>NC_054479.1:124904760-125228760 GCF_017639515.1 Carcharodon carcharias
GTGCAATGAGGCTCTATCTATGCAGCTAGAATCCACCCATTCACTCTCCAGTGACATCTACTGCAAAGATTGCACTTGTGTATAGGTGTCAAGTGAAGACAGAATTGGGAACATCAATAATCTCCCTTAGCAATTATTTATAAAGCATCTTTCACAACTTTAGGAAAATTCTTTACAGCAAAGGAAGTACTTTTTAAGTATATAATGTAGGAAACACAGCAGCCAATTTGCCAACATAATGCCTTGCAAATGGCAATATGATAAATCATCAGATAATCTGTTTCTACTTATGTTGGTTGAGGGATAAATATTGGCCATGGCACCAGGAAGAACTCCCCTGTATATCTTTGAAAAAGTGCTTTGAGATCTTTCATGTCCACTTGAGAAGGCAAACAGTTTAACGTCTCGTCTGGAAGATGTCATCCCTATTGAGTAACTGCACTTCCGTAGAGATTAAGCAGCTTGAATAAAGCAGAAGTGGAGGTGGCTCGAGAGAGGTCAGTTTTCTTTTTAAACCGACATTAATAGGACATTAAAAAACTTGCAGCATGGTAAATAATTAACAAATGAAGCTCAACCCAGATAAATGTGAGGTAGTACATTTTGGTAGGAAGAAATGGAAGGTCACTTATTACATGGAAGGTATGACTCTAGATGGGGTGGAGGAACAAAGCAACCCTGGAGTACAAATATGCCAATCACCACAGGTTAACAAGGTCACAAAAAGCAAACCAAGCACTAGGCTTTATTTTGAGAGGGATAGAATTGAACAGTAGTGAAGTTATGCCAAACCTGTCTTGATCCTTGGTTAGACTGAGTAGAGTGTGCGGTTCTAATGTAAAAAGGATATAAAGACACTGGAGATGGTGCAGGGAAGATTTACAAGGGTGATACCAGAAGTGTTTGGTTACATATAATCAGGAAATGATGAACAGGCTGGATCTCTTTTGTCTTGAAGAAAGGAGGCAGAGGGGTAACCTAATAGAGGTCTGCAAAGTTATGAAAGGTTTTGATAGAGTGGATACAGAGCAAATGTTTCCATGTGGGGAAGAGCATAACTAGAGGCCATCAACATAAGATATTCATCAAGAAATCCAATAGGGAATTCAGGAGAAAACTCGATCTCAAAGAATGTGGAGAATGTGGAACTCGGTGCCACAGGGAGTGGTTGAAGCAAATAGTATAAATGTATTGCTGGACCAGCATATGTAGGAGTAGAGAATAGAGGGTTAAGATGATAGATTTAGATAAAGAAAGATGGGAGAAAGAGTCAAGTGGAATGTAAACACCGACATGGGCTAGTTGGGCTGAATGGCCTGTTAGTGTGCTGTATAATGTAAGTAATCCTATGTAAACAAAATTAAATTGGATAAAGGATAGAGGGGAAGAGAAAAATGAGTTTATGTGTGATGTGGTACTAACTTTGATCCCTACACCTCCATTTGATACCAGTCCATACCTTCCTCTTGGCTGTAGACACAAAGCTGGTATCGCTCAGTAGAGAGTTTCCTTGCCTGGCGAGCTTGAGTCCTGCTTCCTGGTCAGTCTGTGCCAGGCTCCAGCCTCTCACAAAGTTCTCCTTTCCTTCACAGCTGATGGAAGGTCTCACTGGATTGTTTAGTCCAACGAGGCTGAGCTTTGAAGCTGCAGCTTGACACTGACCCACTGACAAAGGTCGCCGCCCATTGGTATCCTTAAAGGAGAATTCAACCACAGGTTCAGTCACTCAACATATTTGGCTTGATGGGACTGGGAGCATTAAATTGTCTTGCAGCCTTCATCTGTCCCTGCTCTATGCCAATGTTAAACTGAACTTCCAGAAAATTGACATAACTATCAGCTTCCTAAAAGTGACACTGCTATCCTTTGGCCAAAATAAAAAATCATGAAGTATCTTAAATAAGATTCAACTCTAGCAACACCATTCTGGAAACATCAAGGCTTTGACTGGCACAGAATGAGAAAAAAACCACTTGGTCTAGCAACACCGATCCTGCCAGTGCACATATACAATCTACTTGATCACGGACTCTGCCCACACATTCAATCTCCATCGGCAGCTCATGTACACTCTACTCGGTCATGTACGCTACCCACACATTCCATCTACTTCCACAGCTCATGTACACTCTACTCGGTCATGTACGCTACCCACACATTTATCATCCTTACTGCAGCAGATCCTGTATGTGACAAAATTATATAAATGAACCCCGCTCCCCCCATCACTATGACCCGCCCCCCACCTCCGCCCAAACCCTTTAATCAGGTTCCAGCCTGTAATTCACTTGCAGATACTCTCGTTACTATGAGTCCTGGAATACAGTCAACTCCTGACAATGATGTAGCCCTGTCTCAGATTACCTGTGCTTGATAACTGCGAATGATTCCAGAGAGGTTGGAGTCGCTGAAGGTCCGTAATAATCCTGGCGGTTTGCGGTGTTGAGTTTCTGTGCCCCCAGCAGGCAAAGTCACTGGTCCCAATGAGCCAGCCACGCAGGCGGAGGGCCTCAGTGCATTGTCGGGGTCTTCTGGCTCCTGGTTTGCTAGGAGAAACTCTGGTGAGGTGACAAATGAAGCGATAGTCTTTCTGATGTGCAGAGTCATTATTTGGTCACTCACCTCCCTTTGCATCTCCACCTGCATCGTGATGGAATCCTCCTTGTCGAACGCTATCTGCAGAAGCCTCTTGCAGATGAAGTCCACAAGCTTGGGCATGTGCTTGAGATGCCGTGACTCATATCCATGCAGGAGGTGCCGCTGCCGGTGAAGGTACTGCTGCAAGGTGACAGGGTGGTCGTGCGAACTGACATCCGTGAAAACTGTCCTGTGAGAGTCCACAAACTGGGCGAAGTCAAAAACCAAGTTAATCTGAGTGCGTGTCTGGATGGAGCGGGGGCGTTTGATCCGGACAAAGTGTACGGCTTCACTGGGGCTGACCCGCGAGGCGTAAACCAGGTAACAGGCGATCAGGACTCCTATCAAAGAGCAAGGAAATGGGTGATGAGTTTCTCTTAGTTTGGGTTTGCTTTTTATACTCAGTGAAGTGAAGGTTAAAATGACAATTCACATTTAAATAGCACCTTTAACATAGTCAAATGTCCTTAAGATGCTTCACAGGAATGATTATCAAGCAAGGTTTGACACCAAGTCACATAAGGAGATATTATGACAAGTGACCAAAAACCTGGTCAAAGAAGTAGGTTTTAAGGAGAGTTTTGAAGGAGGAGAACTGGAGAAGTTAGGGAAAAAATTTCAGAACTTAGGGCCAAGACATCTGAAGGTATAGTCGCCTGTAGTGAAGCGATGGAAATCGGGGATGAAGAATGGAATATTTTGCACATCTTTGAACCCACTGAACGTTTGTCTTTTCTCTTTACAGATGCTGAATGACCCAAAGTATTTTCAGAAATTTGCTCCTCTTAAGTCTGTCTAGTGCTGAGTTAAGTGCAACCATACGTTCATGGGAAAAGTTAAGGGTAGTTGTCAACTACTGGATTGAAACTGCTCTTCACGCATCCATGTAATATACACCTCCTACACTATCCAATTGGTTACTTCTTCAAAAGAACTCCTTTTGTTAAACAGTAACTTTCGTTTGAGCAGCTTTCTGCTGTACACTATAGAGGGGAAGTTGAAGCAATACTGGGGATAGAGCACAGGCTCACTGGCATGCTGCCTGGTAGGAAGAAATACAAATACAAAGTATACCTTAAAGGATTGGAGCTGCTTCTGTTTGAACAGTGGAGAGTATATGGAGTAATTTGATCGAGGTGTGAAGGCAGGTAGAGACAGGCTGTTCCCAGCGATTGATGGGTCTTGAATGAGGAGACATAGGCATTAAAATTAAGTGTAGGAGATTTAGCCCAGAGAGCAGGCGGAATTTTTCTACACAATGTTCACTATTGAAGCACAAAACAATCAATATTTAAGAACAGGTGAAGGCAGTTGTTTGAAGGAAAGGGAAATAAAAGTATATGGGAACATGGGATCGGGACCACTGCTCATGTGGAGGATAAACAGCAACATGGACTGAATAAAACCAAAAACTGCGGATGCTGGAAATCCAAAACAAAAACAAAAATACCTGGAAAAACTCAGCAGGTCTGGCAGCATCTGCGGAGAGGAGCACAGTTAACGTTTCGAGTCCGAATGACCCTTCAACAGAATTAAGTAAAAATAGAAGAGAGGTGAAATATAAGCTGGTTTAAGGGGGAGGGGGGGGGTGGGACAAGAAGAGCTGGATAGAGGGCCAGTGATAGGTGGAGATAACCAAAAGATGTCACAGACAAAAGTACAAAGAGGTGTTGAAGGTGGTGATATTATCTAAAGGAATGTGCTAATTAAGGGTAGAAAGCAGGACGAGCAAGGTACAGATAGCCCTAGTGGGGGTGGGGTGGGGGAAGGGATCGAAATGGGCTAAAAGTAGAGATAAAACAATGGATGGAAATACATTTAAAAATAATGGAAGTAGGTGGGAAAAGAAAAATCTATATAAATTATTGGATAAAACACAAAGGAGGGGGAAAATCGGAAAGGGGGTGGGGATGGAGGAGCGAGTTCATGATCTAAAATTGTTGAACTCAATATTCAGTCCAGAAGGCTGTAAAGTGTCTAGTCAGACGATGAGGTGCTGTTCCTTCAGTTTGCGTTGAACTTCATGGACTGAATCATGGGCCATGATTTTACGGTCCTGCCAACGCGTGTCTCCCTTGGTGGACGCGGTGAGCCATTTAAATTTCCATTCAGTTTGGCGGGACCGTAATATCCTGCTGGCTGGGAGGGGTCATAAAATCCTGGCCATGGATTCTAAGATTTTGCTCACGGTTAATGTAAGAATAACTGGCCCATAGTCACTAAGTTTAACCTCTGTCTCCTTGAAAAACTGTGACCAGAGCCTCTGCTGTTTCCTTTCTGCTTCCTTGTACCATTGCAACCCTCAGGTCCCATTGACTAAGCCACCAGGATCCAAGCTCATTTCTTCAGAACTAATTCAAGGCTGCACATGTTAAAATAGTACAGATAGAAACTTGGTACTAAGCATTTGTGCCTGATCAGAATATACACCCTTAAATTCAATCAGCTATTAATTTCAGCACCCATAAAGATAAAACACTGTGTGAGTCACATTGCCACACACACTGTAGTGGTTCAGGGAAAAGGCCCACCTTATTAGGGCAACTAGGCATGGGCAATAAATGCTGGGCTTGTTACATCTGAGAGGAAGGAAATAATGCGAATTAAATAAAATCAGTAAACCTGTTGCCCTGGGTTATGCGCAGAAAGTGAGTACGTAACTATTTTTGATAACACAATACGAATAATCAGTCAGTCTACTCAACTCATTTTGATGTATATTATTAAAGAGAAACAAAAGTCTTACATTTATGTTATTCCTTTCACAAACCAAGGATGTCCCAAAGTGTAGCCAGTGAACTACTTCTTTTGAGATATAAGCACAGTTGTAATGTAGGAAACGCAGCAGCCAATTTGCACACAACAACCTCCCACAAACACCAATATAATAACCAGATCACATTTTTAAAGTTATTTTTGTTGAAGGATAAACATTGGCCAGGGCGTCAGGGTGAACTCCCCTGCTCCTCTTCAATTAGTGTCATGGGGTCTGTAACATCCACCTGAGAGGCTTCTGTTTAACGTTTCATCTGAAAGACGGCATGTCTGACAGTGCAGCTCTTCCTCAGTATTGCACTGAGCCTAGATTTTGTATTCAAATCTCTGGAGAGGGACTTGAACCACAACCCCTACTGACTCAGAGGCAAGAGTGCTACCAACTGAGCCTTAACTGACATGAGAGGAATGGAGCAAGTTTTGCCAGAGTAGGAACAGCAGGGGACCATTTAATGCCTCAAACCTGTTCCACAATTCAAATGGATCATGGTTGACCAGTATCCCAATTCTATCCACCCCTTTTCTCCATATCCCTTGACATCCTTATCCAACAAAACTCTATCCATCCCAACCTAGAAAGCCTCAGTCAACCACCACCATCCATCCTCCTTCCCCCACCCCGAACGCCTTCCACCGCACCGCAACATCCTCAGCCTTTCGGTTGTGCAATGGGATTAGTTTCTGACATGAGATCCTGCTCTATCTCTGCCTTTCAGGGTGTAATTGACCTGCTGTGTGTCTTCAGTGGCCTGATTAGAGGAATTGTTCTCCCAACGGACCTGTTCGCCCGAGCCCTGCATGACAATGCACAGCCACCTTGCCCTCCTGTACCGCAAACGATGTCACCTTCACTGCGTCCAGCACACGAACCAGCGAGGACACTCCAAAATCTGCCATTCCAAAGTTAAAGAAGTAAACTGCAAATGAGAAAACATGGATGAGAATTATAGGATGGCCAGTTGTCTGGGAAAGAAAGATTCCCCTCCCCTTAACAAGCTGGGAAAAGTCCTGCTTCTAGTACGATCATTTTGAGTATCTTTGTAGCAGTCAGGCAATCATCACTTGTGTGTTTGTAGCATGTACAGTGGCCAGAATTTTCTCGTTGGCATGCGGGGGCGGGCCCCACAGGCCGGCACATAAATTGACGCCCGGTGACGTCAGGCGAGTGTCCCGACATCACCGTGTGTCATCGCAAAATTTTGGTGAGGACAATGATCTCCAACGCACGCGCGCCATTACATAATGGGCCACTTAAGGCCCT
Source organism: Carcharodon carcharias (assembly GCF_017639515.1). Classification (NCBI taxonomy): domain Eukaryota; kingdom Metazoa; phylum Chordata; class Chondrichthyes; order Lamniformes; family Lamnidae; genus Carcharodon; species Carcharodon carcharias. The sequence continues at coordinate 124,911,434 of NC_054479.1, forward strand.
TGAAGCAGCAACTGACGCCGATTTTTCGGGGCCCGTGCGATCTTCAGGTTGTTGCACAGGTGCAATGGGCAGACGGGTAGGACACATCTGTATAAACCTCAGCCACGGGCGGAATAGGAGGGGTCAGTGGGGTCGTGAGTGTTATTTGTCAGACATTTAACGCTTAAAGTTACTGCTACTTGCCTGTGTGAGCAGGAATACTTCAAAACACTTCACAGCTGCTTGGACAGGAGTAACAGGCTTCAGGTCAGGACACTGAGTAAACATTACTTCTGGGGCCTTGCTGGTTTCAAGAAGCCTTCCCTTACCCTGGGAATGGGAGTTGTGCTCTCCACTGGAGGCACCTCCTCTGAGGAGGAAGGGAGGGCCAGAAGGGGGAGGAGGCTAGGAGTCCACATTCAGTCTCCAAGGGAGCTAACTTTGGGAGGAGAGACGCAGGCACAAGGGGTGCAGGGCCAAGAGCTAGATCAAGGCGGAAGGGGCTGCAGAAGATGCCACTATCCTGTTGCCAGGGTTTACAGGCGGCAAAGCAGCTACTTCAATATGTCTAAGGTCCAGTGCATGCACAGGAGAATGCTGAGGGGATAGACGCTGACCTGGGCATTCTCCAGGGAGGCAGGGGCACCTAGGGGGCTTTAATCCAACGAACCTTCAGCTAGCCCACCGCAGATGGACCTCCAACACACACCAGAGCTGCAGGCTCCATACTTGATACCTGAGAGCAACATCTGGCCTGGTTAGGAACATTAACTATGTGCCTTGTCAATAAAGCTCAATGACATCCAACTCACTCATAACATCATTGGTTCCCATCCACCTGCAGAAGTAAGGAATCACCCTGAGCCATGTTCACATATCAAAATTTAATGAATTAACAAAATAAAGCAGAAAATGAAATGAATGCAGAAGTGTTACACATCACACCAAGTGGTCATCAACTAATAGTGGGGCAACATAAAACCACCAGTGAGAAGCCTGTAGTGTGACTAAAGTGCCGTAAGTTTATTTTTCCGGCTGCTATGTCTAGGTGCTGACCCCTCGCTGGCATTGGCATCTGAGACAGCCTGCTCACTGTGCTGTCCTGTTGGCCTCGATGACCTTGGCGGGTGTCCTCTGGCCCATGGAGCCTTTCACGGCCCCACCTGGGAGGGAGCTGCCGGTTCCACAGCTGTATTCTCCCCAGTCGCCACAGCTTCACCAGATCCCTTGGTCACTGGCAGAGGGGCGGAGGAGCTGCTGCCTTCATTCAGAGCACCCTGAGAGGAGCCTGCAGAGATGACAGGCAGCTCCTGCACAGACGTGAGGTTGCTTCAGACCTCCCTGCTCACCATTGATGGATGGGCACCTAGCTGGGATACTTGGCGCCCAAACCATCTCCCACACTGGCACCAACCAGCTGAGGCCAATGCCGCTGTGAGGGCTTGCAGGTCCGAGCGCAACCCCAGGAAGCCCTGATTGTTCTCCTGGAGGAGCCTCTCCACGAGAGTTGCCGCACTCTCCATGGAGGAAGCATGGCACTCAGCCATGAGGCTCATTGCGTCAGTGATGCTCCGGGTGGATTCATCCATCATGGAGACCATGCCACACTTTGCCTTGCGTATCTCCGCCAGATCCTCCCTCACACCCTGCTGCACTTCCAGCGTCTGCTGCCTCAGGGAAGACTCCAGAGGCAGATCATCAGCCACCGACCGAGCATGTGCCTGGTCCCCTGCAGTCCTCCAACTGCGGGTGCCATGGGCACTCTCTGTCTCTGCCCGCCCATCAAGTGAGTGTGAAGTGCCTTCACCACTGTGCCCCAGGACACTAGTCAAAGATCTAATTCCCACCAAGGTGCTAGTATCTGTGCTGGTGCCTGCCTGGCAGAGATGTGGTGACGCTGGTGAGTCCAATTGTTCAGGGCCCTCAGGTGTGAGAGGTGGTCCCTCTGCCTCTTCCTCCCAGCCCTGCTCTGGTGATGCTGAAAGGTAGAACAAGGACATGTGATTAGTTAAAGTGGAGACAATGTCAATGTGCATCCCTGTCCGTTGGATCAGTATGTGCTCATCCTTCCATAATCAATGGCCAACCCATGTTTCAAGCTTCAATCACTGAACGTTCAGCAGTGCCATGGCTGCTGGGACATCCGTGGTGACCTCAGTGGTCGGCAATCTTACCTCCCTGAGGCACCCCAGCCTCACCACCACCGGTGGACCTGGGCACATGGTGCCTCTCCAGAGCCATCGCCTCCTGCTTGTATCTGGTGATTATGGCCAATTGGGCCTGGCCTCCGCCAGTCCACATCCACTCGGCTGCATTGTGTGCAGTCTTCTCCTGAAAAGGAGAGAGGAGCATTGATTAGTTCACCCTGAACCTGGATTCCCATCGCATCCCTGCCACCCCCACCTGAGTGGGACCTTGCAGGGCTCCAGTGAATCGTCACCCCGCAGCTACGGCACACGCACACCAAGAAGCCAGGGCTGACCCCCCCTTGCCGACATGCTGCCTCCATCACCTTTGGCAACACACGCTCTAACCTTGCAAATGGAGGCACAAGCACATGGAACGCCAAGGGCAGTAGATGAATGGGTGCCCCACCACCTGGAAGCTCCCCTCCCAGTATGTCAGCAGCCTGACTTTGACATGTTTCACAGTTCCAGCACTGCACCAAGGTGCAGACCCTTGAGGTAGCCCAAAAACAGTACTGTGGGTGTCAGTGCCACACATGCTGCAGGTGCAGAACCCATCTCAGCACAACCCTCTCAGGGTGAACTAGGCATGGGAATTATCTGCTCGCCCGCCCAGCGAGGGAAACATGCTGTGAATGATTTAATACTGTAACTGCACTCAGAGTTTTGGGGGGTGGGGGCTGGAGGAAAGCCTACCTGCTGTGTTGTGACCTCTGCCAACATGGTACTCACTCTTCCCGAGCGCAAGGGGTCATTGAAACGCTTGCGGCACTGGACCCATGTGTGTCGCACCACATCATGGGAGCTGACTATGTCTGCCAGCACCTCCCAAGCATGTTTGGTCAGGTCGGGGGAGCCTCCTCCTCCTGTCCTTAGGAACGAGGAGCTCCTGCTGTGCTGCCACGTCCTCCAGGAGGGCAGCTAGGCACTCATCAGAAAACCGAGGGGCACAGTGCCCCGCTGCCCTACCCTCCTGTCTGGCCTGCTCTCCAGCAGCACTCTGGGGAGTCCTTCTGTTGGCCATGATGAACAGCCTTTGCAAGGCTGCCTGTGCTCTACTTGAACAGGCTGCCAGGTCACCATTGGACTGGTAGTCATTGCACTCCCACTGCCGCCTGCCCACTCCCACTATCCTTGTGAGCTGCACTTCACGCTGGGCGAGCCTTAATTGGCCTGCCCATGTAAAACGGCGGCGCGGAGCCGATTGCGGGCGATGATTGGGGCCGATTGCGGGCGATGATTGGCTCTGCGCCAGCTCCTGAATGGCCCACCCGATGGGGAGAAAATTCTCCCCAGTATCTGTCTAAGCTACAGCAGGAAACAAAAACCAACCTAGTGTCCACTGTCTCTCAGCCTCTGTCAAACACAGGCTCACACTCTGCTACTCAAATTGTCACACTAACTCAGTCAGCACCAAACTAACATATACTCATGCTTACACACAAATACGCTAACTCAGTTCACATTTAACATGTTCACCCACAATCACACTTTCAGACTCACACTGATGCTTTCATGTTCTCAACAAACATCGCAAAAAATTGAGGAACTGATTACTCCTCTCATTACTGCTTGTGGGATCTTGATGTACACCATCTTTACATAGACATGGTCAAAGTAATTTGTCTGTTGAAACGCTATGAGATGTTTTTGACAAATTTGATGATAATCCATCTGGCACCTATCTTTCTTTTTCTCTCTGATTTTTTTTTAATCTTTGTATCTTTCTCACTTTTTCTATATGCTTCTCTTTCTCTCTCTCCTTTCCTTTTTTTCTTATTCAAAAGTTGAACTGTACAAAGCCCAAAACTGGACAGTCTGTAGGCCTGAATGGATCCAGGTGCAGAGACAACAATGGTGCACATCCTGAGTCATTTAATCTGGGAGGATTTGAGTCTGTTAAACCACTGAATTGATATAATGTCTTATTTATTCATTAAAAAATTAATAATGATAATAATAATTTATAAGGCATGAGTTTTTTGCAGTCAGCAACAGGACCCCAACACCAAACCAAACCGAGTTCCCATCTCCCAGACACTGGGGGAAGTGATAGCTAGCGTTGTGTATTCAATCCCTCACTCAAGGACACTTACTGCTGAGCCAAGTGAAAATAGAAACGGTGATCTTTAATTACACAGCGTCAGCTTGTAACAGAAGCCCAGAGGATCTGTTCGCTGTGTGAATGTGAGGAGAGAGAGGAGAGATTCAGCGCAGGGGAATCATGCTACTTGTGTTCATCAAAACAAATTACTACTGGAAAATAAACACTTCACATTCCAGGCATCCAGTGACCCACCAAATATTCCCAGCATAAGTACAGCATGTGCTAAATACAGAGTAAAGCCCCCTTTACACTGTTCCAACAAACACTCCTTGGGCACGAAGGCATGTGCTAAATACAGAGTAAAGTTCCCTTTACACTGTTCCAACAACCACTTCTTGGGCAGGTGTAGCATGTGCTGGACATATTGTTCTGGAAATTCAATGATGCTGTGCCCATTTTACAAAGTCTCCAAATGGGTGAGCAACAAGCACACATTCCAAGCCTGTGCTCTGCCAATGCCATAGGCATCAAAAGAGGCATCCAAGAGCCATGCTGAAACAGGCAGTAAACACTTGTCATATCCGAATAAGGCTGATCAGTGCCTCCTTTACCATATTGGGTTTCCCTCAATTAATCTAATATTGGGCTGGCTAAGTGCAGGAAAATGTAGTCAATAAGTAGAAAGGCTTTAAAGAGATCTCCACCAAGTAGGTCAGTGTTCAGTCTCGGGTGGGCTTTTCCCTGTGCCCAGGTTGTATTCTAGGCCATTGAGCCTTAGTCCTATCCTCACCCCAACTGGACTAGCATAACAAATTTCCATTAAACAAAAAGCAAAAGACTTTGTAAGTGAGATTGTCAATTTAATTCCAATTATAAAGAAAGGACTTGCATTTATATAGTGACTTTCACATCTTCAGGACATCTCAAAGTGCATCACAATCAAAGAATTACCATTGAGCAGTAGTCACTGTTGTAGTACAGAGAAACACAGCAGCCAATTAGTGTGCAACAACGAGATAACTGACCAGTTGAATTGTTTTAGGGATATTGGCTAAGGATGAACATTGGCCAGGACACAGAGAACTTCCTTGCTCTTTTTGAAATAGTGCCATGGGATCTGTTAATCTACCTGAGAGGGCAAGCAGGGCTTCAGTTCAATGTGTCATTCAAAAGATGGCATCTCTGATGGTGCAGCACTGGGGGTATAAACCAAGATTATATACCCGAGTCTCTAGAATGGGGCTTACACCAATGACCTTCGATCTCAGAGGCGGAAACGCTACCAGCTCAGCTAAACATACACTTAATTATGGATGTATTTTTGTGCCAGGTTTCAAGAAGTGGGTTAGGCCCACCAAATTCATTTTCACACCCTACCCTTAGAGGTGATACTCTTACAATATTTAAAGTGAATCTGACATTTCCTGAATTAAATCCAAAGCAAATTAATATTAAGAGGAACAAACATTTTTTCATGACTTTATTTTCATTATATAGAAACATATCACAGGACGACATCATATGCATGCAGTGGCAGGTTGCCATGGTTACAGTTCTCCACATTAAAGTTAAACCAACAGGCCTGTTGTAAGGGACACAATAGTTCCCAAAGTTAGAAGATTCTATTCCCAGTGGGGAGACTCACTCAATAGAAGCACAGGTCAGAGGCTCACTAATGTCCTTTAGGGAAGGAAATCTGCTGTCCTCACCTGATCTGGCCTATATATGACTCCAGACCCACAGCAATGTGGTTGACTCTTAAAAAAAAGTGCCCTCTGAACAAGGGCACTTAGGGATGGGCAATAAATGCTGGCCTAGCCAGCGATGCCCACATCCCACAAAAGAATAAAAAAATAAGAAATGTGGGAGAGGAGGGAATCAATTGATAGTGCCCTTGGATTCTTAGCAAACCAGGATGGCTCACCTAGTGTCCATGATCCATCTACACATTTTCAAGGCTAACCATCAAGGCAATAAACAATAAACAATATCCTTATCTTTGTCCACATTGGGGAGTTGTTAGCAATATAATTAATTTTTTCCCAGGATCATAAGGCTGTCAGCCTGTGTGATGAGACTTACTATCATTCTCCATGAAGACCTCTGGTAAATATGAAAATCCACTCTTTAATTCCAAGGGGTCGCCACAATGATTATGCTCACCAGGTACTTGTAGATTTATCACAGATTTGATGTTTAACCTGTGGGAAGAAAGGATCTGCCTTTGGTTTTTACAGTTGTGGGTGTTAGTGTGGTTCTTAACACAAAATCAGACCTTTATTTGTCCCCCTGCTCCTCAGGCACTTTCTCATCCTTTCTCCTCTTGTTCCACTCCTTCACCTATCATTTAAAAGCCTTGTTCTCAACCACCCACCTAAGTACCATGCCAATTTTCTCACGGTGATATCTTCACTTCTCTCCTCCCTGAGAGCAACTTCTCATAGTCAACCAACATCTCAAATCATCATGCTCGCTCTCCTCTGATTTCACATATCTGTAGCATAATGGGTTAATAGTAATTATAATGAGATAATGATGTGTGTTGTGATATAACAGTAACCTCAGCAGTCATGTGCTAAGACTCAGTATAGAGGATGGAATAGTCCACACACGAGAGAGATGTAATAATCTAGAAGCTAATCATGCATATAGTGTAAATAAAGTAGTTTTGACGAAACCTACCTGCATCAGACCAAAGTCACTCATGAGTAGAGACAAACCTTCCTAGTACTGATTAGGCTGCAGATTTTCTGAAGAGAACCACAAAACACTATGCTTCACCAACACTTCACCACTGTCCCCTGACTGAGTGGGACTGCACTCACCAGGTTCCATTCTTGTCTACTCAGATGTAGCTAGAGAATCACCTGCAATAGCTTCCCTTCTCACTCCAGGTGTTCCCCAAGGATCTAGCCTTGGCCTCCTCCTAGTTATCATCCCTAAGCTGCCCATCAGTGACATCATCTTAAAACACAGCATTAATTTCAACATGCATGCTGATGACACCCAATTCTATCTCAGCACTGCCTCTCTTGAACCCTCCATTGTCTCCAAATTGTCAGACTGCTTGTCCAATGTCCAGTACTGGATGAGCAGAAACTTTCTCCAACTAAATATTTGGAAGACTGAAGTCATTGTCTTTGGTCCCCACCTATTCTGTTCCTTTGCCACCACCTCCATCCCTCTCCCAGGCAACTGTTCGAGGCAGAACCAGACAGTTCACAACCTTGGTGTCATATTTGACCCCAAGATGAGCTTCTGACCACATATTCATGGCCCATCATTAAGATTTTCTATTTTCACCTCCATAACATTGTCCAAATCCGCCCTGCCTCAGCTCATCTATTGCTGAAACCCTCATCCATGCCTTTGTTACATTCAGACTTGGCTATTCCAACGCATCCCTGGCCCACCTCCCACATTCTACCCTCCAAAATTCTGCTGCTTACTCGGAACATGTCCCATTTACACATCACCCCTCTGTTAATGGCCTACATTTGCTCCCAGTTAAGCAACATGTTGATTTTAAAATTCACATCCTTGTTTTAAAATTCTCATCCTTGTTTTCAAATTCCCCCACTGCCTCACCCTTCCTTATCTTTAATATCATCCAGACCCCCAGTCCTCTGAGATATCTATGCTCATTTCATTTTGGTCCCTTGAGCATGGAAAGGAGTTGAGGCAATCACCTGGTTTTCTGCCAAGATTCTCAGTTCCCAGCAGTTTACACAGTGCATTCCATTAACACAAGTTGCTCCAACATATCCTGTGAAGATTGCACTTCTCATGAGCCAAATATGAACAGAGAGCTGTATTCTACAATGATCTTTCCACTAATTAGCACCTACCCTTTGAACTGCTTGATGATGTTGAACTTCTTAATGAGCTGTGTAGATGGTCTTGCCATGGCCAAAATATCATCAGTGACCCTGGAGAGACCGAGAGAGAGAAAGGCACATCAACCCCACCCTTCTTTTATTATTATTCTTTCACAGAATGTAGGTGTCACTGGCAAGGCTGGCATTTATTGTCCATCCCTAGTTTTGCCCTGAGAAGGTGGTGTTTGGCCTTTTCCTAATTGCAATAGTGACGACATTACATTGACTGTAATGCGCTTTGAGATGGTGGTTGTGAAAAGTACTATATAAATGTAAGTCTTTCTTTCTTTTTGTTGAACCTCTGTAGTCCATGTGCTGTAGGTACACCCATAATGCTGTTAGGTAGGGAGTTCTAAGATTTTGATCCAGCATTGAAGGAACAGTGATATATTTCCAAGTCAGGATGGTGTGTAACTTGGAGGGGAACTTGGAACTGATGGCATTGCATACACCTCCTGCCCTTGTCCTTCTAGATGGCAGAGGTCTTCAGTTTGGAAGTTGCTACCAAAGAAGCCTTGGCAAGTTGCTGCAATGCATCTTGTAGATGGTACACACTGCAATGTAAAGTAAATGGTACAAGTTTAAAAGAGGTATAGGAACAGAGAGATCTAGGAGTGTTTGTATGCACAGATCTTGGAAGGTGGCAGGACAAGTTGAGAAGGCTTTTAAAAAGGCCTACAGGATTCTTGGTTTTATAAACTAAGGTATAGAGTACAAAAGCAAGGAAGTTATGCTAAGTTGTTATAAAACATTGATTAGGCCCCAGGTGGAATACTGTAGTCGACATTTTAGGAAATTCATCAAAGCTTTGGAGAGGGTGCAGAGGAGATTTACTAGAATGATGTGAGGGAAGAGAGACTTCAGTTATGTGGTGATACTAGAGAAGCTGGAATTGCTGTCCTGAGAACAGAGAAGGTTAAGGGTGATTTGATAGAGGTATTCAAAACTATCAATGGTTTTGATAGAGAAAGAAAGGAGAAACTGTTTCTACTGGCAGGAAGTCAGTAACCAGAGGATATGGATTGATGATTAATTGGCAAGAGCACCAGAGGTGTCATAATAAAAAAAATTTATGCAGCAAGTTATTATGATCAAGAATGCACTGCCTGCAAGGATGATGGCAGCTGATTCAATAGTAACTTTCAGAAGAGAACTGGATAAGTACTTGAAAAGAAGAATTTGCAAGGTTTTGGGGAGAGAGCACAGGTGGGAGACTAATCGGATAACTCTTTGGGGGGTGAAATCTTTCCAGTTCTTCAGAGGCAGGCTTAAAGGCAGGACAGGGAGGAGATGTAGAAATGAGGGCATTGGGTCAGCGGTCTGATGCTTTCCTGCCCCCAGAAAATTTTGCCAGAGGTGGGTCATCGCTGGCAAGGGCAGAGCTGGGGGCTGATTGGGCATGGTATCTTCCTGGTGGCAGATGAGCCCTCCATTGAGGTGAGAGCATGGCAGGTCCCTGGAGGTGCTTTGTCGACGGCTGGCCAGAAAGGCCCATAAGATGACCTTTTCTTAACCCTCCCACCTCGGCAGCATGGATCAGTATGTTCCGGCTGTGGCTGCTGGCCATCCTCTGAAGGAGGAATGGCCTGGTAGCTGTAGCCACAGGTAAATTTTTAAAAATCACAAGCCTCTTCAGAAGGCCCTTGACCTCACCCTGCAGCAGCAACGCCCACCTCTGCCAGTGAGGCTGTTGTCCTTCCTCTGATTGGGCATGCAGCCTCAGGAACCTGCCCTGTCATCTTTAATTAGGTGGTGGACCTGATGGCAGCCTCTTAATTGGCCACCTCTGGGAAGGCCGCCCAGGCAGGCTCCCTGTCAGCAAGCGTGGGGTCAGGACCTGGAAATGGTCCTGATTAGTTCTAAACCATGTAAAATTTCCCCGTCAAAGAGCCAGCACAGGCACGATAAACTGAATGGCCTCCTTTTGTGCCATGTCTTCCTATGTTGACTAAGGACCCACACCTGGAATGCTAACCCTGCCTTCTGTCTTCAGATGATGGCTGTTTCCAGCATCTGTAGTTTTTTATTGCTATATATCAAGTATTCTCATTCAACCCCCAACCTTTATTCAGCCATCCTCTGGGAAATGTATACCCAAACTGGGTTTCCCTTCTCTCCCTGGCTTTGCTTCTTACTCCCAGCTCCCTCGTTATTTGATTTGTGACCCCTATGGATATGGACCCCTGTTGACTGACCTACCATGCTGAGAAGACACCACGGATTGCCTGCTGCTGCAGTGTCCAGCCACCGGGTCCCTCGTAGCGACATTCTTTCCCTCCGCACAACAAGGAGCAGATGAGATAGGGGGGCACAGCCTTGATGAGATTCTCTCGAGTCTGGGAATAGGAGGGACGTGGGTTTGGGATTTGCAGGGTCATGCCAGGGCTGGGGAGAAAGGGCTGGAACAGTTCTGAACCAGAATGAGCAGGCTAATGAGGAGACCCCGAACCAAAGACACACACGTAGACGGCAAATGGGGCATGGGGAGTGTCTGGCATCGTTAGACATCAAAAGTGCAAGGAAATATATTTGGGGTCTCCTATTAACCAGTGGGGAAGGTGAGAAGAGAGGGGGAAAAGGAAGGATGAGGGGCTGGTGGAAAGTGGGAGAAGGAAGGGAAGGGAGTAGGTGAGAGGGGAAGGGGAAGGAAGCACAAAAGAGGTACAGAAGTTTAGGTTTACATTTTACACTTAATAATAGATTTATCTCCAATGTAAACACACTCAAAAAGGTTAGCATTAACATTTGAAACACAGCTGGGCCTCTGCCACTTCTGAACTATCAGAAAGCATTCGATTCCAACCTGAGGGCAGGTAGCTTGGACCCACACATCAATATAATTCTGAACTGTCAACTCTGAATTTATGATTCCATATTTAACATCCACTTGATTATCAGGCACCAAATTGGCTGATTTTTGCAAGTAACCCATTGGTCAGGTGACAACCTTCTGACATCAAGAAGCCCATTGGTCAGGGTTGGTTAGATGGTGATAAACACTCATTCAAGAAACCCATTGATCAGGTGATAAGCGACAGATAGGCCAGAATTTTCTTGTCGGCGTGTGGGGGCATAAAATGAGGCCTAGTGATGTTGAAAGAGCGTCCTGATGTCACCGCGCATCATCGCGATACTTCGGTGGGCAGGCGCGCGATGATCTGTGATGCGCGCCCGCCATTAATTAGCGGGACATTTAAGGCCCTTGAGGCACCAATTGAAGCTGATTTTTTTGGGGCCCGTGCGATCTTCAGGTCATCAAATGGGCGCAATGGGCAGGCAGGTAGGACACATCTGTATAAACCTCATTCATGGGCAGGATAAGAGGGGTCAGTGGGGTTGTGAGTGTTATTTGTCAGACATTTAATGCTTAAAGTTACTGATACTTGCCTGTGTGAGCAGGAATACTTCAAAACTCTTCACAGTTGCTTGGACAGGAGTAACAGGCTTCAGATCAGGACTCTGAGTAAACATCATTTCTGGGGCCTTGCTGGTTTCAGGAAGCCTTCCCTCAGCCTGGGAATGGGAGTTGTGCTCTCCACTGGAGGCACCTCCCCTGAGGAGGAGGAGAGGGCCAGAAGGGGAAGGAGGCCAGGAGTCCACATTCAGCCTCCAGCGGAGCTACCTTTTGGAGGAGAGCTGCAGGCACAAGGGGCTCAGGACCAACAGGAAGTCCAAGGCAGAAGGGGCAGCAGAAGATGTCACTATCCTGCTGCCAGGGTTTACAGGCAGCAAAGCAGCTACCTCAATATGTCTGAGGTGCAGTGCCAAAGGAGGCTCCGCCTCTCAAGGGAGACAGTGACCTCGATCTGTCAGATGATAGGTCCTGAGATCTGCGCCAACTGTGTGGTTGGGCACCCCATGCCAGTGGCGCTGAAATTCATGGCTGCCCTCAACTTCTATGCCTCTGACTCTTTCCAGGAGTCAATGGGTGATCTTTGCGGAGTCTCCCAATCAGCTGTCCACACTTGTGTCAAGCAGGTGACAGGCGCTCAGCTCAGGCGTGCATTGACTTTCATCCACTGCTGCTGGGACCAGGCCAGTCAGACACAGTGAGCCAGAGGCTTTGCGGCCATTGCTGTCTTCCCCCGTGTCCAGGGTGCAATAGTCTGCACACATGTGGCCATCAAAGGTGAGCCGGGTGCCTTCATCAACAGAAAGGGCTTCCACTCCATGAACATGCAGATAGTGTGCGATCACAGGATGCTGATTCTACAAGTCTGTGCAAGGTACCCAGGCAGCTCCCATGATGCCTACATCCTCAGACACTCCCAGGTGCCTGGGCTCTTCAGTGCTGCAGCCCGGCTGGATGAATGACTGCTGGGTGACAAGGGCCATCCCCTCAGAAGGTGGCTCATGATGCCTCTCCGCCATCCAATATCAGAAGCTGAGCAGCAGTACAATAGGAGCCACACCTCCACAAGGGCTGTGGTAGAGAAAACCATCGGTCTTCTCAAGATGCACTTCCGATGCCTGGACTGTTCAGGGGGCCCACTCCAGTACCCCCCAGATCATGTGTTATTGATAGTGGTTGCATGCTGGGCTCTCCACAATCTGACGCTGGAAAGGGGGGATGCAGTGGAGGAAGAAGATGTAGACACAGTTGCTCCAGCTGCACACGATGAGTCCAGTAGTGAGTCTGAGGATAAGCAAGCACAGACGCACAGGAGAACATTGAGGGGATAGACGCTGACCTGGGCATCCTCCAGGGAGGCAGGGACACCAGGGCGGGCGGTGGGGGGGTTGGGGGGGGCGGTGTTTAATGCAATGAACCTTCAGCTAGCCCACCACAGATGGACCTTGAACACACACCAGGGCTGCAAGCTCCATACTCGATACCTGAGTGCTAAATCTCCCTGGTTAGGAACATTAACTATGTGCCTTGTCAATAAAGCTCAATGTCAAACAAGTCACTCATAACATCAAAGGTTCCCATCCACCTGCAGAAGTAAGAAGTCACCCTGAGCCATGGTCACGAATCAAAATTTAATGATTTAACAAAATGGAGCACAAAAAAAAATTGCACAGGTGTTACACATCACACCGAGTGGTCATCAACTAATAGCGGGGCAACATAAAACCATCAGTGAGAAACCCGTGGTGTGCCGAAGGTGCCTTAAGTTTATGTTTCCAGCTGCTATGTCTAGGTGCTCCCCCCTCGCTGGCATTGGCATCTGAGCCAGCCTGTTGACTCTGCTGTCCTCTTGGCCTTGATGATTTTGGCGGGCGCCCTTTGGCCCATGGAGCCTTTGATGGCCCCACCTGGGAGGGAGCGGCCAGTTCCACAGCTGGCATCTCCCCAGTCACCGCGGCCTCATCAGGCCCCACAGCCACTGGCAGTGGGGCAGAGGAGCTGCTGCCCTCATCCAGACCGCCCTGAGAGAAGCCCGCAGAGATGACAGGCAGCTCCTGCGCTGACGTGAGGTCGCTTCAGACCTCCCTGCTCACCATTGATGGATGAGCACCGAGCTAGGATATTTGGTGACCAAACCATCTCCCACACTGGCACCAACCAGCTGAGGCCAATGCCGCTGTGAGGGCTTGCAGGTCCAAGCACAACCCCAGGAGGTCCTGATTGTCCTCCTGGTGGAGCTTCTCCACGAGAGTTGCCACTGTCTCCATGGAGGAAGCATGGCGCTCGGCCATGAGACACATTGCATTGGTGATGCTTCGCGTGGACTCCTCCAGCACGGGCACCATGCCATGCATTGCCTCCTGTATCTCCGCCAGATCCTCCCGCATACCCTGCTGCACTTCCAGTGTTTGCTGCCTCACGGACAACTCCAGAGGCCCATCATCAGTCACTGACCGAGCATGTACCTGGTCCCCTGCAGTCCTCCAACTGCTGGCCCCATGGGCACTCTCTGTCTCTGCCTGTACCTCAAGCGAGTGTGAAGTGCCCTCATCACTGTGCCCCGGGACACTAGCCAATGATCTAATTCCCACCGAGGTGCTAGTATCTGCGCTGGTGCCTGCCTGGCAGAGATGTTGTGATGCTGGTGAGTCCAATTGTTCAGGGCCCTCAGGTGTGAGAGGTGGTCCCTCTGCCTCTTCCTCCCAGCCCTGCTCTGGTGATGCTGAAAGGTAGAACAAGGACATGTGATTAGTTAAAGTGGAGACAATGTCAATGTGCATCCCTGTCCGTTGGATCAGTATGTGCTCATCCTTCCATAATCAATGGCCAACCCATGTTTCAAGCTTCAATCACTGAACGTTCAGCAGTGCCATGGCTGCTGGGACATCCGTGGTGACCTCAGTGGTCGGCAATCTTACCTCCCCGAGGCACCCCAGCCTCACCACCACCGGTGGACCTGGGCACATGGTGCCTCTCCAGAGCCATCGCCTCCTGCTTGTATCTGGTGATTATGGCCAATTGGGCCTGGCCTCCGCCAGTCCACATCCACTCGGCTGCATTGTGTGCAGTCTTCTCCTGAAAAGGAGAGAGGAGCATTGATTAGTTCACCCTGAACCTGGATTCCCATCGCATCCCTGCCACCCCCACCTGAGTGGGACCTTGCAGGGCTCCAGTGAATCGTCACCCCGCAGCTACGGCACACTCACACCAAGAAGCCAGGGCTGACCCCCCCTTGCCGACATGCTGCCTCCATCACCTTTGGCAACACACGCTCTAACCTTGCAAATGGAGGCACAAGCACATGGAACGCCAAGGGCAGTAGATGAATGGGTGCCCCACCACCTGGAAGCTCCCCTCCCAGTATGTCAGAGCCTGACTTTGACATGTTTCACAGTTCCAGCACTGCACCAAGGTGCAGACCCTTGAGGTAGCCCAAAAACAGTACTGTGGGTGTCAGTGCCAAACATGTTGCAGGTGCAGACCCCATCTCAGCACAACCCTCTCAGGCTAAACTAGGCATAGGAAATATCTGCTGGCACACCCAGCGAGGGAAACATGCTGTGAATGATTTAATACTGTAACTGCACTCAGAGTTTGGGGGGGGTGGGGGCTGGGTGGAAAGCCCACCTGCTGTGTTGTGACCTCTGCCAACATGGTACTCACCCTTCCCGAGCGCAAGGGGTCATTGAAACGCTTGCGGCACTGGACCCATGTGTGTCGCACCACATCATGGGAGCTGACTATGTCTGCCACCTCCTCCCAGGCATGTTTGGTCAGGTCGGGGGAGCCTCATCCTCCTGTCCTTAGGAATGAGGAGCACCCGCTGTGCTGCCACATCCTCCAGGAGAGCAGCTAGGCACTCGTCAGAAAACCGAGAGGCACAGTGCCCCACTGCCCTACCCTCCTGTCTGGCCTGCTCTCCAGCAGCACTCTGGGGAGTCCTTCTGTTGGCCATGATGAACAGCCTTTGCAAGGCTGCCTGTGCTCTATTTGAACAGGCCGCCAGGTCACCATTGGACCCGGCAGTCATTGCAGTCCCGCCGCCCACCCACCCATTCCCGCTGTCCTCGGGAATCAGGCTTCACGCTGGGCTAGCCTTAATTGGACCGCCCACATAAAATGGCGGCACGGAGCCGATCACAGGCGGCAAACAGCTCCACACCCGCTCCCGAACAGCCCTCCCGACGGGGAGAAATTCTCCCCATAACCTGCCCAGAGGCTGATTCATATTAATATGCAAGGGTTCTGGTGAATGCTGCTATCAGTCTGGACATGGTACTTTTATGGCCACTCCCTCGAAGTCTCAGTGAACGTTATGTTTGTGACTATTAAGACATGTCCAAGCAGTTGTCCTTGATGGTTCAGAACTCTTAGGCCTGGAGGTGAAGGGCTTCCTCCATCCCAAGTACAAGACCATGGGCTGATCAGCAAGGTGAATGTATTTGGTGCCCACTATGGTGGAAAGAAAGAAATACATTTTTATGGCACCTTTCATGACCTCAGGACAACCCAGAGTACTTTACAGCCAATGAAGATCTTTTGAAGTGTAGTCACTGAAGTAATGTAGGAAACACAACCAATTAGCATACAGCAAAGTCCAACAAACTGCAATGTGAATAAGCAGATAATCTGTTTTAGTGATGTTTGTTTGAGGGATAAATATTGATCAGAACACTGGGAGAACTCTTCTTCAAAATAGTGCCTTGAGATTTTCTATGGGTTCACCTGAGGGAGGAGCCAGGCCCTCAGTTTAATATCTCATCCAAAAGACAGCACTTCTGACAGTTACTTTACAAAAACTTCACTCTCATAAATCTTCTAGTGGAGCAGTCCTGGAGTAATCTGGAAGTAGAATACTCGAGCTGCTCTCTCAGGTGCTGCATGGTGTGAGAAGCCCAAAAGTACCCATGTTCCTCTCGAGCAAAATAAAATGACGAAGGGTGATCTGAATGTCAGGTGATCTAGCTTTGAGCAATATGGAGCATGAATAGCCCAGGTTTCATCCATGCTCTATGCTGAGTTAATTAATTGCAGCCACAACAGTATGTGGGCTGCGACTACAGGCCTTAGTGCCCCTGGACTATGAAGCAAGAGGAGATTCCACTAAGGTTTCTGTAACCATTGGCTGTTAGGGCAGGTGCACAGACATCAGGCTTCGAGTCAGCATTGAGATGTTAAATCTCTGTATGACATATTAAACCAAGCCCCTGTCCGTGCTCTCAGGTGGACATAAAAGATCCCACGGCACCAATCAAAGAACAGGTGAGTCTTCCCTAGAGTCCTGGCTAATATTTAGTGCTCAATCAACGACATTAAAAACAGGTTGTCCATTACTGTTATTTCATTGCAATTTGTGGGAGCTTGCTGTGCACAAACTGCCTGCTGCATTTCCTATATTACAACTTGACTACACTTCAAAAAAATACTAAATTGTCTGTGAAGTGCTTTGGGGGTGTCCTGAGGTCATAAAAGGCGCTATATAAATGCAAGTCTTTGTTCTTTGTTTCTTTCTCCAGCAGCACTGACTCTCTGGGTAATGATTAGTTCACTGCATGAAATACACCAGCACAGCTAATATCCAAAGAAGTGTATCCCACGAAGAGACCGCATCTTGACTAGGAGAGGGAGAGGAGAAAGATTGGGTGGGAGTGAAACAAAGAGTCCATATTTATCATCAGTACAGAACGCCAACATGTAGACTGAAAGCTGCTCGGTCTGTGAAGTTCAAAGAGAGATATTAGTAGGTGGTCCAGCACCTGACAGCAGGACAACACGCCTTGTATAAGTTGACCATTTAAAGGATAGTCGGTCAGGCACCTAATAGCTGAAGGAACACAAAATACAGGAAGCCTGAATCGATTCATTTGCAGCAGGTTGTCAAATTGATAATCCAGATGTGCCAAATTGGGAATCCATATATGAGAAATTGGGGATCCAGAAGTGGAAAATTGAGAATCCAAAGTAATCCACATTAGCCAGACGAAGCTAACCACATTTCTTATTAGTAAATAAAAATGATGCTATTGTTGGGCCTGTGATCTCAATGCTTATATATTTGCTTGGTATATGCATGCAAACGTCTGTGTGTTTGTTGGCAAAGCACTAAGATGTAAAACAGTATCAGTGTCTTTTGATTATTGTATGTGCTGTACTTCCGTAGTAATTTGAATGGCAACATAAATTTGTTCAATAAATATACACTTGTGAAGCATGTTTTCTTGTATTGTGTATAAAGAGTTTCCTAATAATATTAGTACATGGGGCTAAAACAATGTTGCCATCACCGCACCTGGACCTAAGTCAGCGAATTCTATTGGACAATGATGACTTAAACTATTGAAACAAAGATTTTCTATGACTCTTGTCATAAAGAGATATTAATGTCTATAATGTTATTGCAAATTATTTTTTAAAATAGAGTTTAGCTGTGTCTGAGTTCACATGTGTGTGTGTCTTAATTGGATTAAAGGACTGGGTGCTTTGATGTATAGTAGTTTTGAGATGTTAATTAGATAAACGTAAGGAGGGTAGAAGGTAAAGTGTAAATTTGCATTTGTTAAAAGAAATCATTGAGGACTGCGGGTGAAATCTTACACCTAGCTAGAAGGCACCAAGCGGTGCGTTTATTTTTTCAGCTTACTAATAAAATTGGTGGGATGAATGGATGCTATTGTTAGAAGAAGTAAAGTTAAAAGCCTAGTCCTAGTGATACAATGGAAAATTTACATTCAAAGAGGAAAATACGTAGAAAGGAGAAAGGAGATCATATGTAAGGGAGAGGCATTTTAAGATCCAACAAGTGTGAGAAGCCTCAAGCTGTTGTCTGAAAGGACCCAGAGCTGAAAGAAACTCATTTTGAATGCGACGGTCCAGGTTGTGCTTTCCAAGGTGTCTCTTTAAAATCTATGAGATTTATTGTTGCCTAAACAGGGCTGTAAGTGAGAGTCAGATTAATTAGGGGTTTTTTGTAGTTACTACAGTAGTAATTTTGTAGATGCATGTATGTGTTTACAATCTTTCTTATACTAATAAATGTTTAACTTAGTTTTATAAAAAACCCTCTTGAGACTCGGTGGTCTTATTACTACTGAATTCAAAGCCTACATCTCGAAACATACAAGTTGCAAAAATGAGTTATGACAGTTGTTTCAAGTTTCCCTCTGGGATTTGAACAACTCAGCCTTTACCATCAGCTGAATCATAATACTTTAATGAGGCACAGCCATTTTGAGAGATTCCTGTCACACTGTTAAATATCATTGATGTGTTCTGTGTCTCTAGACACAAAGCGCTGAATAAGCATTTGACAACACCAGCTGTGTCTTCAATTATAGATAAATTTTGATGTCTGTACAGGAGCAACCAAAGCCAATGGGCGCCTTCTTGATTATTATTTTTAGAAAAACACACTGGGTAAATATTTGGTCCATGTCAGGATTGAGGATAATAAATGGCATCAAATATTCCAAGTTCCGGAACTGCAGGGGCATTGGGAATCTAGGGTCATGTAAGGAAATTGGACTCAGAATAATAAAGTAAGACAGTGGGGGACAGCGAGAAGTTCAGCACCTTGGCTTGATTCGCCCTTAGCTTTTTCAGAATCTTCCCAGGAAAATCACTCTAAATCTCAACTGTTGCCAGTCTAAAAAGCAAGTAATTGTAGAGAAAGCATTGGTGGGGCGGATGTGGCGGGGGGGGGCGCCGATTGCGGGCTGCGGGTGGGTGGCAGAGGCAGGTGTCAGTCTGCAACCCTGACCCCATTCACTGGGTATTAGTCTGTAACTGAATCCCCATTCACTGGGTCAGTCTATAATTAAATATTAGTCTGTGGTCGTTAACTTGGCCCTGAAAAGTGCCCAATCTACCTCGGATCACCCTGAAAAGGCAAGGTATCTAAACATAGAAACATAGAAACTAGGAGCAGTAGTAGGCCATTCGGCCCTTCGAGCCTGCTGCGCCATTCATTATGCAGTAGCAACATGAGTGGTATTCGTCACCAACAAGATGCTGCCATCAAGCCAAAAAGACATTCCGCCTATCACAAAAATGAAAAATGTGGTATATGAATTTCAGTCCCGGTGTGATAATAGGTCATACGTCCCAAAGACTGGCAGATCATATCAAATAGCATTCACAATAGGCAAGGTACAGACTGTGTCCAACTAGCCCATGCTTGCTAAACTTAAGACAAAATGTCCAACATCAGATGTGATTCTGCAGTTGGACAACATTTGCTAAATAATCATCAGGGTGCTAAGAATTACGCTGAGAACCAATTTAAAATTGTCAGACTGGCTCACAGTGTGATGCGTTTGCATGCATTGGTATGTGCTACATATATTAATACACAGGGCCCTGTTCTTTGCAGACAGAAAGAACATGTACACACATTGCACCTGTTTCAGCTAAACAAAATAAGTGACAGCCATTCATTGACTCATTCCTCAGGACAAACCCTTGACTAATCAGGGTCAAGCTGCCTGGTTTAAATTTCAAACAATGCTTGGTAACTGATGGTAACCGTCAGTTACCATCAATGATGCATTCTCCAGGCAACCAATCTTAGTCTGCTTGTGAACCAATCAGCACTCTCTTCATGTGCAGTGTAAATTGTTGTCTTCCCTCTATATTGGTATTCTTGCGAAGTGTCCTGATGAGTGCAGGACAAAAAGCTTCGACATGTCTCTTTTTCAGAAATACTCAAGTTCTGTACTACCAAACGGCCATTAGTCTATTTTGTTAGTTAGGGAAGTTAGGCCGAGGTTAACTAGTTAGGATACATGGGGTTGGTTATTAATTAAGAGTACGTGAGCAGTGTTAGTTGGGCTGGAGATTACCATTAGAGTATGTGTGCCTGATGGTCCCTAGCTGGAGTACATGGGGCTCGAGATCACTGTGGGCCACTAGTTAGAGAAGATGGATTGGGGGTCACTAGTTAGTTAGGCTAGGGGGCCACAAGTTAGAGTATGTTTAACTGGAGGCTACTAGTTAGCCCAGCATGTCCAAAACATTAACCACTGCAGCTAGTTTAGTAAATAAAAGATTAATAGTGTTGTTAGATCTGTGATCTCAAAACTCATATTCACACAATGTTGGCCCATGATCTATAACCTTTTTCAGTGTTTGGCATAATTATCAGACAGAAATAGTGTTTTTTAGTCACTGCAAGTGCTTTAAATCCTCCACTACAGACCTTTGGTTGATGTTTGTTAAGTAAAAGTGCACAAGGATTTGAATAAAAGATCGACAGTTAAAACAGCAAATAAGCAACAGGAGCTTGGCAAGGAAAAGATAGGGTACAGAGCATACACATTTGATTAAGACTACTGACCCTAGTGTTACTAGTTATAGTAGGTGGGCTGGGAGTCACTAGTGAGAATACATGGGTAGGGGTTACTAGTTAAGAGTACCTGCTTCTGGTGTCGCAAGTTAGGATGCATGGAACTGGGGATCACTAGTTAGGTTTGGTGAGAATGAGAGCTACTACTGAGAATCTGTAGAGCTAGGAGTTACTAGATAGAGTCCTTCGGGCTAGGATTACTCGTTAGGGTCTTGAGCTGAGGTTTAATAGTTAGATTCCGAGGGTTTGGGGTTACTAGTTAGAAGTTATGGGCTGGGGTTACTAGTTAGAATCCGTCCGGTTGGGGGCTAGTTCGAATTTGTGGGTTTGGTGATTACTAGTTGGTATCATAAGTTAGTTTGTGGAAAACTGGGGTCTTTGTATATAAGCTAGGCAGGGATGGTAAGGGTTAGTTTAATATCTCTCTGCCCAGTTTATAATAGATTACAGGTACTCGGTAGTTTCAGTAGAAAGAACATATTTTTTAAAAGCGCCAGAACGAAGAATGATTTGTTTAAAAATAGGAAAATGAAATGAAATATTTAAACCCTGGCATCAGTCTGAGCCAGTACAATAAGCAATTCCTCCTGCAGTGCCTGATAGAGACAGTCACACTCACCTGCTGAGCTTGCAGACTCCCCTGGTGCACAACTCCTTGTTTCCTGATGTTTCAACACGTTCACAGCTGTATAATTGATTTTCTGACTTGGAGAATAGTACCAGCAATGAGCCTGTGCCTTCGCCACCCTTCACAACTCACCTGTGCGCTTGCACCAGGAAGCATGTTGGCTAACACACTAATATCAGGTAACCATGGTGTCTTTGGTTTACTAGATATTAGCATCTGATTCTGACTGTAAGTACATTGTCTCTGCAGGGTCCTAGTGCACATCATATTCCAAGGTGAACTCTAGATGTTTAATATGCTGGGTAAAATTGGCATTTAGCTTGCAAGCCAAATTTAAGTCTCAGTGCCATTTGGCTGATGAAGGGAAGGCTCAGCCATCCATCCTAATGGAGGCAATCCACCATAATGCTCTCCCCAAATCCTGCAGTAGAGTATCAAGAGCTCCAACTGCTCAATAAAAGGACTGGATAACACAAGTGAAGATAGCAGAAGTGAGGATAAAGGGAGTGAGGATAACAGGAGTAAGGAAAAGGTGAGTGAGGGTGAGATGAGTGAGGATACATGGCTCCTACACGTAACAGTGACTTCACTTTAAAAGTATTTCATTGGTTCTAAGGCATTTTGGACATCCTGAGATTGTGAAAGGCATTATATAAATGTAAGTCTTTTTTTCTTATAGTGAGAGAGAACATAATGGGAATTAGGATAAAGTGATTGGGAATAAGGGGAATGAAGATAATATAAGTGGAAATCAAGGAATTGTGGACAAAAGGAGTGGGAATAATAGGAAAAGAAATTAATGGAAATTGGGTAAAAGTGTGAGAATAATCAAAATTTAATTTTCATAAAATCATCTTAGAAAGATGGTAAACATTGAAACTGGAAAATGAGAGATAGTCACTGATGACCACGGCCACTGGAGGCTGACTGTTTGGAATGCATTTAAAAAAGCAAGGAGAAATGAAAAATTTAGCGAGCTCAAGAGGCCCCAGAGAAAAGAGCGGCCAGTGAATCATGCACCTTCTCAGCCTACTGTCTACCTCTACAACATATGCAACAGAGACTGCCACACCAGGGACTCCTGAGCCACACCAGGCAATGCTTAACACATAGTTAACCGCAACGGCACAAACCATCATTTTAGGAGACAGCAGGTGCCATCTAAAATAAAAATCATATAGTATAGAAGGAGGCTTTTCTGCCCATTGTGCCTATGCCAGCTCTCTGAAAGTGCGATCCAATGTGTTCCACTCTTCTGCTGTTTAGTTACTGCCCTGCAAATTTTCCCTTCTTTAAGAGTATATCCAATTCCCTTTGAAAACTACTATTGAATTTGCTTCCACCAACCTATCAAGCAATGTATTCCAGATCATAACAACTTACTACAAAAAACATTTCTCTTCTTCACCCCCACCCCACTATTTTGGAAATCATCTTAAATCTAAGTCCTGAGGTTACCGACTCTCCTGCCAATGGAAATAGTTCCTCTTTATTTACTCTATCAAACCATTATAATTTTAAACAGCTCCAATAAATTCTCTGCTCAAATGTAAACAAACCTAGCTTCTCTAGTCTTTTGACATAACAAGTCCCATCTTGGCACCAGTGAATCTCTTCCAGTAAATTCCAGTAAAACTCTTCCAGTAAATTCCAGTAAATCTCTTCCAGTAAATTCCAGTAAATCTCTTCTTTTACATCTGATTGACCTCACAGATTTCTTCTATATTCAATGTTAATGATAGATGGTAATGGGACATATAACTAAACTGGGACTGGGGTCTACCTGTAATTGGATCTACTGTAACTGGAATCAACTGAACACAAACCTGGAAGCCACTGTAACCATGGCTGAGATAGTTATGACATGGACAGAGATCAGTGTAACCAGACACATATGTACCATAACCAAAATAGAGCTCCACCACAATAGGATGGGAGATTAAAGGATATGAGGAGTGAGCAGGAGAGTGGGATTAGTGGAAATCCAAGGGGATGGATTTTAAGGGAGAGTGAATGGGAGTAGAATGGGTGACATATTAAGGGTTTGGAGAACGAGACAGGGTGAGATTAGGCTAGATGTGACATTAAAATGTATGGGGACTGAGCAGGAAAGTGTGGTAAAACTGCGTGGGATATTAAAGTGCTTGGGCCACAAGCAGGAAAGTGGGATTATTAAGCAGGTGAGATGTTAATGGGTATGGGGAGTGAAGGGGAGAGTGGGATTAGAGTGAGTGGGATATTAATGATTGTGGGGAGTGCAGAAGGGAGTGGGATTAGATTGGATGGCTCATGGGGAGAAAAACACCAGCATTGGTGGAATAGTAAATGATTCTAGGTTCAGATACAGGCAAACACATACATACAGATGGATTCAGACAAAGAAGGCACACAGATGGACAGGTACACAGACACGGGGGGCAGACAGACCCGCAACCACAAAGAGGGTACAAACACAGATGGCACACGTTCACAGACTGCACGCAGACAGATACAGATTGTGCACAGACAGACAGATACACAGTCACTAAGCACACAGAGACAGACACACAATCTCTGAGCAAACAGGAGACACATGGACACAAACACTGAACCCCTCAGATAGCTTTTTTTTTCTTTATTCTTTCATGGGATATGGGTGTCACTGGCAAGGCCAGCACTTGTTGCCCATTCCCTAATTGCCCTTGAACTGAGTGGTTTGCCACACTATTGCAGAGGGCAGGTAGGAGTCAAGCACATTGATCTGGGTCTGGAGTCACACATAGGCTAGACCAGGTAAAGATGGCAGATTTTCTCCCCGAAAAGTCATTAGTGAACTAGGTAGGTTTTTACAACAATCAATGATAGCTGTCATGGTCATCATTGCTGAGGCTGGCTTCATATTCCAGATTTATTAATTGAACTTAAATTCCTTCAGCTTCCGCAAGTGACAAGTAAGTTAGGGGGCATTCATTTTCATTGTGCGACTTTTCTTTTCCCCCTCCCTCCCTACACACCAGAAAACAGAGATGTGGAACTATGTGTTGAGCATTGGACCAATATTGCTCTGGAAGCAACTCTGTGTGGTGAAGGGAGACCCCTCCCCAAAATCTCCTTTCCTTATGTCCTTTGCTCATTGCTTCCCTGCAATGATGGGTTGTGCGGTAAAAATGGAAGGGGTCTATGCCACTCCTCCATGACACATGCATCGGTCCTTGCACCTCTTCTGACCACATTCCTGCTACCAAAGTGATAAATGAAACAGGAGCATTCTGAAGGGACAGAGCTTGCCTGTTCCAGGGCCATAGTATCAGGTGCTTGAATTTCAGCTCAAGTAATTTTCAAAGCCCTGGTTCTTGCAGTACATACTTCATGTTTCAGCCATCATTGGCCATTCAACAAAGGAAACGGCTTGAAAGAAAATGAAGTGGTCGGATCCCTCCTGCAGATTTAACAATGTGTGTTTCCTCTTTAAGAAGCAATGACCTGACCTAATTGTAAGATAATGTGCCTAAGGATTAGCTTCAGCCAAAACACACTGAGTCAGCTGAGGCACTGATCCAATGTACTGTCCATATTACTGTGATCAAGCCACAGGATGAGTCAGATCATCATCAGGAGATATGAGCATGGACACACAACATCCCTCCTCAAGCACAGTTCTATACTCAAGTTTTAAGAATAAATTGGATAGATACATGGATGGGAGAGGTCTGGAGGGTTATGGACTGGGTGCAGGTCAATGGGATTAGCAGAATAATATTCCGGCACAGACTAGAAGGGCCGAATGGCCTGTTTTCTGTGCTGTAGTGTTCTATGGTTCTTCTATGGTTCTAACACAAATAGACTTATGCAGACAGGATAATACAGGCTCTTTCAGACACAGAAACATACATGCACATAGACTCACAGAAACAGAATCGCACACCCTCACAAAAGCACACACATAGACTCAATCATAGTCTCACACACACACTCATACACTCTTTAAGCACACATTGTACTGACGTACACATGGAGGGGGTCACTTTCACCAAGCATTTGATCATCTGCTTTGATATTTCTTCATGTGACTCAGTGTCAAAATTCATTTGAAAATTGCTCCTGTGAAGCACTTTGGGACATTTTACTCTGTTAAAGGTGCTATGTAAATGAAAGTTGTTGTTGATCACTAGCTTGGTAATAATATCAGTAGTACCTTGACCCCCAAACCATATTCTAAAACCTGCCTGGTTTTCATTCCATAAAATACAGCAGCATGGAAACAGGGCGAGAATATTGGCATTAGGATACTGCCTGTGATGAGGGCAAACACCAACACAGACTGGCTGGGCCAAATGGCCTCTTTCTGTGTTGCAATTTGTGTGTAATTATATGTAACTAGGTTTTGACTTCTCAATTCACCTTGATTCTGAAATTGCACCATGAGGTTTTAGCATACAAATTTTCAGCGAGCATGTCTGAATTCATCTCTCCTTAGTTTTAAATGGTAACCCATTCATTTTACATCACATACCATTCTTAGCAGAGAGGGGAGCTTGATTGCAGCACCAGGGTTCCGTGGTACCTCCCGGCGGATTCTGAAACCCTCATCTATTCAATCCTGTACAATGAATCGTGGCATCTCCATGTCATTTCTCACCAATACTCCAGCTAAGGCCTAACCCAACTGTTTGACCCTTTGTTGAAGGGTCATGAGGACTCAATATGTCAACTCTTTTCTTCTCCGCCGATGCTGCCAGACCTGTTGAGTTTTTCCAGGTAATTCTGTTTTTGTTTTCTTTTGAACATGTTTACTTAACAAGTAATTAAACTGCCCAGAGGAACAAAGCTTGGTCTTTATGCCTTTAGGCTTTGAAATCCCAATGGAAGCAACATATTTTCTGAAAAGCTAGTTCTGTTTGTGGAAGAATTCAATGTGCTCCTGTTTCTCTACTTCATACCATCATTCTCTGTACTTCTGATTTTAAGGATTGTACCAGCCTGCAACCCCTCTTTGTACAGAAAATGAGAAAGTAGTAACAGTAACGTGTTGCTATCTTGGAGAGGCTAAGTTCGAGTTGGGTATCCGGCAGGCTACACTGGACTTTCTGGAGAATTCAATTAATTCACCCTCCATATTCAAATATTTAATGTAAAAAAAAATCACTCTATTACATTGGTTTAGGCCCATGTTGCGTCCAATTCTGGACACCATAGTTTAGGAAAGATTTCAAAGCCTGGAATGGTACCAACAATGCGTGGCTTCATTTACATGAAGAAACTGCAGAAGCTAGAATTGTTCTCCTTAAAGCAGAGAAAGTTCAGAAGAGATTTAATAGAGGTATTTAAAACTATAAAGGGTTTGCATTGGGTATATGGGAGAAAGTATTTCCACTGGCAGGATTAGGAACCAGAGGACATATTTAAGGTAATTGACAAAAGAACCAGAGGCGTGATAAGGACCATGTCTTTATGCTGTGAATTTTAATGATCTGGAACTCTGAAAGGCTGGTGGATGCAGGCTCAATAATAACTTTCCAAAGAACATTGGAGAAATACCTGAAGACAAGAAATTTGGAGGGTTATGGGGAAAAGACAGGGAATGGGAATAATTGGACATCTGTTCAGATAGGTGACACAGGCATGATCATTCTATGATTCCATTTGTCTCCCATTCCCTTAGCTGTAAACTTGACTTGACAATAGCCAGGTCAGAGGTTGTGGGTTCAAGCCCCACTTGAGAATTGAGCTCAGAAACTAGGCTGACACACAGAGTGCAAATTCATTGCTATAAAACAGGGAAGTCAATCTAACACCAGGGGATTTTAAGTACTTCACTCAAAACTTTATATTGGAAGGTATACTGACTTTCCTGATATGCTTTTAGATGCCATGTCTCCTTCCCAAGGTGGCTGCAGTTGATACGGAGAAGTTATTTATGTAGCAGATCACTAGGCAACATGGGCTAGTCTATGCTGAACAGGTTAGTTAGGACAATTCATTATACTTAAGCATTGAAAAGGAAACATATGCAGGCTGTGCAGAGAAGTACTTTTAAGATAATCACTGTTGTCATTTAAGAAAACGCAGCAGCCAATTTGCACACAGCAAGCTCAAGGATGAAGGGCTTATCTTATTAAGAAAGGTTGGAACTATACACACTGGAGTTAGAAGGATGAGGTGATCTTATGAAAATATATAAGGTCCTGAGGGGACTCGATAGGGTGGATAT
This sequence comes from Carcharodon carcharias, assembly GCF_017639515.1. Classification (NCBI taxonomy): domain Eukaryota; kingdom Metazoa; phylum Chordata; class Chondrichthyes; order Lamniformes; family Lamnidae; genus Carcharodon; species Carcharodon carcharias. The sequence continues at coordinate 124,939,034 of NC_054479.1, forward strand.
AGAGAGGACCCCCCTTCCACCTCTCTCTCTCTCTCTCTCCGCCCCCCACTCACACACCTTAAACCAGCTTATATTTCAACTCTTTCTTGGACTCGAACTCAAGTTCTGTTGAAGGGTCATGAGGACTCGAAACGTCAACTCTTTTCTTCTCCGCCGATGCTGCCAGACCTGCTGAGTTTTTCCAGGTAATTCTGTTTTTGTTTTTGTTTTGGATTTCCAGCATCCGCAGTTTTTTTGTTTTTATATAGAGAGGATGTTTCCTCTTGTGGGCGAGATTAGAACTAGGGGGCACAGTTTAAAAATAAGAGGTCGCCCTTTTAACAAGGAGAAACTTTTTCTTTCAGTGGGTCATTGGGTTTGGCGATTCTCTTCCCCAGAAAGCAGTCGAGGCTGAGTCACTGAATGTATTCAAGGTGGAGTCTGATAGATTTTTGATAGCGTTAGGAAACAGAGATGGTTTAAGTAAGTTATATGTGCATTTGGTGTGTTAGGAATAAGGTATATCTTTAAGTTAAGTTTTAGCTTTAATTTTAATTTATATTTTTTCTATTTATGAGTAAAAAAGTTGAAACCTGGGATCTTGTTTCACTTTTGAGTGGAGACAGTGGGTCTAAGGTTTTGTTTATGTACCTGCATGTGGATTGAGATTTTATGAAGGGAAGGTAAAACAAACACAAGGTAGGAAAAAACTGTGCTGTTGCCTAGCAACAGGAGGCCCCACAGTGACAGAAAAGCAGTTTCAGTTGGTCAGTGGGCCCGAAAGCTGAAAGGAGTTGTCAGCAGAAGCAGCTTAAAAGAGGAACAGATGGCAAGTCCCAAAGTAAAGTTGGAAGTAGTAGCCAGCAGAAGCAGATAGGAGAGGGAACTGCAAGGAGCAGTTTCCAAAAACCAAAGAAGATAATCCCAGAAAATAAGGGAGTGGAACAGGAAAGGTCCCATGAGGCCAGTTAAAGGACAAGACAGGAACCTGGAAAAGGTCCTGTTAAGTGAAGTTAAGAGCAAGGAACAGAGAAAGGCTCCAAACTTAAAGGGAGAAAGCTGCAGGACGCAGATTTAAAGCAATATAGGCTTGGGAGAAGCCAGAAGATCCAAATGGATAGCCAAAGGTCTCTATGGACATGTGAAGCAGTGGTGTTCTGTTGGCATGGCTGAGTCGGTGAGAGAAAGTGCGTTGAAGAAAGCTTGAATGTGCGTGATGATCCAGGGAAGAGTTACCGGAAGGGGAATTCAAAATCGGGAAGGTGGATCCTTGTGGAAGGCATTGTTTTTGAGAAGATTCCAAAGCAAGTTCTTTGAGAGTGGAGATTGGAAATCCTGATGTGAAAGACAGAGTTCAATGAGACCGGTTGGCTCACGGTGTGACAAGCATCTGTGGCGGGGTGGGTAGTTGAGGAGAGATTAATAGCCTGTTTGGGGTGGCATCTGTCACTTGGTTTGAGTGTGGCGTGCCTGACCACAGGTCGCCGATTGGTTTACATGGACCGTGTACTTAGTGTGAACATTAGAGTATAAAATAGCTTTTGTAACTTGTGTTAGCCTTACAAATTTATATATATCAGCAAAGGTATAGTTATGGGTGAAGGAGTAAGGTAATATAATTCATCTTTTGTTTAATCTTTTATTCTTTTGTTAAAAGTTCATCAGCTGACTCCTGTGACTGTTCAGTAGCCACTCTCCACGTCTAAACAAAAAAATTAGGATCTAACAAGCCGGGTTCCACTCTGACACCTAGCTTGTCTAATAGCAACATCAGCTGGGATAATAACAATAGACTATTTGTAAATGGGAAGCTCTTTCTCAGAGTCCCAGAATTGGTTACACTGTGACTTTGTCTCTCCTCGGCTATAGGAAGTTTTTCTTCTGAAGACTTACCAAGCAGCTACTATTCTCTTGGTGATCTTTTTCCAGTCACCAAAAATATCCTTAGCAAAGCTGTTGGATTGTTTTCAATACTCAAACACAAACCTTTCCCCATCCACCCATCATCCCATGCTATATTTACTCTTAAACAAACTGAGCATCAGTGAGCAGATTATTGCTGAGCAAGTGCTGCTTGATAGCACTGTTGATGACTTCCATTACTTTACTGATGATGGAGTAGGCTGATGGGTTAATAATTGGCCAGGTTGGATTTGTCCTGCTTTGTGTACAAGGCATACCTGGGCAATTTTCCACATAGCCGGGTAGGTGCCGGTATTGTAGCTGTATTGGAACAGCTTGGCTAAGGGCACATGAAGTTCTGGAACACAAGTCTTCAGTACTATTGCTGGAATATTGTCAGGGCCCAAAGCCTTTGCAGTATCCAGTGCCTTCAGCCATCTCTTGACATCACGTGGAGTGAATTGGATTGGCTAAAGACTGGCATCTGCAATGCTGCGGACATCTGGAGGAGGCCGAGATGGATCAACTACTCGGCACTTCTGGCTGAAGATTGTTACAAGTACTTCAACCTTATCTCATTCACTAATGTATTGGGCTCCTCCATCATTGAGGATGGTGTTATTTATGGAGCCTCCTCTTCCAGTGAGCTGTTTAATTTTCCATCACCATTCACGACTGGATGTGGCAGGACGTCAGAGCTTAGATCTGATTCGTTGGTTGTGGAATCGCTTAGCTCTATCACTTACTGCTTATGCTGAGTCGCTAGATCTATTTAAAATCTATCCCATTTAGCATGGGTGGTAGTGCCACAGAACACGATGGACAGTATCCTCAATATGAAGACAGACTTCTTCTCCACAGGGACTGTGCAGTGGTTACCCCTGCCAATACTGTCATGGACAGATATGGCAGGCAGGTTGGAGAAGATGAGGGCAAATATGTTTTTCCCTCTTGTTGGTTCCCTCACCGCCAGCTGCTAGACTGGGTCTGCAGCAATGTCCTATAGGACTTGGGTCAGCTCGGTCGTGGTGCTGCTGAGCCACTCTTGGTGATGGATATTAAAGCACCCCACCCAAAATACATTCTGCACCCTTGCCATCCTCAGTGCTTCCTCCTAGTGGTGTTCAACATGGAGTACTGATTCGTCAGCTGGGGGAGGGGGTGAGGTAATCAACAGATTTCCTTGCCCATTTATGACCTGATGCATGCTCATTATCATATTGCTGTTTGTGGGGGGAGCATAGGATTTAGGGGCAGGAGTAGGCCATTTGGCCCTTTAATGTGTGCTTCCCCCATAACCCTTGACTCCCTTGTCATAGAATTATTCAAGGCAGAGAGGCCATTTGGCCCATCGAGTCTCTGCTGGCTCTCCACAGAGCAATCCAGTCGGTCCCATTCCCTGCTCTATACCCTTAACCCTGCAAGTTTATTTCCTATAAGTGTTGATCCAATGTCCCTTTGAAATCATTGGGAAACAATCCCAGGGCAGTTACAGCACGGTTAAATACAGAATGGAGCTCCCTCTGTATTGTCCCATTATAGCGCCACAACCCCAAGAGTTTCCCGACTGCAATACTTTTCCTAACAAGCTGCCTGTAGCCTCAGAGAGACTGGTAAATCAAGCTGAATTGTAATTAAGACTGTCAGCATGTGGAAAATCAAAACATTAAGTTTTTGGTGTGAAACTCTTCAATGTCTCTGCATTTCCTGCTTTTAATTTCAGATTTCCAGAGTTTGCAGTTCCTGTTTTTAGAGTTGAATTAACAGTTTTGTGCTGTGGATTGTAATTGGTGGAACACAGTCTGACCCTAAACAACCAGGTGAAAATGATTCCCATCACTCACGTTCAGCTGGATTTCCTGAAGGGCTACTAACAAACAAAAAAGTATTTTCAAAATCAAACTGCATTTATTTCATTTCGTTCTGTTTTAGATCTTTACAGGCATTGAATTGTGTCAGATTTCTCATCAAGTTTCATCCAACAACAAGTGGCAGAATTGAAGTATTTCTCATCCACATCCGATTCTGCAGAGCCTACACTTGTGGTTAACATACCAAAGGGATCTCAACTTCACTTGAGGGCATGTTAACTGGCTAGAGATTGATGGGTGGAGCAAGGGGATGGGGTAGGGGAATAGTTTGAATGTACTGAAATGGGAAAGAGAAAGTGAACTTCATTCAGAATTATTTTAGTTTGGAGGATTTTCCCACAGCTCAAACAAACAGAACTGGGAAATGATGCATGAGGTACTGGATTACTTGTCCAGTGACATTATCGCCACCGTCTCACCTCCCAAATCCTTTGTTTGATGATGAGAGCAGTTCCAAAGGAGTGCCTCCAACTCTCGACACAGGGAGGTGAGACTTCAACCACTCAACTGAATGAGATGTGGGATGTCCAGCATGCCTCTGGGAATTTGAAAAGAGTAAACAGCAGCCTCCCAGCCCTTTCAAGACCCCATTGAACTGAACAACTCCCTCATTTTCTGCTGTGCAGCAGAGAGCTAGTTAAAATGACAAAAAAATCATCCCCATCCATTAAACAATGCATCAACTGTTGTGTATGTAGCAGGGAGGATGCGACATTGTAAACCTGAATGTCCCTCCCTTCCCCTTTTGGTGACACTGCTTTTTGGGACTGAAAAAGAATCTCATTTCTCCACCACTCCCCTCCATACACATATATATTATTTTTAAACAAAAATACGAATACTTCTGGTGACAAAAAAGTTGCGGCTCAAGTCTGTTCAGTGAAACTATCAGTGAAATCTTGCTGTAAATAGCTTTATACCAGGCTCATTTCCTGGTCATGGATAGATAGCGAGTATACAGCAGGTGATCACATCGACAACTCGCGCGCTCTCTCTGGGTGCAGTGGTGGTGATGTTGCTGCTTTCTTTCTCTCTTGCTACATTCTTCACAGCTCCAAGTTACAAAAGTCCAAGAACAAAAAAAAGGAATTGTGCATCACAAGCCAGGAGTCACAGAGCGGGGTTGCTGTCTCTGCGTGAGGGGCAGAGGGAGGTGGTCAGGGGCGCCTGTGCGATTTGACGGCCAGTGGGGAGGGGACGTTGGGAGCTATGGCCTGGTGGGCAACGCCTCCCTCTTCAGTAAAGCCGCTTCTCGTAACTGAAAAAGAAAAAAAATGTATATCTAAAAACACGATAAGATGCTTGGAAAGATCAGCACACTACCACCGCAGCCTGGAGCATGAGGAAAAATCAATCATCCATCAAACTCCCCTCGTCCAGAGTCCATGCACAATTATCTCGGTCTTCCATCAATTGCTAAATACTGGGCCAAAAAGCTGGTCATACATCTTATTGCTGACTGTGGGATCTTGCTGTGTACAAATTGGCTGTTGTGTCTGCCTACATAAAATGGGGAGACGGTGGCGATAATGTCACTGGACTAGTAATCCAGAAGCCCAGGTTAATAATCTGGGGACATGAATTCAAATCCCACCACAGCAGCTGGTAGAAATTATATTTAATTCACTGAAAGCTAGTCTCAGTAATAGTGGCAATAGTAATTGATTGTTGTAAAAGCCCATCTGGTTCACTAATGTCCTTTAGGGAAGGGAATCTGCCATCCTTACCTGGTCTGGCCTACATGTGACTCCAGACCCACAGCAACATGGCTGACTCTTAACTGCCCTCTGCAATGGCCTAACAAGATACTCAGTTCAAGTGTAATTAGGGATGGGCAGCAAATACTGGCTTTGCCAGCGACGCCTGCATCCCATGAAACAATTAAAAAAGTGACTGCACTTAGAGAATACTTCATTGGCTGAGAAGCAATTTGGGATGATCGGAGGCTGTTGAAGGTGTTGTATGAATGCAAGCTCTTTCCTTCTTCCTCCCAGCTGTTGGCACTAGTACAATGCTGGAAAGGCTCCCAACTTCCAAGTTCTGTGATGCACATGCACCCAGAGTCATAATTTACTCACTGGCTAACTTAGCACAGAGTGAGGACCAAGCCCAGGGTATTCCTGCTCCACACGCTTAACACAATTCTACAGGGACGCATCCATGGTACTCGTGTCACATGCATTGGGCTCCGCCTGGGAACTATACCCCAAATTCCAGGTGTGAACTCCTGGAGGGTCAAGTCCCAAGCCAGGAGTTCGAAATATAAGAACGCTATCCACTGAATCACTGGACAGAGAGATTGTTCAATAGTATTTTGTGCCTGCTTGGCAAGCACATTGCAGGAGATGTATGAGGGCGTGTTTTAACTGGCAAACATTGCTAACTATTAATCAATATTTGGGTTTACTTACATGGCACAAAAGTGTACCTGACATGTGAATGCATGAGTGAAGAAGAGAAAGAAAGACAAAAGTGTGGATAAAACAGCCATCAAGGCAAAACACAGCACTAGCTAAACATGTAACTGAAAGCTAAAGAATACCAAGCTAGTACAGCACATGCCCCACAGGAACAGCAGCCCCCTTCACATTTTAATCAAGACCACTGGTTTATAGGTTTTACAGGAGAGTAGAGTGAGGAGCTTGGTGCATAAAACATAAACATTGGTTAAAAAGAGCGAACCCTGGAATCCCAGGTAACAGGAAAATGTAACATTGAGACCCCATAAGCCAGTGGCCATCGCTTGCTATGCCTACATGCTAAGGGGCAGATTCCAGTCTCTGTACATGCACTACAGCAGTCTCTAGAAGCACCACCTTGAAGAGTTGGGGTGGGGCAGTGGGAGTGGAGGGGGGGTGTGCAGGGCAAGGGGGCAGGGCAGAGTCTGAGTAATTTTCAACCTCAATCAGCTGTCCTGGATTCTGGTGACTCCATGACAATTGAGTTGTGGGCTCTGCCGCATACCAGGGCCAGTGAATCCAAAATACCATTCAAACTGTTTATCGCTACATCTAAACCATCCATTGCTGCACAATTACACAACTCAAAGGATCATCCTGCTCCCTGGGGTTGGGGTGGGGGGGGCCATTCTGATTTGACCCCCTTTCCCAATAATGCTTAACCAATTGGCTCCCATCTGCAAAGACTTCTCTTTTCCTTGAATGCATGCAAGCAGAAGATTCTTGCTTGGGTAAACGGGACTCCATGAAGACAGTTTGGAAGTGGTTGCACATCATGCATTTGTAGCGAAGGGTAAATTCAAGTCAGCTTCTGTGAGGCTGTCTTCGATACTGAGAGAATCTCAAAATCCCAGAGACTAAGGGATTGCAGAAGCAACTGATATCCAAAAATAGACAAATTAATGTTTATTTCTCTGAGTCAGAAAGTCATGGGTTCAAGTTGCACTGCAGAGATGAACACAAAATCAAGGCTGACGCTTTAGTGCAGTACTGAGGGAACGCTTCACTATCAGAGATAATGTCTTTCAGGTAAGATAAAACCCAACCCGTCTTTCATGGTGAACATAAAGGTTTCCAGGACACTAGTCAAAGAGGAGAAGGGTAGTTCTCCTTGGTGTCTTGGTCAATATTTATCCCTTAACCAATACTATTAAACAAATATTAGTCAGCACATTGTTGGCTGCAGGATCTTGTTGTGCTCACACTGGCTGTCACATTTCCTACATTACAACAGAGGCTACACTTCATGGGCACTTAGCCAGCAGTTGACACAGCTCAGTCAAACAAGGATTTGAAAACAAGGATTTGGACCAACTGTGCAACTCAAAACCAACCCACAAAATAAAGGGGGTGAACTCCCAATGGGATAACACCAAGTAACCTCTCCCACTGGACAGGGTTCTGCCACGTAAGAGGAAGGAGAAAGGTTTAGAGAAGTCAAGATCCCCTAATTCTGATTACAACAACGGGTTGAAACTTTGTAATGACCGTGCCAGTGTCCTCCTAAAATTTGGAGAACATGTTGTGGATAGCAAGACTGGATTCAAGGAACATCTGCGCACTGGGAATGTGACAATGCAAGTTCTCACACCAACATGTTAGAGGTTAAGCGAGGAGAGCAGATGAAGGCAAGAGAGGTATGGAAAGGGAGAGATAGGAAGTAGCGGGGCATGGGGAGACAGGAGAAGAGAGATGGTAGAGAGAGGTAGAGGACAAAGATAAATAGAGGAGGAACTGTATTGCTGATTTAGTTGAGTGCCAAGTGGTTATATGTAGGATAAGGAGGATGAAGGGAAAAGTCCATAGCCTGATAACATAGACAAAGTTTGCCTGATTCCCGAAAGATGGTCAAAGTTATCTTCCTTGCCTACCTCAATCAAGCCTGATTGTGTGACCCCACCCCATTCCATCTGAACACCATAGGCTCAGCATCCCACTGGAGGCACTTGGGGAGATGTTGGATTTCGGATGGTGAGACAACCGAGCGGATGGGCTGCAACTAACCCATCACTACAAGCGAGAATGAAAATCTAACTAAGTAGGAAAAATGGAGTCATGTGTTGGGAGACTTACGAATGCAGACCATGCACACCTCCTTCTACCTGAGCGGAGATGGTTCTCTTTTCAAACTTCAATTCTCCCGAGTACATCATTGACCTGAAAAGCAGGGAGGGGGCGGGGGGAAAGGAGGGGGGGCACGGGGGGAGGGGGGAAAGGAGGGGGGGCCGGGGCAGAAGGGAGGGGAGGGCGGGGCAGAAGGGAGGGGAGGGCGGGGCAGAAGGGAGGGGAGGGCGGGGCAGAAGGGAGGGGGAGGGCGGGGCAGAAGGGAGGGGGGAGGGAGGGGGGAAAAGGAAGGAAGGATGAGTCAGAAGGCAAGGGGTATGAAACCAACAGGAAAAGCAAATTATTCAAGGTATATTCTCCAAATATTTTTACAGCCCAAAAATCCAGAGTGAATTGTGCATTATAGGACGGTGTGACAATTCTTCTCCCGTTTCTCCCAAGCCATAATCCCCAGCCCCAATACATTCAATTTGCCATTGTGAAACACACAGGAAATATCAGCTGGTCCACAAGCCCACCCTGCAGCTACATAATATCCTTGTAGAGATAAAATACCACAAGAAGAATGCCAGGACCCTAAAGGAAAAATTACTCTGGTGAATCAGCTGGACTGTAACTAGAGCTATGAAATGACTGCTGGCCCCCTGTTGGATTTTCCAATCGGTAAAGCAATTGCTTCCCAGTTTTCTATCTTATCCACAAAACAACAATGTTGGGATTGGATAGCAAGTGGAAGGGGAACAGGCTATGACGCTCACCTTAAGATGGAGAGGCTCTTGGCTCCAATGTCCTGACACCCATGCTGTATCCCTGCGATCAGGTATGGTGCAAACTTCTGGATCGAGCCCTTGTCCTGAACCGATCCTGACACTCCCTGGGCCACTTTTACCTTATCACCTTCACTGAACATAATATACAATAGAATTAGCATTAAGGAGAAAAATTTCACAAACTGCTACACAGACTGAGAACAGCTGGGGTACAATCCTGCTGTCCACTATGCCTGGCTGGTGCTGAGGACAGATTAAGGTTTGCGACCCAAATAATCACCCCTTATACAAATGTGCCGAGTATAAAGAACAAATTGAAATGAATTGTAGGTACAAGTTCAACTTGGAAAGTATGGCATCGTAGTCAATGTTGAGATATAGCGGCAAGACAGTCAGGACTGAAACTAAACAGATCAGGTGATAAGGTCCACGAGGGGTATAGGGCAAAGTTGGGAATATAGAGTTAGGCAGCAGATCAGCCATGATCTCACGGAATGGCAGACCATGGCCTATCCTGATCCTATCTTCCCAAGTTAGGGAGCTCAGCAGGGGATGGCATTATTGGCGCCAACATCCCTAAGGTAGAGATGAAGAGAACTCAATTATGTATCCCTGCAGGTGGACAGGAGATCAGGCACCGCGTCGCCCCCTATAGTTGAATCTTCCACCAACACTCACCATCCAGACTCATCCCTGAAGAATTGCCAATTATATGAGACACTTGAGCATATTTGTACCTGTGAGACCCATATTATAAGGCAAGGGGCAGGGGAGACAGGGCAGGGTGAGGATGGGGTTTAACTTATTGGGGTAAAAATTTATCTTTTATGGAGGGCTTCATAGCAAAAAATAATCTAATATTTTCATTTGAAGAAATGAGCTTGTACCATATTTACTGAACCACATGTAACCCACCCATGTGATGGCAATTATTAAACTGATCAAATACATCAGCTCAGATATAGACTGCGCCCTCAGCTGAAGCTAACATCTGACAGGAAGCAGAGTCCATCTGCCCCCAGCACACAAAGGGGCATCACAGGAAGCTTGTGATGACTCTGTTGCAGTGCCACCCCAGTTGTAGCACTTGGAGGTCTTACCTGAAGTAGCGTTTCTGACTGTTTGTGTTTTTTTCCATTGCATCCAAGGATCCCATGCCACGATATTTCTTCAACCTCACTCCATCGGAGAAGAAATACTCACCAGGGGCCTCCGTGGTAGCAGCCAGTAACGAACCCATCATCACTGAGAAAGGTGGAAGAGATGGAGAGGCAGACACAGAAAAGCCAAAAATAAGACAAAACAACCAAGAGAGAAATGGAAAGTGAGACAGAGTGAAACAGAAGGAAAACAAGTGATAAAAACAAAAAAACTGCGGATGCTGGAAATCCAAAACAAAAACAGAATTACCTGGAAAAACTCAGCAGGTCTGGCAGCATCGGCGGAGAAGAAAAGAGTTGACGTTTCGAGTCCTCATGACCCTTCGACAGAACTTGAGTTCGAGTCCAGGAAAGAGCTGAAATATAAGCTGGTTTAAGGTGTGTGTGTGGGGGGCGGAGAGATAGAGAGACAGAGAGGTGGAGGGGGTTGGTGTGGTTGTAGCGACAAACAAGCAGTGATAGAAGCAGATCATCAAAAGATGTCAACAACAATAGTACAATAGAACACATAGGTGTTAAAGTTAAAGTTGGTGATATTATCTAAACGAATGTGCTAATTAAGAATGGATGGTAGGGCACTCAAGGTATAGCTCTAGTGGGTTTTTTTTTATATTTTATATAATGGAAATAGGTGGGAAAAGGAAAATCTTTATAATTTATTGGGAAAAAAAAGAAGGGGGAAACAGAAAGGGGGTGGGGATGGGGGAGGGGACTCACGACCTAAAGTTGTTGAATTCAATATTCAGTCCGGAAGGCTGTAAAGTCCCTAGTCGGAAGATGAGGTGTTGTTCCTCCAGTTTGCGTTGGGCTTCACTGGAACAATGCAGCAAGCCAAGGACAGACATGTGGGCAAGAGAGCAGGGTGGAGTGTTAAAATGGCAAGCGACAGGGAGGTTTGGGTCATTCTTGCGGACAGACCGCAGGTGTTCTGCAAAGCGGTCGCCCAGTTTACGTTTGGTCTCTCCAATGTAGAGGAGACCACATTGGGAGCAACGAATGCAGTAGACTAAGTTGGGGGAAATGCAAGTGAAATGCTGCTTCACTTGAAAGGAGTGTTTGGGTCCTTGGACGGTGAGGAGAGAGGAAGTGAAGGGGCAGGTGTTGCATCTTTTGCGTGGGCAAGGGGTTGTGCCATAGGAGGGGGTTGAGGAGTAGGGGGTGATGGAGGAGTGGACCAGGGTGTCCCGGAGGGAGCGATCCCTACGGAATGCCGATAAGGGGGGTGAAGGGAAGATGTGTTTGGTAGTGGCATCATGCTGGAGTTGGCGGAAATGGCGGAGGATGATCCTTTGAATGCGGAGGCTGGTGGGGTGATAAGTGAGGACAAGGGGGACCCTATCATGTTTCTGGGAGGGAGGAGAAGGAGTGAGGGCGGATGCGCGGGAGATGGGCCGGACACGGTTGAGGGCCCTGTCAACGACCGTGGGTGGAAAACCTCGGTTAAGGAAGAAGGAGGACATGTCAGAGGAACTGTTTTTGAATGTAACATTCAAAAACAGTTCCTCTGACATGTCCTCCTTCTTCCTTAACCGAGGTTTTCCACCCACGGTCGTTGACAGGGCCCTCAACCGTGTCCGGCCCATCTCCCGCGCATCCGCCCTCACTCCTTCTCCTCCCTCCCAGAAACATGATAGGGTCCCCCTTGTCCTCACTTATCACCCCACCAGCCTCCGCATTCAAAGGATCATCCTCCGCCATTTCCGCCAACTCCAGCATGATGCCACTACCAAACACATCTTCCCTTCACCCCCCTTATCGGCATTCCGTAGGGATCGCTCCCTCCGGGACACCCTGGTCCACTCCTCCATCACCCCCTACTCCTCAACCCCCTCCTATGGCACAACCCCTTGCCCACGCAAAAGATGCAACACCTGCCCCTTCACTTCCTCTCTCCTCACCGTCCAAGGACCCAAACACTCCTTTCAAGTGAAGCAGCATTTCACTTGCATTTCCCCCAACTTAGTCTACTGCATTCGTTGCTCCCAATGTGGTCTCCTCTACATTGGAGAGACCAAACGTAAACTGGGCGACCGCTTTGCAGAACACCTGCGGTCTGTCCGCAAGAATGACCCAAACCTCCCTGTCGCTTGCCATTTTAACACTCCACCCTGCTCTCTTGCCCACATGTCTGTCCTTGGCTTGCTGCATTGTTCCAGTGAAGCCCAACGCAAACTGGAGGAACAACACCTCATCTTCCGACTAGGGACTTTACAGCCTTCCGGACTGAATATTGAATTCAACAACTTTAGGTCGTGAGTCCCCTCCCCCATCCCCACCCCCTTTCTGTTTCCCCCTTCTTTTTTTTCCCAATAAATTATAAAGATTTTCCTTTTCCCACCTATTTCCATTATATAAAATATAAAAAAAAACCCACTAGAGCTATACCTTGAGTGCCCTACCATCCATTCTTAATTAGCACATTCGTTTAGATAATATCACCAACTTTAACTTTAACACCTATGTGTTCTATTGTACTATTGTTGTTGACATCTTTTGATGATCTGCTTCTATCACTGCTTGTTTGTCGCTACAACCACACCAACCCCCTCCACCTCTCTGTCTCTCTATCTCTCCGCCCCCCACACACACACCTTAAACCAGCTTATATTTCAGCTCTTTCCTGGACTCGAACTCAAGTTCTGTCGAAGGGTCATGAGGACTCGAAACGTCAACTCTTTTCTTCTCCGCCGATGCTGCCAGACCTGCTGAGTTTTTCCAGGTAATTCTGTTTTTGTTTAGGAAAACAAGTGTGTTAACGTATTGAGGTTTTGAGCTAAATTAGGTTCATTAGGTTACAACTTGCTGCTTTCCTGTTGAGTTAATTACCGTCAGTTTCCCACCCCAGCTGCATCATATGCAGTGGGTAATCATACAGCACAGGTTAAATACAGAATAGGTTATTTACAGAGTAAAACTCCGCTACATTGTAGGATCACCCTGTATGCAAGTTAAACTCCAGCTTCTCTTCTCCACTGCAAACCTTCCTTTTAAACCCTTCTCCCCTCCTTTCTCCACCCTTACTTCCAACAATTGTGAGGAGCTCATAGACGTTCTTATGGCAAAGACTTAAACCATTTGATTAGCAGCCTCCCATCCTTCCCTTAGCCCACCAAGCCAAACTGCCCTTAAGCTTCCCCTGCTCTAACCCTGAACTCACATCTTTCTCTACTTTCTCATACAATCTTCTCTCATGCCCCCTCCAAGATCATTTTTTCATGAGACCCACCTCCTGATCCCTAAGTAACTCCCACCAAACTGCTAACCACCCAAACTTCCTTTCCTGGACCCCATGTTAGCTGATGCTATTTCCCACACTTTCAAATCAATCACCATGCCTCCACTCAAAAATGTACTCTTGGCCCCACTGTCCTTGCGAACTACTGCCCTGTCTCCAATCTCCTTTTCCTCTCCAAAGACCCTGAACATTCTAAATTCTGTGCTCACCTTTCCAGCAAATCCATGTTTGAATCTCTCCAATCTGGTTTCCATCCATGCCACAGTCCTGAAAAGTCTCAAGTCTAGAATGAATCTTGGACCACTGGCATCTTAAATTTAAGATACTCATCCTTGTGTTCAAAGTATTCCTTGGCCTTGCACCCATTCCTCCACCCACTCCCACCTATATCTGCAACAGATTGCAACCCTCCAAAATCTCTGCACTCCAAATTTACATTCCCTATTTTCATTGCTGCACCATTGGTGGCTTCAGCTGCCAAGCCCTCTGCTCTGGAATTCACTCCTAAGCATCTCCATTTCTCGCTCCTCCTTCACATCCTTTAAAAACCTGCTTCTTTCGCCAAGCTCTTGATCAACTGTCCTAATAGCTCCACTTTTTGACACCATCTGGCATGCTCCTGTGTGAAAGACCTTTTGGGGTTACTCAAACACTACTTGCGAAAATAGATGAGGATGAAATATCGGGCAGGTACCTGTCGAGGCTCCCAAGGCCAGAGCTTTCACCACATGTCCAACTGTCTGGATTCCACCATCAGCAATGACTGGGACCCCAAACCGGCGAGCATACTCCGCCACTTTGTACACCGCAGTCCCCTGAGGTCTTCCGCAAGCCATAACTGAAATGGAAATTAATTGTACAGATGAAGAAACTCAGCCTCTGCACCTTTCGTGTTACTCTCCACTTTTCTCAGGGATGCCAGCCTCATCTCAGGATTGAGCTCCAAAATTAATTAAAGCAAATGAACAATTTCCTGTCCTCGGAAGGGGTTGAGGAGGCACAAGAGGCTTAACCCTCCCCACCCATAACTAATTGAGTCAAGAGCCATGACGGCACAGGAGGCAACAATTAGGCGCATTGAGTCCACACTTGCTCTTTGCAGGGCAAGCCAGTCAGTCCCATTCCCCCCTCTATTCCCTGTGGCCCTACAAGTTTATTTTCCTCAAGTGCCCATTCAATTTCCTTTAGAAATCACTGATTGTCTCCACTTGCACCACCCTCGTAGGCAGCGAGTACCAGGTCATTACCACATGCTGCATAGAACAGCTACTTCATTAGAGGAGCAGGGGATTGGCTGAATCCACAAACTACACAGATATATTTTGTAAAAGGCTGATTCAGGCCAGGCCTTGAAATATTTTTCTATGTTAAATCTGCTAAATAAATGCACGTTGCTGATAATCAGCCCAAAGCTTAACACTTTCTACAATAGTTTGCTTAGTCACTACCCAAGAATGTGCTCAGTACCCAGCCAGCTGTGGCTGGAGTATGTACGGTTTACAGGACACACTGCAACAACTCACCAAGGTTACTTCGGCAGCACTACCCTCCCCGGCAACCACCATCATCAAGCAGGGCGAGAGCAGCAATCTCATGGGATCACCATTACCTCGAAGTCACATTCCATCCTAACAAATATCACCATTTTCTTACGTGACAAAAGCCCCTCAAGTACTTTGCAACACCCAGAGGTCACGAAAAGTGCTGTAGAAATGCCAGTCCTTTCTTTGTCTTTCTTTCCATTGCTGGCGGGTCAGTATTCTGGAATTCCCTACCTGACCCAGTTGAGACCAGTACTACAAGGAGGATTTCTGGTTCAAGGAAAAGGCCCACCACCACCGTCTTGACAGAACAATAAGTGACAAGTAATAAATGCCAGCCTTGCCCAAGACACCCGCATCCCACACATAAAGATAGGCAGACCCAAATATCTGTATCACTAGACACTGAAAGACAAAGGAATAAGTGAACCAGATTAGGGCTCTGCACAGTCACTCGCCCATTAAGGCCAATGATCACCACTATCTGGCAACTGCTGCTGGAAGACCCTCTAGGCACTCAGTGTTGGAGGAGCTGAGAATTCTGTCAGTCCCCTGCCTGTGATGCTGCTCATCAACATTCAAAGGCAGTAGAAAACGTCTCAACACACCTGCAACAGTGCCCTCTACTGGCCACATAATAACAACTGCATATTATCCCCCGTTTGTCTCACGTCTCACAACAGCTAATTCCCACTGAGACCAAGCAGTTGGGACATCTGAGGAAAATCACTGACATCTCAGTCGGACACCTCCCAGCCACTTGACCCAAACTTCTGCCACAAAAACTTCAGTCAGCCTGTGCCATTTGCATTTTTATTTCATTCTCAGGCTGAGCTGTCTCTATTCAGCAGCCTCTATTACTGTGATAAAAACAAAAAAACTGCGGATGCTGGAAATCCAAAACAAAAACAGAATTACCTGGAAAAACTCAGCAGGTCTGGCAGCATCGGCGGAGAAGAAAAGAGTTGACATTTCGAGTCCTCATGACCCTTCGACAGAACTTGCGTTCTGTCGAAGGGTCATGAGGACTCGAAACGTCAACTCTTTTCTTCTCCGCCGATGCTGCCAGACCTGCTGAGTTTTTCCAGGTAATTCTGTTTTTGCCTCTATTACTGTATTAGTTTGGTGATCTCAATTATAACAGGGTTGGTCAAGGTGCTTGAGGCCTTGGTGTGGGTGTTAGGTTCAGAGAGCTCCGAATTTCTCTCCAAGATCCCAGAATTATATTCCATGGAATATTCTACTGGTTAAAATGCTCAATCAGAATAAGCACAGGGTGTCACATTGTCAAACACTGACTGACAGAGAAGTCCACTTTTTTTGTTAATATTATTCTCCAGTTGTGGGTTGTTCCAGCTGGAAGCAGAACTCTGAACTTCTTGGCCATTCAGCACAAGGTGTCAACTGCTCAAGTCAGAGTAAAGCTCTCTACTCCACATGTCTCAGATTCCACTATAGCAGTGTGCAGCCGAGGCATAGAATATAAAAGCAGGGAGGTTACGCTGGAATTGTATAAAACGCTGGTTAGGCCACAGCTAGAGTATTGCATGCAGTTCTGGAATCTGCATTATAGGAAGGATGTGATCGCACTAGAGTGCAGAGGAGATATACCAGAATGTTGCCTGGGTTGGAGAGTTTTAGTTATGAAGAGAGATTGGATAGACTGGGGTTATTTTCCCTGGAGCAGAGGAGATTGAGGGGGGACATGGTTGAAGTATATAAAATTGTGAGGGGCATAGATAGGGTAGACAGGAAGGAACTTTTCCCCTTGGTGGAGGGATCAATAACCAGGGGGCATATACTTAAGATAAGGGGCAAGAGGTTTAGAGGGGATGTGAGGAAGAATTTTTTCACCCAGAGGGTGGTGGGAATCTGGAACTCACTGCCTGAAAGGGTGGTAGAGGCAGATACCCTCATAACATTTAAGAAGTATTTGGATGTGCACTTGCGATGCCATGGCATACAAGGCTATGGACCTAATGCTGGAAAATGGGATTAGAATAGTTAGGTACTAGTTTGACTGGCGCAGACTTGATGGGCCAAAGGGCTTTTTTCTGTGTTGTAGACCTCTATGACTCTGAGTTAAAGGTTGAGGGGCATGATGCTTAAGCATGATGTTTAAAACGATAAAGGAATTTTATAGGATCGATCAAGAGCAACTACCTCCTCTGGTGGGGATGCCCAGAACAAGGGGGCACAGTCTTAACATTAGAAGTAGGCTTTCCATTGATGAAATCAAGGAGCACCTATTTTTACACAAAGAATAGCAGAAATCTGGAACTCACTCCCCTAAAAGGCTGAAGATTCTGTCAATTGGAGCTTTCAAGACTAAGGTTGATAAGATTGGGGAAGTATATCAAGACATTGTAATCAGAGTTGAGGTCTAGATCAACCATGATGTAAATGAATGACGAATTGGCCCAGGAGGCTGAATGGTCGCTTCCTGTTCCTGTGAGTGTATCACTTTTTTCCACCTCCCAAATTAGTTATCCTGTTCCAAATTCAACATGGTTCTGTGCTGTGACTTGGAACCACCAGGGACTGGATCCAGGACATGATGTCATTTCATGGCGGAACCTTACATCTAGCACAGGCATGTTCATCTCATCAAATCTAGTTTGCATTTGGATTCTAGTCCAAGGTGAATGACTGGATCTAACCTGCTCCACGCACTTCTATCTCTTCAAACCTGAACCCACCTTCCTGAGTGATGCAGATCGATCCACAGCCCATCCCAACCCGTAAAGCATCCGCTCCCGCATCAATCAGATTCTTGGCTTGTGCTGCTGTCACCACTGTGAAAGGAGAGGAAGAGGATTAAAATCTATGAGCATAATGGCTAGGATTCCCCACATGGAGGAGGCAGCTGTATCCTTGTCAGGGAATGGCTAAGTGCTTCCCCATATGCAAGGGACAGGAGTGAGAAAGATCAGGTCACTTTGCTTGTGTGAGCACGAAAAGGAAATTCAGCCCACCAACGCCACTTGGCTACAACATATTTACATCTTACCTTATCATGGGCTCCACCCACCCATTTAATCACTGTCTACAGTCCATGTATACTCTACCTTATCACGGGTTCTAATCCACCCATGTAAATAGCCCATGTACAATCACTTAGTGCAGTGGAGTGTCAGCCTGGATTGTGGGCTCCAGTCCTCAAGTGGGGCTTAAAGCTACAACTGACAGAGGTAAAACTGAAACTATCTGAGCAAAGCTTACGAGGGGCAGGGCTGGAAAGGGGCAAGGAGAGGAGAAGCTGTAAAGAGGTAAGATACAGCTAATGGTTGATCTCCACTTACCATTCCCACCAACCACCTGCAACTCTGGATATTTCTGCTTAATGTAACGGATCATATTTATCTGGAAGACGGAGTTTCCCTGGGATGAATCCTGGAATCGATAGAACAAAGGCAGATTACAAAACCCATTGAGTCAAACAATCCCTCTCCACCCTCCTCAGTTCAACTTATGCGAGGGCAGATAGGGCCTCATTTTTAACGTTTCAACTGAACAACAGCACCTCTGACAGTGCAGCGCTTCCTCAGTACTGCATAGGCAGTGTCAGCCTAGAGTGGGATTTGAATTTATGACCTTCAGACTCAGATGCCAATGTGCAATGCACTGAGCCAAAGCGTCTTCATCACTGGGATTGGATGTGAATGGAGCCTGGTCTGAAGGTGGTGTCACTGCTGATCACTGAATCGTGGCTGCCAAAATCTCATGGCCCTGAATTTCTGTTTGGTTCTTACCAACACAACAACATCCACCCCAGCCTGCATCAAGAGGTCCAGCCGGTATTTATCATCCTCCCTTGTACCGATAGCTGCGCCACACAGCAGCTGTTTTCTTGAGTCTTTTGAGGCCAGGGGGTAATCACGGTTCTTCTTTAGGTCCGTCCGTGCAATGATGGAGATCAGCTCATCCATGTCATTAACAATTGGCAGTTTCCCTGAATGGAAAAAGAGAGAGAATATCAAACAAGCCAAAGGCAGGTTGAAAGTCTGCAGGGGCATCATCACTAGTAGGGTTGGGCTGGCCACTTAGAGTCACTGATGACAAGATTGGTCACTCACGCATCTTACATCTCCCCTCATCTGCCAATGCCACAGCACCACCCTCCCCCCGTTCCTCATGGACTCCACTGCTGTACCATTCTTCATGGTCTATCGCTGCACTATATTATCATAGTACTGGTACCTTTCTTGCTGCGTTGCAGAATTTCATTGGCTTCCTTGAGGGTTACACCAGCTGGAGCAATAACTAGGTCTTCTCGCTTCGTCATCACCTGAACAAAGAAAGACCAAGAGTCAGCACATCCCTCGCAGATAGGCACCACACAGTCTTTACCCATGATAACACTGACTGTGTATAGTACTAAATAAGGAATATATTATCCCTTTACTCCTGATAACACTGCTCCTGTATACCAGTCCTAGTCTATAATATATGGTGTGCTTTTTGTACCTCGCTCAAGGCCGTGTCGTAATCCTTCTCCGACAGAAAGTCAATATCCCGCGAGGTGACAATCCCCATCAGCTTGCTTCCCATCTTTCCCGTTTCTGTGACTGGAATTCCCGAGAAGCCATGCCGCAATTTGGCTTCAAAGACATCCCCAACCGTGTGTTGGAGGCTCATGACCACCGGATCGGTGATGAAGCCCTGCTCAAACTTCTGCAAGAGATGAGATGCACAAGAATGAATCGCAAATAGTAGGGGAATGGGCGGGTGGGTGGCCTCACCCAAAATTCGGTCTCATTGCAGCAATGGCAGAGAGGGGTCATCTAGTAGGGGGGTGGTGGGGGTGAGGGTGGATATTTGGTGGAGAAAGCCTTGATCCACAGTACACACCCTAGCATCACATTGCTTCAGGTACAGGTAAATTAGGAAGTTTACAACTTTGGCCCTTGAGCCAGATGGGGGGGTTGGGGGCTGGTGGTAGCAGGGCAGGTGAGAGGGGAGGCCGCAGTGGGCCAGATTGGGTGGGAGGGGGTGGGGGGGTCTGCAGCAGGCCAAATGGGGTGAAGAGGAGAAAAAGCAGAGGACGAGAAAGAAGGAACAGAAAACAAAGGATGATTACTCCACATGACAAACTGCAGCACTCCATCAGTACTGCTCTGGGGTTGCCAGCCTCGGTTCTGACTAAGAGTCAAGGATGTTGCCCACTTTGAAAGAGGAAAGAGTTTTAAACCATGTACATCATGATAATGAAGCATCCTTGACTCAGCATAAGCAATGCAACAGGAGAGCCGTAAAATATACTGCAACAAATCCTGATTAAATGCAGTTGAATAAATATTTTACAATATTCGGCAATTAATTTCAGTTCTACTAAATCTCAAACCAGTTGCAGCATAGTCAAACATGCGAGCGGAGCCCACCTTAACTTTGCGGACCTCATTAGCTTGAAACTCTGGGGTGCAGTTGTGGTGAATGAATCCAATTCCACCCATTAACTACAGAGAGAAGGACAGAAAGTAAAAATGTCACCACATCACATTTTTTACACAAGTTATCACACATCATGCAGCCCTAGAATAAGTTAACCTGTTGTCCGGCTGTATGTGCTTGCATCTAGGCACAGCACTAGAGGGATGTCAGCGTTAGGGAGCAGAACGCCGAGCGGCACTCCCAATACAGCAAGAGCTAGATAGAGCACAGCTCTCTCCACACTGTCTCAAACACTCCCAGATTCATGTATTACAGCCCATGAAGTTTCTCCATCTCTTCCTGCACCAACCACCCTTTGAGCGTGGCAGCCCAGTACAAATTACAATTTAACTATATGGATGATGAGGTGTTCGACCATCACGGATGGGGGCTTCCTCCACTTTGGCAGGCAGAATAGAAAACCAGTATATTATTTGAATGGAGAGAGACTGCAGAACTCTATAGTACAACTGGATCTGGACATCCTGGTACATGAATCACAACAAGTTGGTATGCAGGCGCAGTAAGTGATTAGGAAGGCAAACGGAATGTGGGCATTTATTGCAAGAAGAATAAGAGTATAAAAGTGGGCAAGTTTTTCTACAGTTGTACAGAGCGTCGGGGAAACCATATATGGAGTACGGTGTACAGTTTAGGTTTCCTTACTTAAAGGGTATAATTACAGTAGAAACAGTTCAGACTGGTTCACTCAACTGACTCCTCGGATGAAGGGGTTATCTTAGAAGGGCAGGTTGAACAAGCCTATACCCACTGGAGTTTAGAAGAATGAGAGATGATCTTATTGAAATAAAAAAGACCCTGAGGGGACTGGACTGTTGTAAAGAAAATATCGTTTTATTTTCTGTTGGACTGTGGTAAAATTACAATGGCTGCAGTTGAAAGACATGTACACTGGAACAGGATGAAAGATATATACAATGTGGCAGTCCTGGAACAGAGTGTGTCATGAAAAACAGGATGGTGACAGAAAGGAGTCCTGGACCAAGGGAGCTGCCTGACAACAGCATTTTAATTGGCTCCTGACCAGGTTTTGTGTGAGTACAGCAGAATAGCTCCTAGCCCAAAAGGAACAAGACCCAAAATCTCTTTCTCCTGTGTGTGGAAGATTCCTGTAATTCCACAATAATAGCAGCTGTCTTTTCCCCCCCCACTCATATCTCTATAACCAGCTCTCTCTGAAAGCCCCTGTCAAGGGTGAAAGGGGAAAACACTGTTAGAGACATTGAAAGGCAAGTGCTCAACCAGTGAACTACAGACTGAAAGTGCTGGAGGACCGCCTTGTGTCATTAACAAGAACCGAAAGGAATTTGGAAGACATTGCTTAAAATCAACCCATCGAGTACTCCAGAATTGGTGCTATTGAACTGTTTTATCCCACCCTTAAAATCCATGTCATGTATGTGTGTGTGTGTGTGTATGGGGATTTAAGGAGGGGTACAGTTTAAGTTATAGAGTTAGAAATTAGCAGTTCATATTTCTTTCTTCTTGTCACTGGTTAATGACAGTTTGTTCAATAAATAGTTATTTACTTATTAAGTTTACAAACCTCATGCTCGTATTCTGTTAACCTAAATTAAACAGTTAGGTAGAACTGGGGCAATCTGGTGGTTTGATCAAACTTTTCACATTTGTCACGGCTTGGGGAACAGTCGGGCTTGATATTACAGCGCATTATCCCCAGTGAGTCATGACAGCTGACAGGATGTTTCCCTTGTGGGAGAGTAGAACCAGGGGACAGAGTTTAAAAATTAGGGGTCTCCTATTTAAGACTGAGGTAAGGACAATTTTTTTCACTTGAAGAGAGTCATTGGTCTCTTCCCCAGAGAGCAGTGGAGGCTGGGGAATTGAATATAGTCAAAGCTGAGTTAGATACATTTTTGATCAGCAAGGAAGCCAAGGGTTATAGGGAGAGCAGACAAGAGTGGAGTTGAGGCCACAATCAGGTCAGCTATGATCTTATTGAATGGTGGAGAAGGCAAGGGGTCAAATAGCCTACTCTGCTCCTAATTCTTGTGTTCTTGTAGGCTGGATCCAACCCAGGGCCAAGTACTGAGAGGACATTGTTCTACCAGAAGACTCGTTCCTTCTTCCACCACTGACTTTTCATTCTCCTTACACTAGATATAAAGTCAAGACAACGTTTCATGAAGCATTTTCAAAATTAATATGAATTGCCAATTTGAGGCAAGCAACAATTGTTGAAACTTGTATCAAACCTTGGCTAGGCCATTCTTGGGAGTAGTGAGCATAGTTCTCATCTTCACATTATAAAACAATGTCACAAGCCTGGAGAAGGTGCAGAAAAGATTTACAAGAATGACATCTACACAAAGAGGTCAGAACTTATCAGAAAAGACTGAATGGGCTGGAACTCTTTACTCCAGATTATGAAAAGGTTTGATAGCATAATCGTAGAGAAAATGTTCCCATTTCAGTGGGAGACCCAAACTCAGGGACATAAATATAAAGATAGTCACTAATATTTTCAATAGGAAATTCAGGAGAAGCTGCTTCAGCCAAAAATTAGTTAAAATGTGGACCTTGCGATAACATGCGTTGGTTGAGTCAAGTATCATAGATACATTTAAGGGGAAGATAGATAAGCATGAGGGAGAAAAGAATAGAAGGATTTGCTGATAGAAGAGGGGTAGCAGGAGGCATGTGGGGAGGATGAAGACTGGTACAGACCAGTTGGATTGAATGGAGTGTTTCTATGCTACAAATTCTATATATATCTGGTCCAAGAGATTAGAAGTGCATGTTTAGTTAGAACATTTGTCAAACATTCCTGGTAGGTACCAATGAAAGACAAGAGGCAGATTCTTTGCTGCTGGCTCCAAGTGCAGAAAGTTTCTAAGAAAGGTGATCCGAAACACAATAAGTGGATCATGAGGGGGCCGTTGCAAACATTATTATAGAATCATAAAACAATAGAACACAGAAGGAAGTCATCTAGCCCACTCTTGTCCTTGTTGGTACTGAAGCAGTCCATTTTGCAAGTTCTGAATAGCATTCAGGCTTGGGCTGATAAGCAGCATATAACTTTGGGCCACACAAGGACCAACAAGAGAGAATCTAGCCATCTCCCTTTGACATTCAACTGCATTACCATCGCTGAATACCCCGCCACCCTAGGGGCTACCATTGATCAGAAATTGAACTGGACCAGTCATACAAGTACTGTGGCTACAAGGTTGAGTCAGAGGCTGGAAATTCTGTGAAAAAGCTTCCCAACTCCCCAAAACCTGTGCTTTAGTCAAGAGTGAGATGAAATACCCTCCACTTGCCTCGATGTTTGCAACTCCAACAACATAAGATGCTTGACACCATTCTGAACAAAGCAACCCACTTGATTGGCACCCCATTCACCACCTTAAACATTCACTCCCTCCAGCACAGGCGCACAGTGGCAGCAGTGTGTACCACCAACAAGATCCAATGCAGCAAGTTGCCAAGGCTTCTTCGATAACACCTTCCAAACCTGTGATCTAGAAGGAAAAGGGCAGCAGGTGCACGGGAAGACCCACACCTGCAAGTTCTTCTCCAAGTCACACAATAACATCCCTTGAATGAATAAAAAACTGTTATAGCTATCCAATTAATCCCACTTCCCTGCACTTTCTTCATAGCCCTGTAAATTTTTCACTTCACGTATTTATCCAATTCTACTTGAATGTTATTACTGAATCTGTTTTCACCATTCTTTCAAGGCAGTGCATTCCAGGTCACAACAACTTGCTGTTACACAACTTGGCTGTTGAAATAAATTTCCTCATGCTCTTTTGCCAATCATCTTAAATTTGGTTGCCTGGTACTGATGCAGCTCACTTACAGAATCCATGTGATAAAAAGAACACAGGCTGGTTTTCTTGACACTCACCCCCATAGCAATCGCCATGCTAGACTCTGTCACTGTGTCCATGGGAGAGGAGACAAGGGGAGTCTTCAGGGTGATTTTCTTGGTGAGAGCTGAGGTCAAGTCCTGGTGATGGTGTTGGGGGCAGGGGAAAGAAATTAAAATATTTCTCATGAGACACAATCTAAAAATCAGTTTCATTTGTTCCATAATCCATTCTAAACACACGCACGCACACGCGCGCGCACACGCGTAATGTCTAGTTAAAATCCTAAATTCTGATATTACATCCAGGAAGTGAGATACTGGCTGGAATCTGATTGAGGGGTTCAGGTGGTTTACATATAGAATAGCAGATGCTCCGGAGTGAGTTACAAACTGGAATCTAATTGAGGAATGCGTTTTTAAGAAGTTCACTCTTACTAAAACTGCCTTACTACAAACAAGAGAAGTTGAAGTTTTCCACAGGAGAACAACACTGCACTATAGGTAAATTGTATCGAGGTCCGTACTGCAGCCAGCACAGAATTTGTATATGAACCAACCCTACCCCAATCTCTTAGTGCAAGGACCTTGCTGAACATTAAAAACCTTGTTACTCTTCCTGTCTAGTTGGAAAGCAGTGCCCTAAAATGCAGGATGGTCCTAGCAGTACAGGGTTTAGTAAGAAGATCACCATCGACAACACCCCAGTGTGCATTGTGGGAACCCCCTGCACCCATATTTCAGATAAATAGAATGTGACACTACAAGGGGAAAGTAACTAGAAGGGGCCCAGGAGAGAGGAGAAAAGATATAGAGTTAGAAAGAGTGAGACAGATCGCGCGAGTGAAGAGAACGAAGACAGAGAAAACGATAGTGGGCACGTCTGCACACAAGAAAGGCTGTGTAGGTTTCGCGTAGTCCGATTTGAAGATTCTGAGCACAGTGATGGGGTTTGCTGACATAAGATAATTCATAGACCAGTCCTGCTCTTCACACCTCTCTGCAAATATACGATTTTCATAACTCACCACTTCATCAGCAGCGAAGTCAATGAAACCAGGGAGAATCAGGAAGTCACTGAATGGAGAAAATGGGGAAGAAAAAATGATAAATTACCGGATTAAGCCAGTCAGACATTACCAGTAGGGAGCATTACAGAGATAGCCTGGATTAGAAGTTAGTATCTGGTTCCAGTCCCACACAGGTATAATCCCCCTTCCAGAAGACAATGACTCCTTGCTGGGTTTGGTATGATCCAACAGGGGCCAGCCACCCTCAACTATCCCTGCCCAATGGCAGTGAATGCTGCTGGACTATTCAACTGTGTGGGGCAGCACAGCCATGCGCCATTCCCTTCTTCCACAATACCCACGCACACTGTGCTTTCCAGCAGGAGTCCGAATGATCAGGAGGAGGAACTCTGGAGGAGACTTTTATCCAAAGAGGCTAAAATTATATTTAGCCCCCTCCACCCAGCTGAATTTCAGCTAACAGTACAGGCAAGAGATTGACTGAATTTTCCTTGTCTGTATGCTCAGTCCACCAGAATGCAGTTGAAGTTGGGAGGACAGGAGGAAATGGGTGAGAAAAGAGCAAGGAAAAAAGGATGGGATGCAAGCAGTATTAATGATGATAACTTGTGTTTAAACAGCACTATAATGAAACAATCCAAGGTGCTTAACAGGAGCATCAGACAAAATATGGCACCAAGCCAAACAAGGAAATAGGACAGGTGACAAAAAAAAACTTGATCAAAGAGTTAGTTTTAACAAGCATCTTAGAGGAGGAAAGAGGTGGAGCGGATTTAGGGAGGAAATTCCAGGATTTAGGCTGCTGGTGGTGAAGGAATGAAAATTAGCGATGTGCAAGAGGCCAGAATTAGGGGATTACAAATATCTGAGGGTTGTAGAGCCAGAGGAGGTAACATACAGAAATAGGGAGGAGCAAAGGAGGGATTTGAAAACAAGGTTGAAAAATTTTAAATTGAGGTGTTGCCGAACCTGGAGACAATGTAGGTCATCTTCACATGAAGATACTTGACAGAACAAACATGGAAATCATAAAGAAATAGTACAAGTTTAGGCTGCTGTCTGGGTCTGATCTAACCCAAATAAGGCATTGGTCACTGTGATACCCTGCATCTAGACATTCCAAGCACAATCTTGCCACAATGAGAAGGCTATGGGTTTGAGCCCCACTTCAAGTCTCAAGCATGTAATCTAGGCCGATGCTTCATTGTGATACTGAGAGCGTCGCATTATCTGCAGGTGTCAACTTCCCTCATACTAAAAGGTCCCAACCTACAGCACTATTCAAAGAGCAAGGAGTTTTCCTGGTGTCCAACATTTATCACTTAAACCAAAAAAGATGTTAACCATTCCTTTATATCATCACTGTGCGATCTCTCTATGCAAAAATAGATATTCTTTTGACTATGGAGCACTGACTAGACAAGGCGTTAGGAACAAAGGGATCCAGAGTTGTAAGCGGCTCTTTAAAATCTCATATGTGACTCCCACACTTTTCCAGTTGATCACATTATCATGAAAAAAGCCTAAAAAATGAAGTCAAGAAAATTATAAATCAAAGAATTAGATGCCAACACAAATTTTCCTATCAAGTTATTCATCTGCTTAATCAAAGTTTAATTTCTTTACCTACAGGCTTCACTTCTGAAGAGCCATGTTTAGTGTGTGGATAAAAGGTTACTTATTATGCTTCAGTTTAAGATTTTAACGAAAATCATCATACTTTAAATAAACTTGTTTGAGTGATATAGCTACACCGTGGTTATAGATAACGCCTTTGGTTCAAGGAACAGGTTTTATGGTGGCAATCATCATTGTTTCTAATATAGCTGAGAAGACAACTTACTCTCAATGCACTATTAGTTTATTTTTTAAAAGCACGAGAATTAATAGCCAAAAGGTTGCCTCAATTCTATGCATCTTAAGTTTGTTTTAAAAATGACTTTACCGGCAAATTATAGTAAAAAAATTAAATTTATTACAAGACTTGTTATAAAAACACAGATTAAAAGCTTTCTTTCAGTTTTATATGTAAGTTAAAGCAAATGGTTTTTATAACAAATAAAAGCATATCCTTAGATTTTCGTTGAACAATTTTTTTCCCTAGGTACGCTTATGCCTTTACTCGATTGTTTAATTTTTTTTCATCTTCTGGCTCCCAATAGTTTTTATTTTAGGAAAATTTTTTGAAAGGGGTCCCGACCTCTAGACTATGCTCAAGCCGGTTGCATGTGAAATGTTGAGATGGACCATACAATGGGGTTCTAACATAGATGAAAGGCTGGCATTCAAATAGCATTTTTCATCACTTCAAGACAACCCAGAGCACTTTACAGCAAATTAAACACTTTGGAATGAAGGAAACGCAGCAGCCAATTTGCACATTGAAAGACCCACAACAGCTATGCAATAATAACCAGATAATCTGTTTTTAGCAATGTCAGTTGAGGAATAAACATTAGCCCAAGATACTGGGAAAACTCCCGTGTTCTTCTTTAAATTTTTAAAAAGGGGGTCCTGTCCTCTGGACTAGACTCAAACTGGTTGTATGTTGAGATGAAATGGGATCTTTTACATTCACCTGAGGGGGCAGACATGAGGCCTCAGTTTCATGTTTCACCTGGCAATAGCACCTCTGATAGTACTGCTCTCCTCAGAACTATAATGGTGTGTTAGTCTAGACTTTGTTCTCAAGTCTCTGGAGAGGGACTTGAATCCAAGGCTTATTGACTCAGTGTTCTACACACTGAGCCACGGCTGCGAAGTCCAGTTTCATGTCCTAGGAATCATAAACCCAAACGAGCATAGCAACTCCCAATAGACTGAAATTCATAGCTATAGGAGTCAGCACACAATCCAGACACAAACACAATGCTTTCAGCTCAAGGCCAAGCCTGGAGCCAAAATAATGAACTATTTTTGTTTGTTGTGCTTTTTGAAATGTATATATATTATATAAAAACAAGCAGTCCCACCTCCTCCACACTCCATGTGAATTTCAATGACCAGTGACATAAGTCTCATAAGAGAAACCAAGCCACTGCCAGAAACACTCTGCTTAAAAAAAAACCAAATGCAGCTGCCAGCTGCTGAAATGGGTTTCCCACGGGCTCCTCAAGGACCAATGGTTAAATGTTTTGCAGCTGACTAGAGCAGTGAGTCAGGGTACTGGACTTTGAGTACAGGACGTGGCATACAATCTAACCTGAGCTGATGGGTTGAAAATGGCTGTCAGCTGCAAAGGTTCTTTGGGGCTGTCACATTTCCAGCAAGTTTATCACAACTGCCAAAGATATTTGATGGGGTACACCAGAGACAGTCACTCCAATAAAAGGTCCTTATTACACAGTCTATAGTACCAAAACAGACTATCCGGCCTGACTGGTAATGGCAAAGTTAATGCTTCATGCAAGGCTCCTCCCTCACAAATTACCTCTTTCCCATCTTACTAATGCTGTACATAACCTGCGAGTGTTTGAAGGGGCAGTGTAGAGGGAGCTTTATTCCATATCCAATCTGTTCTATACCAATCCGGGGGCGTTTCAAGAAATGAGACAATCAGAGGGGATGAGGATGATTAATGCATGAGTTACAGAGGGTGTCACTGGTGATTTTGGCTAGGGCGGTCTCCAAACTATGACTGGGGCATAAACACAACTGTATGTATTCAAAGAGATTGTTCTGGGTTTGATATCAGAGGAAGTAATTAGCAATTTAGTTAGCATGCGGGCTAGCAGTAGAAGCTGCAATCAGGAGGGGATTCAATGGGATGAGTTTGGAGGGTAAAAGAAAAAAATTGTGATACTCCTTCTACCAACATCAATCAAAAAAGGCAGCTCCAACTGCACTCCTGTACCTGCCTTGTCAAGGGGGAAAAAGATGAGGTAAGTAGGAAATTGTGATCCTGCAAAGCCTAGTTTGGATTTTTGAAGCCTATTCATGTCAAAAGGGAAGCAAGTTGAGGGGTTGATTTCCATTTAAGGTCCTGGAAAAGAATGAATTTAGAGAAGTAAACTCAATTAATTTCAATTTCACCAATCAGGATGCAGAAATAGGAAGTAATAAAGTTATACAGTCCAAAGTCAAATCCTTCAAGATGTTCTCAAATTACTATGCACTCATAGTCAAGAACAAAGTTTAATAAGCTATGATTTAAGGCAATTTCAGAATTGTGTCTCCTATCAGGAAAGTGTTTAATTTTTGAGGAATATTCAATTTCCAAGATCTAATTAATCCAATGAACCTTCCCTTTCAGGGCCTGACACTGTTAATGATGCTGTTGTGGAGATGAGGAGAACTTTTTTTGCTTTAAGTTATGATGATCTGGATCGTGGAAGCAGATTTTGTAGTAACTTTCAGAAGGAATCTATGCCTCTACTAAAAAATGAGAAAGTTGCAGGGATATCAGGAAAGAGCAGGGGACTTGAATAATTGGATAGCTCTTCTCTCAGTCTGCATCTTCTCCGACATACTTCAAATTTTTAATAATCCATGCTTGGTGTCACCAAACCCCTAATTAAAGGAAGGTTCTTAGACTAAAGGGTTCATAACCTTCCACATAGCCTTCAGCTTCTCATACGCAGTCCCATCAGTCAAAAGCAGAAACAATTTTTTGAACAGACGCCATCCTGAAGGTTAAGGAGCACGCAACAGCCAAGGTTCAGAGTAAACTATTTCCAGTGGTTAAGATCCAGCAGGAAGCCCGGCAACAAAAGACAAAAAGGCTACGAGATAGATACTTCATCTGAATGGGCCGGTGATGGCCAATATAGAACTAATAAGAGAGAATTTCTTGACTCAACATTGACCAACCTTACTCAATGGGTCAGGTGTTTCAGACAAGAAATTTAAAGCCTTTCAAAACTCGGTTCAACGATATAATGCAGAGATTTCCCACCACCCGAAAAGTAAGACAAGGGCAACAGATGTACAGCAGCACCATTAGCTCCAACTTCCCTAGCAAATCACACATCATCCAAACTCAGCCACACATCAGGCGTTCTTTTATCATCACCAAGTCAAAATCCTGGAACTCCCTCCCTAACATCACGGTGGGAGCATCTTTAACACACGGGACTAGAATGATCCAAGGAGGCTTATCACCACCTTCTCAAGCATAATTCGGGATGAACAATAAATGCTGATTTTACCAGCGACCCCAACACCCCAAGAATGAATTACGGAATTCTGAACTGTTGAGCGATGATGGGCCGAATATTGTCCCTCATCCAAAATTTGCATAACAGATCATGTAAGGTTTTGATGCTCCATTGTCAAAACTCAATAGCATGATATGTATGTTTGCCATCTTCTGCTTGGCTGTTTAATAAACAAAATCTAATTAAATCGTTCTTGTAGCCCTAGAATGGTGGGCTTCTTGTGGGAACCGCACACAACAAAGAAAAACAAAACTTCTCTGGAATCGAAAGGTAAATAACAGCTCTTTCAAGGCCGAGGCGTCTTGGAATTTAAGACACAAAATTCTCAACAATTAAAAACAAAATGTGCCACATGTTTTAATAAATAATTGAGAAACAGCTGCTAACTTCAAACCACGATGCACTGCAAGTCCTCCTGATCCAAAAGATAGGTTAGCTGTACCCTAAACAACTGTGATGCAGACCACACCCCTAGGAGAGCCAGAAACAGTTGTTAACAAGGGCTGCTGAAGATCCCACCAGAGAAAATAACTTTCCTGGAACTTGTCAGATAGCGCGGCAGTTTCCAAACAAGCAGTCCTGCACTATCACTTCTGAGTCAGAATATTATTGTTTCAAGTTCAGTTCCTGAGACCTACACCAGCTGAGGTGCCATCTTTCGATACAAGATTGAAATGGGGCCCTGTCTGCTCTTAGGTGAATCAAGTGGCACTATGTCCTGGCCAATATTTATCTCTCAGTCAACATCATTAAATACAGATTATCTGGTCATATCACATTGCTGCTTATAGGAACTTGCTGTGTGGAAACTGACTGTCGCATTCCCTACATTATAACAATAAATTCATGGGCGGTAAAGCGCATTGATTCAGACAAAGTCATGAAAAGCACAGTGTAAATGCAAGCTTTTCTTTCGTGGGCAAATGTGCTGGATATGGAAGCAGGTTATGGGTAAGTGGGCAAAGTGGGGAGGAGCTCTAAAACAGATGATTTAAGGAGACCTTTTGCAAAGTAAGGAAAAAGGTAGCAATTAAAGGGCTCAATTAAGACTGTGTAATGGATGAAGATTCCACTATCAACTGGGGATTGAGGTGGTTGGGGGAGTTGAGAATCTATCATCACATGTATGGATTTGATAAAAATGCTCTCATTTGGTTTGTAATTTCTTGATTAAAGCTCAGCGTTTATCTTTCTAAAACTATTTTTGAACTGATATGCAACCGCACCCCACACCCTCGCAAGAAGACTCTTCCTTAAGCCACATGACCCACTGAAGCTACATCTCGTGCTGGCCACTTACCCACACCCCATCTCTGATCCATGTGACCATCCTATGAGTCCAATTTATTCACTTGCAACATTCAGCAATGAGATAATTTTTTTTATTAAATTATACATAAAACAATTTAGCAACATTCCAGCAGATTATAAAGGAGAAATTCTCAGCATTAGACAGACCATTCAAAATGTAAACTTTAAAAGAAAAAGTTAAAATAATTACCGATCTCAAAATAGAACACATATCAGCTTGAGTTAATTAGTACACTCTCGGCTCTGAGGCATAAGGTTATGGGTTCAAGCCCTATTCCAGGTTGTTTTCTCATGTTACGTAGAAAAGTTATTGAATTCAAGTGCTTCCAGCAGGGCCTAGTGGACATTCCACTAGCTTCCCACCTCCCCCTTACCACCCTCCCAAAACACACAAAGTTCAGAGACTCTGAGGCTAATTGCAGTGCTTGGCACTGTTGACCCACAGTCTGAAGATGGAATCTCCCAAATCTATACTTGTAGAGTATAGAAAATGTAAGAAAATACTAAAAGAGGAAATCAGGAAGGCAAAAAGAAGACATGAGGTTGCTTTGGCAGATAATGTGAAGGTAAACCCGAAGGGTTTCTACAAGTATATTAAGAGTAAAAGGATAGTAAGGGACACAATTGGCCCCCTTGAAGATCAGAGTGGTCGTCTATGTGTGGAGCCTCACGAGATGGGGGAGATCTTAAACAGTTTTTTTGCATCAGTATTTACTCAGGAAACTGGCATAGTGTTTAAGGAAGGAAGGGAAACAAGCAGTAGTTTCAAGGAACATATAGAGATTAAAAAGGAGGTGCTTGCTGCCTTACAGCAAATAAAGGTAGATAAATCCCCCGGGCCTGACATAATATTCCTTCGGACCTTGAGGGAGACTAGTGTTGAAATTGCAAGGGCCCTGGCAGAAATATTTAAAATGTACTTAGCCATTGGTGAGGTGCCGGAGGATTGTAGGGTAGCTCATGTTGTTCCGTTGTTTAAAAAAGGTTCCAAAAGTAAACCAGGTAATTACAGGCCAGTGAGCCTGACGTCAGTAGTAGGTAAATTATTGGAAGGTGTTCTGAGAGATCAGATATATAATTATTTGGACAGCCAAGGGCTGATTAAGGATAGTCAGCATGGCTTTGTGCGTGGTAGGTCGTGTTTAACGAACCTTGTAGAGTTTTTCGAGGAGGTTACCAAGAAAGTAGATGAAGGAAAGGCTGTGGACGTTATCTACATGGACTTTAGTAAGGCCTTTGATAAGGTCCCACATGGGAGGTTAGTTCAGAAGGTTCAGACACTTGGTATCCATGGAGAGGTTGTAAACTGAATTCGAAATTGGCTGTGTGGGAGAAGACAGAGAGTGGTAGTGGATGATTGCTTCTCAGACCGGAGGTCTGTGACTAGTGGGGTGCCTCAGGGATCTGTGCTGGGACCATTGTTGTTTGTTGTCTATATTAATGATTTGGATGATAATGTGGTGAATTGGATCAGCAAGTTTGCTGATGACACTAAGATTGCAGACGTGTGGACAGCGAGGAAGGCTTTCAAAGCTTGCAGAGAGATCTGGACTAACTGGAAAAATGGGCCAGAAAATGGCAGATGGAATTTAATGCAGAAAAGTGTGAGGTGTTATATTTTGGAAGGTCAAACCAAGGTAGGACATACACAGTAAATGGTAGGGCACTGAGGAGTGCGGAGGAACAAAGGGATCTGGGAGTTCAGATACATAGTTCCTTGAAAGTGACGTCACAGGTAGACAAGGTTGTAAAGAAAGCTTTTGGCATACTGGCCTTCATAAATCAAAGTATTGAGTATAGGAGTTGGGATGTTATGGTGAGGTTGTATAAGACATTGGTGAGGCCAACTTTGGAGTATTGTGTGCAGTTCTGGTCGCCTAACTATAGGAAGGATATCAGTAAGATTGAGAGAGTGCAGAGAAGATTTACTAGGATGTTGCCGGGTCTTAAGGAGTTGAGTTACAGGGAAAGATGAAACAGGTTAGGACTTTATTCCTTGGAGCGTAGAAGAATGAGGAGAATGAGGGGAGATATGATAGAAGTTTACAAAAATTATGAGGGGTATAGACAGAGTAAATGCAAGTAGGCTCTTTCCAGTTAGATTAGGAGAAATAAACACGAGAGGACATGGCTTTAGGGTGAAAGGGGGAAGGTTTAGGGGGAACGTTAAGGAGAACTTCTTCACTCAGAGTGGTGACAGTGTGGAATGAGCTACCATATGACGTGGTAAATGGGGGCTCACTCTTAAGTTTTAAGAATAAATTGGATAGATACATGGATGGGAGCGGTCTGGAGGGTTATGGACTAGGTGTAGGTCAATGGGACTAGCGGAATAATATTTCGGCACAGACTAGAAGGGCCGAATGGCCTGTTTTCTGTGCTGTGGTGTTCTATGGTTCTATACAGCCATAGCCACTGAAACAGCCATCATTTTTTATTGACTGATTGGTGAATGCTTACTTGTGTGTGACTAGAGAGAGGTTTTTTTTACATCAAGGGGAAATTGTGCAGCAGTAACTTAGAAGAGGGGCTTTGTGAGATTTACACAGCATGAGATCAAAGTCATTAGTTGATCATTCCATCAGTTGGGATATACTGATGAAAAGCCATAGGAGAGATGGCACAGGGAACCACAGGATTGAAATCTCAACACTGCACTTTGGAGCATTATCAAAATTCAACAATTCAGACAGAACCCTTCTAAAAGAAAGTTGGGCCCAAATGAAAAAAATTAAAACTTGGTGAAAGGCCTACCAGCAAGAAGTGAGCCAAGCCAAGTTTGGCTTTTAAAAGTCTGTAGATTGTAAGAGGAGAAAGCAGAGGAAGCTCAAGAGCACAGGAGGCTATATGGCCCCTCATACCTGCACTGAGTTCCAGTTACAGGTGCCAGCCAAGTCAGAAGTAGCATAGTGAGTCTCCATTTAAAATAGCCAGAACACAGCAAAGGTAAAGTGCACGTGGAATGGATAGGTGTAGCTGAAGAAGGAAGTTGAAAGGAGGACTTGTAGTTACACTGAACCATTCAGTAGGGAAAATTGACAATAGGGCAAACTTAAAGGCTTTATATCTGAATGCGCGTAGCATTCAGAATAAAACCAATGAGTTAACAGCGCTAAGAGAGATAAATAGATATGATTTGGTGGCGATTACTGAGACAAGGTTACAGGAAGACCAGGTTTGGAGTTGAATATCCAAGGGTACTCAGTGTTTCGGAAGGATAGGCAGGAAGGAAAACATAGAAACTAGGAGCAGGTGTAGGCCATTCGGCTCTTCGAGCCTGCTCCACCACTCATTACGATCATGGCTGATCATCCAACTCAATAGCCTGCTCCCGCTTTCTCCCCATACCCTTTGATCCCTTTCGCCCCAAGAGCTATATCTAACTCCTTGAAAGCATACAATGTTTTGGTCTCAACTACTTTCTGTGGTAACGAATTCCACAGATTCACCACTCTCTGGGGGAAGAAATTTCTCATCTCACTGCTAAATGGTCTACCCCGTATCCTCAGACTGTGACCCCTGGTTCTGGACTCTCCCACCATCGGGAACATCCTTCCTGCATCAGCCCTGTCTAATCCTGTTAGAATTTTATAGGTTTCTATGAGATCCCCCCTCATTCTTCTGAACTCCAGCGAATATAATCCTAATCGACTCAATCTCTCCTCATATGTCAGTCCCGCCATCCCAGGAATCAGTTGGGTAAACCTTCGCTGCACTCCCTCTATAGCAAGTACATCCTCAGATAAGGTGACCAAAACTGCACACAATATTCCAGATGTAGCTGGAAGAGAGCGAGAAACTTAAGTCCCACGCTAGTGGTCTGGAGTTAAACAAAGATAGGTATGAGGGCAGATTTGGCCCTAGTGGACTGGGCAGGAAGACTACAAGGTAGGACAGTTGATGAACAGTGGCAGATATTTAAGGAGATATTCAATTCCTCCCAAGTAAAATATATTCCAAAGAGGAAGAAAGATGGTAAGAGGGGGGAAAAGCATCCATGGCTAAGCAAGGAAGTTAAAGATAACAAAGGCAAAAATTAAGGCATACCAAATTGCAAAGGTCAGTGGCAGGCTGGAAGATTGGGAAACTTTTAAAGATCAACAAAGGGTTACTAAAAAAAAATAAAAAGAGCAAAGGTAAATTATGAAAGAAAACGAGTGCAAAATGTAAAAGCTAATAGCAAAATCTTCTACAAGTATATGAAAGGAAAGAGAGTAGCTAAAGTGAATGCTGATCCCTTGATGAGACTGGGGAGTTAATAGTGGGAAATGCAGAAATGGCAGTGACGCTTAATCAATATTTTGCCTCAGTTTTCACAGTGGAAGACACTAGTACCACCCCAATAGTAATAGGTAGTGCAGAGGATATAGATAAGGAGGAACTTAGAACAATCACCATCACTAGAGAAAAAGTACTGAGCAAACTATTGGGATTAAAAGGTGACAAGTCCCTAGGACCTGATGGCCTACAGCCCAGGGTCTTAACGGAAGTGGCAGCAGAGATAGTGGATGCATTGGTTTAATATTCCAAAATTCTCTGGATTCTGGGAAGGTTCCAGTGGATTGGAAAAATGCTAATATAACGCCCTTATTCAAAAAGTACAGGGGAAGGTAGAAAATAGGAAACTGTAGACCAGTTAATTTAACGTCTGTCATTGGGAAATTGTTGGAATCCATTATTAAGGAAGTAGTAATAGGGCATTTGGAAAGTCAAAATCAATCCATCAGAGTCAGCATGGTTTTATGAAGAGTAAATCGTGTTTGACTAAATTGCTAGAGTTCTTTGAAGGTGTGATAAGCAAAGTGGATAATGGGGTCCTGTAGATGTAGTATATCTGGACTTCCAGAAGGCCTTTGATAAGGTGCCACACAAAAGATTAATACACAAGATAAGATCACATCTTAGGAGTTAGGAGTAATATATTAGATTGAATAGAGGATTGGTTAACTGAAGCAGAGAGCTGGGATAAATGGGTCTTTTTCTGAATAGCAAGCTGTAACTAGTGGGGTGGAATAGGGTTCGGTCCTTGGGCCCCAACTATTTACAATTTATATTAATGACTTGGATTCAGGGATAGAAGGGACTATAGCTAAATTTGCAGATGACACCAAAATAGGTGAGAAAGTAAGCTGCAATGAAGAAATAAGAAATTTACAATTGGATATGGACAGGTTAGGTGAAAGGGCCAAAATGATGGAGTTAAACGTGGGTAAGTGTGAGGTTATCCATTTTGGTCGGAAGAATAAAAAGGCAACTTATTATTTAAATAGAGAGAAACTTAAGAATGCTTCAGTGCAGAGGGATCTGGGTGTCCTTGTGCATGAATTGCTGAAAGCTAGTATGTAGGTGCAGCAGGTAATAAGGAAGGCAAATGCAATTTTGGCATGTATTGCTAAAGGAATAGAGTATAAAAATAGGGAAGTGTACTGTGCACAGTTTTGGTCCCCTTACTTGAGGAAGTTCATAGTTGCATTGGAGGCGGTTCAGAGGAGGTTCACTAGATTGATTCCAGAGATGTGGGGCTTGTCTTATGAGGAGAGACTGAGCAGTTTAGGCCTGTACTTACTAGAGTTTAGAAGTATGCTTTTGCACCAGGTTACAAACAGTCTGGTTTAGTCTCCAAGTTGCCAAGGAGAGAGATGGAGTCAGTCACTGGAGAACAAAGTTTGGAGCAGGTATCGAAAACAGCCACTTCAGTTTTCCCAATATTTAATTGAAGGAAAATTTTGCTTCTCCAGTACTGGATGTTGATTAAGCAGTCTTAAAATTTAACAACAGTCGGAGATTCAATAGAGGTGATGGTAAGCTGGAGCTGTATTTTTTTTTTAATTCTTTCAAGGGATGTGGGCTTTGCTGGCTAAGCCAGCATTTATTGCCCATCCCTAATTACTCGAGAAGGTAGTGGTGAGCTGCCTTCTTGAGCCACTGCAGTCCATGTACTGTAAGCATGCCCAGAATGCTGTTAGGGAGGGGGTTCCAGGATTTTGGCCCAGCAACAGTGAAGGAATGGCAATATATTTCCAAATCAGGATGGTGGGTGGCTTGAAGGGGAACTTCCAGGTGGTGGTGTCTCATGTATCTGCTGCCCTTTTCCTTCTAGATGGTAGTGGCCGTGGGTTTGGAAGGTGCTGTCTGAATGGTGTCAAGCTTCTCGAGAGTTGTTGGAGCAGCACTCATCCAGGCAAGTGGGGAGAATTCCATCACACTCCTGACTTGTGCCTTGTAGATTGTGGGCAGCCTTTGGGGAGTCAGGTGATGAGTTACACGCTGCAGGATTCCTAGCCTCTGACCTGCTCTTGTTGCCACAGTATTTATATGGCTAGTCCAGATCATTTTCTGGTCAATGGTAACCTCCAGGAAGTTGACAGTGGAGGATTCAGCAATGGTAATGCCACTGGATGTCAAGGGGCATTGGTTAGATTCACTCTTGTTGGAGATGGTCATTGCTTTCACTTCTGTGGCATGAATGTTACTTGCCACTTGTCAACCCACGCCTGGATATTGTCCAGGTCTTGCTGCATTATGACATGGTCTACTTCAGTACAGATGAAAAGTAATGCTTACTTTCGGGTGATGTCATCGAGGGGTAAGAAATGTGGACAAGTGATAGAAGGGGGACAAGAATAGATCCTTGGGGGACACCAGAGGTAAAAATGTAGGAGCAGAATGAGAAGCCATTACTGGTAATACTCTGGCCACGAGTAGATAGATAAGAACAAAGTGAGAACAGTCCTGCTCTGCTGCAGAAGCAGAGGAGGAGGATGGTATGGTCAACCAAGTCAAAGGCTGAAGACAGGTCAATGCGAAGGAGGAAGGGGACATTGTACATTTGTTACAGTCACATGTAATGTCATTTGTGACTTTGATAAGAGCTATTTCAGTACTATGCCAGTGGCGGAAACCTGATTGGAGGGATAACAACATGGATTTCAGGGAAAGATGGTGAGAGAGACAGTTGGATGATGCAATGGAGGAATTAGAGATTGAGTCAAGATCAACAAACTGGCACAATGCAGAAGGAAGAATCATAATTGTGCAGGCTGCTCCAAGTGGAGCTAGCACTGATGCAATGGGCCAAAAGGCTTCCTTCTGCACCAATAGAATGCAGTTAGCACGATACATTTAATGCAGGCTCTCCCACCATCCAAGGCAGCGAGTGAGCCAAGGTTTCCTGTCATTTCAGCCTTTGAAACACTTCAATTCTACCTGTAAGGGAGAACAACTAATGGAGTATTAGGCATCAGCCTAACAAGCCTCTTGGAACAGACATCACTTGCTACCAATCCACCTCGATGTTCTCTCTACTGCCAGTTATCTTCATCCACTGTCAACTTTAGCTTTCATATCTATATTGTCCATTAAAATACAGCTACCAGTCAAAAACTTTGCAGTTTGATTTAAAGTAAAAACTGCAGTTCACACTTGCACAAAGAACCTACTAAAACTTAGCCCAACCACATTCCATAACGTCTTTATACACCCTGTAATAAATCACTGCAGACACCTTGGTCACAATGACACTGTCCCTTGAAATAAAGAGAAGCACTGAAGATAGCAAGGACACAGGATGTACTCAGTATAGGGGACTTCAATAATCATCAACAAGAGTGACTCAGAAGGACCGCTAACTGAATGTGCCAGCCAAGTCCTAAAGGACATATCTGCTTGACAGAACCTGCAACAGGTGGCAGGAGAACCAACAATAATTTATATTTAAATAGTGCCTTTAATGCAATGAAACACTCCAAGATGCTTAACAGGAACATTATAAAACAAATGGTACCAAGCCACATAAGGAGAATTAGGTCAGATAACAAAAAACCTGGACCAAAAAGGTAGGTTTTAAGGAGTGTCTTAAAGGAGGAAAGCGACATAAAGAAGCGGAGAGATGTAGTGAGGGTATTCCCCCGAATGTGGGGTCTAGGCAACTGAAGGCACGGTCACCAATGTTAAAATTGCAGATGCACAGGAAGCCAGAATTAGGGGAATGCATATCTGAGTGTTGTGGGGCTGGAGATTACAGAGATAGGGAGGGGAAAAGACCGTGGAGTAATTTGAAAACAAGGATGAGAATTTTAATATCAAAATAGTCCTTGTCTGGGAACCAATGTAGGGAAGCAAGCACAGGCGTGACTGGGAGAACAGGACTTGCTGTGAGCTAAGACACAGGGAACAGAGTTTTGGATTACCTCAAGTTTACCGAGGGTAGAATGCGGCAGACCAGCCAGGAGTTCATTGGAGTAGTCAAATCTAAAAGTAATAAAGGCATGAATGACAGTTTCAACATCAGCTGAACTGAAACAGGTGCAAAGTCGGCCAATGTTACGGAGGTGGAGGGTCTTACTGATGGCAAGAATGAGATTGGAAGGTAATCTCTGAATCAAATATGTCATCAAGGTTGCAACAGACAGCTTAATCTCAGGTTGTTGCCAGGGAGAGGGATGCAGTTGATAGCTAGGGAATAGAGTTTTGAATAGGGACTGAAAACAACGGCTTAAGTCTTCCTAGTATAGTGTTTAATTGGAGGAAATTTCTGCTCCCCAGTACTGGATGTCGAATAAGCTGTCTGACAATTTAATGACAGGACAAGAGTCAAGAGTGGTGGTGGTGAGGTAGAATTGAGCATCATCAGCATACATGTGAAAATTAAGGCTGTGGTCTTCAGTTGATGTCACTGAGGGACAGCATGTAGGTGAGAAAGAGGATAAATCCTTGGCGGATAACAAAGGTAACAGTGTAGCAGCAGGAAGAGTAATCATTGCAAGTGATTCTCTGGCTACGATTAGGCAGGTTAAGATTGGAGCCAGGTAATTGCAGTCACAGAATCACAATGCAGAAGAGGCCTTTCGGCCCATCAAGTCTGCACCAACACGTGAGAAACACCTGACCTACCTACCTAGTCCCATTTACCAGCACTTGGCCCATAGCCTTGAATGTTATGACGTGCCAAGTGCTCATCCAGGTACTTTTTAAAGGACGTGAGGCAACCCACCTCTACCACCCTCCCCGGCAGCGCATTCTAGACCATCACCACCCTCTGGGTAAAAAAAAGTTTTTCCTCACATCCCCCTAAACCTCCTGCCCCTCATCTTGAACTTATGTCCCTTCATGACTGACCCTTCAACTAAGGGGAACAGCTGCTCCCTATCCACCCTGTCCATGCCCCTCATAATCTTGTACACCTCGATCAGGTCGCCCCTCGGTCTTCTCTGCTCCAATGAAAACAACCCAAGTCTATCCAACCTCTCTTCATAACTTAAATGTTTCATCCCAGGCAACCTCCTCTGCACCCACTCCAGTGCAATCACATCCTTCCTATAATGTAGCATCCAGAACCGCACACACTACTCCAGTTGTGGCCTCACCAAGGTTCTATACAATTCCAACATGAACTCCCTACTTTTGTAATCTATGCCTTGATTGATAAAGGCAAGCGTACCATATGCCTTTTTCACCATCCCACTAACGTGCCCTTCCGCCTTCAGAGATCTATGGACACACACGCCAAGGTCTCTTTGTTCTTCAGAACTTCCTAGTGTCATGTTGTTCATGAATACTTCATTGTCAAATCACTCCTTCCAAAGTGTATCACCTCTCACTTTTCAGGGTTTCAATCAAATTCCATCTGCCACTTATCTGCCCATTTGACCCATCCTCTCTATATCTTCTTGTAGCCCAAGACACTTAAACTCACTGTTAACAACCCGGCCAATCTTTGTGTCATCCGCAAACTTACTAATCCTACCTCCCAAATAGTCATCTATGTTGTTTATATAAATGACGAATTATAGGGGACCCAGCACAGATCCCTGTGGTATGCCACTGGACACTGGCTTCCAGTCACTAAAGCATCATCTATCATCATCCTCTGTCTCCTACAACTAAGCCAATTTTGAATCCACCTTATCAAATTACCCCATATCCCATGTGCATTTGCCTTCTTTATAAGTCTCCCATGTGGAACCTTGTCAAATGCTTTTCTGAAATCCATATAAACTACATCAACTGCACTACCCTCATCTACACACCTGGTCACCTCCTCAAAAATTTACATCAAATTTGTTATGCATGACCTTCCTCCAACAAAGCCATGCCGACTATCCCTGATGAAACCTTGCCTCTCCAAGTGGAGATAGATTGTCTCCTTCAGAATTTTCTCCAATAGTTTCCCTACCACTGACGTGAGACTCACTGGCCTGTAGTTCCTTCTCTTATCTCTACAACCCTTCTTAAATAGCGGAACCACATTAGCTGTTCTCCAGTCCTCTGGCACCTCACCTGTGACCAGAGAGGAATTAAAAATTTGGGTCAGAGCCCCTGCGATCTCCTCCCTTGCCTCCCTCAGCAGTCTGGGACACAAATCATCTGGACCCGGAGGTTTGTCCACTTTTAAAGCTGCCAACATCTCCAATACCTTGTCTCTCCCTATATCAATTTGCTCAAGAACTTCGCAGTCTCTCTCCCCGAGTTCAATACCTTCATCTTCATTCTCTTGGGTGAAGACAGATGTGAAGTATTCGTTCAATACTCTACCGATGTCCTCTGGCTCCACCCATAGATTGCCCCCTTGGTCCCTAATGGGCCCTACTCTTTCCCTGGTTATCCTCTTGCCATTGATATACTTATAGAATATCTTGGGATTTTCTCTACTTTTACCAGCCAGAGCTTTCTCATATCCCCTCTTTGCTCTCCTAATTACTTTCTTAAGCTCCACCCTGCACTTTCTGTACTCCACTAATGCCTCTGCTGATCTGTTCCCCTTGTACCTGCTAAAAGCCTCTCTTTTCCTTCTCATTGTCCTAGTCAGCTGCATGACAATGGAGAGAAGTTGGAAGAAAATTGTTGATCAACGAGGTCAAATGCTACAGACAGGTCACAGAGTGAAAATTTACCTTTGTCACAATCACACAGAATGTCATCTGTGGCTTTGATAAAAGCCACTGTGGTATCGTGGCAGAGGTGAAAACCTAATTGGAGGGATTCAAACATGGAGTTCTGGAAAAGATGGGAATGGATTTGGGAGGGGGCAGCACGTTCAAGGGCTTTGCAGAACTGAAGGCTGGCAGCACCCCTGGTCATGCTGTTCCAGTACAGCTACAACACTGACATTTACTCAACAATATGGAAAATTGCACTGGTATGTCATGTCCACAAAAAGGATTAATCCAATCTGGCCAATTAAAGCCTTATCAGTCTACTTTCAATCACAACAAAGTAATGGAAGGTGTTGTTGATAGCACCAACAAGCAGCACCTATTCAGCAAATATCCTGCTCACTAATGCTCAGTTTGGGTTCCATAAGGGCCACATCACCACCAGATCGCATTACAACCTTGGTCCAAACATGGATGAAGAGCTGAATTCCAGAGTGATTGGAGGACAATGATCTCTGCCACATGGGTTCACTGCAGGGGTTCCTCAGGATAGTATCCTTCAATGACCTTTTGACCATCATAAGGTCAGAAGTGGGGATGGTCGCTGATGATTGGAGTGCTCCGTAAC
Source organism: Carcharodon carcharias (assembly GCF_017639515.1). Lineage (NCBI taxonomy): Eukaryota > Metazoa > Chordata > Chondrichthyes > Lamniformes > Lamnidae > Carcharodon > Carcharodon carcharias. The sequence continues at coordinate 124,982,307 of NC_054479.1, forward strand.
ATAAACAAAAGAGATGAACTCCTGAGGTGAGGTGAGAGCGACTGCCCTTGACATTAAGGCAGCATTTGACCAAGTATGGCACCAAGGAGCCAGAGCAAAACTGGAGTCAATAGGAATCGGGGGGAGACTCTCCACTGGTAGGAGTCATAGCTAGCATAAAGGAAGGTGGTTTGGTCATTGGAGGCCAATCATTTCAATCCCAGGACATCACTACAGGAGTTCCTCAGGGTAGTGTCCGAGATCCAATCATCTTCAGCTGCTTGATAAAAACAAAAAACTGCGGATGCTGGAAATCCAAAACAAAAACAGAATTACCTGGAAAAACTCAGCAGGTCTGGCAGCATCGGCGGAGAAGAAAAGAGCTGACGTTTCGAGTCCTCGAAATGTCAACTCTTCTTCTCCGCCGATGCTGCCAGACCTGCTGAGTTTTTTCAGGTAATTCTGTTTTTATCTTCAGCTGCTTCATCAATGACCTTCCCTCCATCACAAGGTCAGAAGTGGGGATGTTCACGAATGATTGCACAATGTTCAGCACCAGTCACTACTCAGACACACAGGCTGTCCATGTCCATATGCAGCAAACCTGAACAATATTCAGGTTTGGGCTGATAAACAGCAAGTAACATTCGCCCCACACAAGTGCCAGGCAATGACCATCTCCAACAAGAAAGAACCTAACCATCGCCCCATGACATTCAATGGCATCACCTTTGCTGTATCCCCCACAATCAACATCCTGGAGGTTACCATTGACCAGAAACAGAACTGGAATAGCCATATAAATACTGTGGCTACAAGCGTAGGTAAGAGGCTAGGAATAGTGCGATGAGTAACTCACCTCCTGACTCCCCAAAGCCTGTCCACCATCTATAAGGCACAAGTCAGGAGTGTGTCGGAATACTCCCCTCTTGCCTGGATGAGTGCTACTCCAACAACACTCAAGAAGCTTGACACCACCCAGGACAAAAACAGCCTGCTTGACTGGCATCCTATTCACTCCCTCCACCACTGACACACAATGGCAGCAGTGTGCACCATCTACAAGATGTACTACAAGAACTCACCAAGTCTCCTTCAACAGCACCTTCCAAACATAAAACCACTACCATATATAAGGACAAGGGTAGCAGACACATGGGAAGACCACCACCTGGAAATTCCCCTCCAAGCCACTCACCATCCTGACTTGGAAATATATCACCATTCCTTCACTGTCGCTGGATCAAAATCCTGGAACTCCTTCCCTAACAGCACTATGGGTGTATCTACACCACATGTTCTGCAGTGGTTCAAGAAAGCAACTCACCACCACCTTCTCAAGGGTAATCAGAGATGGGCAAAAAATGCTGGCCCAGCCAGTGACGCCCATATCCCACAAACGAATAAAATAAATCTAAACATCCCTCCCCTGAAATTCAATGGGATTACTATTACTGAATCCCCCACTATCAACATCCTGGGAGTTCATTGACCAGAAAGTGAACTGGACTAGCCATATAAATACTGTGGCTACAAGAACAGGTCGGAAGCTAGGAAGCCTGTGTCAAGTAACTGACCTCCTGACTCCCCAAAGCCTGTCCACCATCTACAAGGCACAAGTCAGGAGTGTGATGGAATACTCTTCAGTTGCCTGGATTCGTGCAGTTCCAACAATACTCAAGAAGCTCTACACCATCCAGGACAAAGCAGCCTGCTTGATTGGCACCCCCATCCACCACCAATGCACAGTAGAAACAGTTTTTACCATCTAAAAGATGTGATGCAGCAACTCACCTAGTCTCCTTTGACACCACCATCCAAACCCATGATCTTTACCACCTAGAAGGACAAGGGCAGCAGATGCATGGGAACACCACCACCTGCAAGTTCCACTCCTGACTTGGAATTATGTCGCTGTTCCTCACTGTCACTGGGTCAAAATCCTGGAACTCCCTTCCTAACAGCACCGTGGGTGTACCTAAACCACATGGACTGAAACGGTTCAAGAAGGCAGCACACCAACACCAACTTAAGGGCAATTAGGGATGGGCAATAAATGCTGGCCTAGTAAGCAATGCCCAAAATCACATAAACAAATAAAACAAAAATCATGCCTCCTCAGATACTGAACAGTCCATGCCCAATTGCAGTGAGAAATGGACAACATTCAGGCTTGGGCTGTTAAGTGGCAAGTAACACACACCACACAAATGCTAGGGAATGAGCACGTCCAAACAAAGAGAATCTCACCATCTCTCTTTGACATCCAATGGCATTAACATTAGTATCCCACTATCAATATCCTGACCACTGACCAGTAAACTAACTGAGCCAGCAATATAAGTACTGCGAATTCTGCAGCAAATATCCCACCTCCTGACTCCTCAAAGCCTGCCCACTTTCTACAGAGCACAAGTCAAGCATGTGATGGATTGGGTCCTGAATATTGAGAGGTATATGACAATGAAGAATAAGGAGCCAGGTAAATGTGATGGGGTAGCACTCTTGATCAATGATGGCATTTGTCCAATAGCTAGAGATGAACCTGGTTCAGCAGATCAGAACGTAGAATCGGTTTGGGTGAAGATGAGGGATAGTAGGAGAAAGCCATCGCAAGTGGGAGTTGTCTACAGGCCCCCTAACAGTAACCACAATGTAGGACACATTATACAAGATGAAATATTGGGTGCTTGTGATAAAGGGACAGCAATAATCATGGGTGATTTTAATCTAAATATAAACTGGAAAAATCAGATTGGCAATAGTAGCCTAGTTGAGCAGTTCATAAAATGCTTTTGAGATAGTTTCTTACAGCAGCACATTCTGGAACAAACCAGAAAGCAGGTTATATTAGACTTGGCATTGTGTAATGTGACAGGATTAATTAATGAACTCAGAGTAAAGGCACTCCTGGTAGCAGCGACCACAATATAATTGAATTTTACAACCAGTTTGAAAGGGAGAAGAGTGGGTCTAAGACTAGTATTTTAAACTGAAATAAGGGCAGTTTTGTGGCTAGCTGCAGTGAACGCGGATACTAAGCTAGGGGATAGATCAATACAGATGCAGTGGCAGACATTTAAGGGATATTTCAGGATGCTCCTAAAACTTCTAAGGGGAGGACCCACCATCCATGGTTAACTAAAGAAGTTAAGGAAAGCTTCAAACTTAAGAAAAAAGCATATAACTGCGAAAGATGAGTGGCAGGTCAGATGATTGGTCCAAGTATAAATATTTTGCTTCTGTCTTCACTATAGAGAATACAAAAAACATTTTAGTAATAGCTGTAAATCAGGAGGTGGAAGGAAATGGGAACTTGGGAGGGAAATTACAATCACTAGGGAAGTGATACTGAGCAAACTGACGGAACTGCGGGCTGAAAAGTCTCCGGGTCCCGATGGATTTCATCCTAAGGTCTTAAAAGAGGTGGGTAATGAGGTAGTAAATGTGTTGATGTTAATTTTCCAAAATTCCTTAGATTCTGGAAAGGTTCCTTCAGGCTGACAAGTAGCAAATATAACCCCTCTATTCACGAGGGAAGGGAAGCAGAAAACAGGAATCTATAGACCAGTTAGCTTGACATCTGTCATGGGGAAGGTGTTAGAATCGATCATTAAGGAATTATAGCTGGGCACTTAGAGAAACTCAAGGTAATAGGAAGAGACAACATGGTTTTGTGAAAGGGAAATCATGTCTAACCAATTTACTGGAGATCTTTGAAGGAGTAACATGCCCTGTAGATAAAGGGGAGCCTGTAGACATGCTGTGCTTGGATTTCCAGAAGGTATTTGATAAGGTGCCACATCAAAGGTTATTGAGGAAAATAAAAGCTCATGGTATAGGGGGTAACATATTAGCATGGATATAAGATTGGCTGACTGGCAGAAAATAGAGAGCATGCCTAAATGGGTCTTTTTCTGATTGACAGGATGTGATGAGTAGAATCCTGCTGGGGCCTCAACATTTTACAATTTATAACAACAGCTCAGATGAGGGGAGTTACACAATGCCAATGACACAGACAGGTAGGAAAGTATATTGTGAAGAGGACAAAAGAAGGTTGCAGACAGATATAGGTAGGTTGAATTAGTGGACAAAAATATGGAGATGGAGTATAATGTGGGAAAATGTGAAGCTATTCACTTTGGCAGGAAGAATAAAAATGTAGAGTATTACTTAAACGGAGAACGGCTGCAAAATTCTGAGCTGCAGAGGGATCTGGGTGTTCTAGTGCATGAGTCACAAAAAGTTAGAACGCAGGCATATAATTAAGAAGGTTAATGGAATGCTATCCTCTATTGTGAGAGGAATTAAACATAAAAGTAAGGGTGTTATGCTTCAGTTATACAGGGCATTGGTGAGACCACAGCTCGAATAGTGTTTGCAGTTGTGGTCTCCTTATTTAAAGAAGGATGTAAAGGCATTGGATGCAGTTCAGGGGAGGTTTACTAGATTAATACCTGGAATAAGCGAGTTGCGTTAAGAAGAAAGGTTAGACAGACTGGGGTTGTTTCCACTGGAGTTTAAAAAAGTGAGTGGTGACTTGGGTGAAGTATATAATATTCTGAACGGTATTGACAAGGTTGACGTGGAAAGGATGTATCCTCTTGTGGGTGCACCCAGAAATAGGGTGCACTGTTTTAAAATTAGGAGTTGCCCATTTAGGACAGAGAAGGCAGTGGAAGCAGGTCATTTAATATTTTTAAGGCAAAGGTAAATAGATTCTTGTTAGGCAAGGGAATCAAAGGTTATTGAGGGTAGATGGGAATGTGAAATTCGAAATGCAGAGTAGCCATGATCTTAATGAATGGCGGAGGAGGCTAGAGGGGCCAAATGGCCTACTTCTGCTCCTATTTCCTATCTTTGTATGTACAGCCCACTTACTGGCCAACAACAGAAGAAGTGTGACATCATCCAGGAAGAAGCCGCTAACTGCACTTGATCAGTACCCCATCCACCACCTTAAACAACAGCGTGTCCTCCACAGTGACACACAAGGGCTGCAGTGTGTACCATCCACAAGATGCGCAGCAGATACACGCCAATGCTCCTTCAAAAACACCTTCCACAACAAATATCACCTTGAAGAACAAGGGCAGCAGACACATGGGGACAGAGCCAGGTGCAAGTTCCCCTCAAAGTCACACACCATCCGGACTTGGAAATATATTGTCTTCCATTCACTGTCGTTAGGTCAAGATCATGGAACTCCCTCCCTAAACGCACTGTGGGTGTGCCTGCACCACATGGGACTCCAGTGATTCAAAGCAGCAGTTCACCACCACCTTCTCAAGGGCAATAAATGCTGGCCCCTCCAGTGACTCTTTCATCCCATCAACGAATGAAATAAGAAAACTGTTAATGTCCTGGGGTCAGGGGAAACAGAGGGAAAAAGATCTGGCAGGGTTCTTACTCCTAATTGTTATGCAGTAACCCCTGCTGAAAGTTGAGTATGGGGTTACCGAGTATAGGATGTTGCTCCCCACATTGTTAATAAGTCTGCTGGCTCTAGCAGTCTCTACCACCCTGAATAGTCTGTTGATTTGGTTACAAGACCTGCATATCACCTGCAGAAACCGTACCCCAGTTTGAGTCAAGAGATTCAATGACAACTTGCATTTGTATACTGCCCTTAACATAATAAAATGTGCCAAAGAGCTTCAAAGTAGTGATTAAGTAAATCTGACACAGCCACATGAGGAGGTATTAGGACAGGTGACCAACAACTTGCTGAAAGAGGTAGGTCTTAAGGAGCAACTTAAAGATGGACATACGGAGAGGTGCAGAGGTTTAGGGAGGAAATTCCAGAGCTTAGGGCCCAGGCAACTGAAGGCATGGCCACCAATGATGGAATTGTTAAAAATTGAGAATGCACAAGATGCCAGGGTGGAAGAGCCAGAACTTTCAGAGGGCTGTAGAACTGATGGCTGTTAAGAGGATTTGAAAAATCAGCATTTTAAAATTGAGGAGTTGCCTCAGGGTAAGCAGAGAATTAAAACACCCCATGATTCTTTGGCAGTCTGCTTGTCTGAGATCGACATGCCTCACCACACAATCACAATACACAGCAGAAACAAGCATAAGTTCATTGAATATTTCATTGAATACGCAGACCTGACTAGCAGCTAGGGTACAGGCTTAAGTGCTTTCTTATCTTCCACCTTATAAAAAAAATCAACTATTCATTTTGAAGATAAGAACAACATAACCACAGCAATTCACATGGAAAGATGTGCAAGGATGACAAGAGAAAGTGAACCATGCTGGCAATCTGAAATCAAAACAGAAAATGCTGGAAACAGGCAATGGGGCAGCAGCAGGGAGATGGAAGTGGAGGCATAAGGGGTTGGGATGTAAGAAAGGGACACAGGGTGGCAAAGGGGAAGGAGGGGAGCCGGGCCAAGGGCGGGCAGCCGGCTGGCTGGAGGGGCCAAGGGCGGGCGGCCGGCTGGCTGGAGGGGGCAAGGGTGGGCAACAGGGGGGTCAAGTGGTAAATAGAGAGGGGAAGAGTAGATAGATGGATGGGTTGAAGGCGGCAGTGGGGGGGGGGGGGGAAACTAACTCCCCAGCTGCTTGGGCTGTTCTTTACCGTTAACTTTCCCCACATTTGGACAGAAAGAACCTGATTTCAGATGGATCCCGAACCCACCCCACCCCAGCATGATCTCCATCCATCATCTACCCCCCCTCCCACAGCGCCCAACCCATCATCTACCCCCCCTCCCCCAGCGCCCAACCCATCATCTACCCCCCTCCCCCAGCGCCAAACCAATCATCTACCCCCCTCCCCCAGCGCCCAACCCATCATCTACACCCCCCTCCCCCAACAGACACCGGTCCCCCGGGTCCCGGTCACCCAATCACTCTCCCTCCCTGCCTGCCTGCAACGTGGAGCCGGGCTGTGAGCAACGTGTCCCCAGGGAGGCGGCTCTTACTTGTAAGTGAGTCCGTCAGCGGAGGCGAAGAGTATCTGTGCGGTGAGCCCGTCCTCGGGCACATAGCCGGTGCCGCCGCTGATGAGGTAATCGGCCATGCTGCAGAGACACAGAGAGAGTCGGTGAGCGAGTGATGGAGGGAGCGAGTGAAGCCCGCGGGCCCAGAGAGGGCGGGGCCAGGATACTGCCTCGGGCACGCGCCGCCGCCGCCGCTGCCGCTGCCCAATCCACGAGGACACCGGCCCGAGCAGCGCCTGCGCGCGCCCCTCTGCGCGCGCCCCCCACCCACCCGAGCACTGCGCATGCGCATGTGCCGCCGCTCCACCCACCCCGCGGCTCGGGTAGGGAGGCTCTGCGCCTGCGCCACTTCATCCCGAGGACTGAGTTCCAGTTTCACGTCGTTTGTTCGGATGTTAGAAACCGCTTTGCGGTCAGTGTAATATTTATAATTCAGCAGCCACTGTTCTCATGTACGGAAATGGAAGTTAATTCCACTGACAGCAATGTAGTAAAGACCAGATAATCTTTGGTTCATTTTAGTGGAACATGGACCTATAGTATAGAATAAAGCAGCTCTCAAGGGGGTGCAAGTGCAGAGGGACCTATAACTCTTTCGAGTACAAACACGTTTCCATCTGTTCCTATTCAGATGAAGTTACATTGTTTCATAATTTGCCATTGTGAGATTTGAACTCTTGATAATCTTTTAAATGAAAACCAAATCAACAAAATTGGGAAAAATCAGGCACAGCCCCTAATTCAGGTCAGCTGTAAAAATGTAACTCTTTCGAGTACAAACATGTTTCCATCTGTTTCAGATGAAGTTACATTGTTTCATAGTTTGCCATTGTGAGATTTGAACTCTTGATCTTGGGGTTACAAACCCAGTACCATAACCACTTGGCTATACCCTTCCTGAGTGTGCTAATAAAATAATGAACTAATTAACAAATAAAATAATAAATCAATATGTTACCAGCCCCTTAAAGGGGCACTGTAACAAAAATCAAAACTGTAAAGGAAAGGTGTTTACGATGAAGTACTAGTTCACGGGGTGGTGATGCACAGCAGTCCATGTGGCACCCACCGGTTGCGGAAGGCCTCCAGCTTACCAGTGGACGCCATCTGCTCCCTCTCCAAACACACCCAAGGTGCTGACGTAACCGTGGAAGAGGGGGCAAACAACCCCGTCAACTGCCCCACTGTCTGGGCCTGTTTATTGGTCAAAAACAAAACAGAACTGTCGAAGGGTCATGAGGACTCGAAACGTCAACTCTTTTCTTCTCTGCCGATGCTGCCAGACCTGCTGAGTTTTTCCAGGTAATTCCGTTTTTGTTTTGGATTTCCAGCATCCACAGTTTTTTGTTTTTATCTCTCTGTTTATTGGTCACGTTGGCTAGGCCCAGGAGCAGGCTAATGAGGAGATCATCCGATCTGCCTGACACCACCCCCCCCTCCCCCTCTGCACCAGGTGGCCAAAGATCAGGAGCGTGGGGCTGAAGTGCAAACAAAATTTGAGGAGCTGCCCCTTCAAAAAAAATGAAGTGGCGGCTGCAATCTCACACAGCCTACGTACATATGGAACATGGACTCCCTGAGTCCAGGGAGTCCATGAACCACCTTAATCTTTTGTTGCACGGGATTACGAGCGACACCCTGCATGCCAAATCCTGGATGGTAAAGGGAAGGGCTTCCTTGAAGATAGCATCCCATCAGGGGCCCCCGCCACCTCTGGATGGCAGGACAGAATGCTGACCAGATGGCAAATAAGGGCGAGTCTGTGTAGGGTGTGCAGCAGCAGCCCATATAGGAATGGAATGGCATGGAGGGAGTTTCTGTCAGATGGCTCAAATTGTGGGACTGAGGTTCCCGAGGGTGGTTTCGGGACCCGGGGCCTATGTGAAATTCCGTCCAATCGAGGGTCAATTCAGACGGGAGTCTACCGCACGCTTGAGATGCCTCGACACCTTGAGTGCAGTCGGGGCCAAGCACCACATTCTTAAGCTATGGATGGCTTTGGCCATGAGCTGGACGTCAACAGACCCACGATGTGCAAGTTCTTGTGGCATCATCCAGCCCACTCGTCCGCCATTTAGCAGGTCCCCAACTCTAGTCATCCCAGCAGCCCTCAGACAATAGCCACTATTCCTGATAGCAGAGTGCTTGAGGCAACCATGTTCCAGACTTTAATCGGGTCCGCAAGGAAGCACAGAGACCTCCCAAATCTGTAAACAGGAACTGCTGGTCATAATTGAGGCCATGAACCTGGCAGAAGAAATACGTCACCAGTGCATCCCATCTGAAAGAAGGCTTGATGTAAAGGTATCACTACAGGTTCTGAAAGCAGAAAGTCAGCACTTAGGTGCAAAGGCATACCAGTGCCTGATCACCCCCCCCTAAACAGGAGACTCAGTACCTCAGTTGCCACCCAGTGCATCCTTTTGTCCCAGAAGTCAATGAGCTTCTTCCTGTTTCTTAGTGACAAACTTCCAGGGAGGGATCAAAGTGACCAACCAGTACCACAACATTGTGGCCATCAGTTTGCTTATGACCAACACTCAAAAGATTTTTGCCTGTACATTGCCCTTGTTCTTCTTTGAATGTTGCCATGGAGGGCAGAAAGGCCCTCAGTTTAATATACCTCCAACAATATAGCACTCCCATAGTACTACATCTGAGTGTCAACCTGGATCATGTGCTGTAAAGCTGGAATGGGACTTAATTCTGTAACCTTTTGCAAGAGTGTCACCCACTGAGCCACAGCTAACGCCAAGTGGGAATGCTAGATCTCTAAACTCTTTCCTGAAATCTCAGATCCCCGACTTGGTAAATCAGCCGTCTCCGCTGTCTGCAATGCTTGAATACCCTCAGAAAAGGAAAAAAAATAAATTGCAGGGATATGGGGCAAGAACAGGGATAATTTAATATCCTTCAAAGGGCTGCAGAGGCAAAATGGGAAGGCCTTTTGACAGCTTTGATTCTATGATGTCGCTCTTGTTGCTTAGTGGCCAGACCAAGCCACAATACTCAAGGTATGCTTGGCCCAGAGCTTGACACAGTGACATGAAAGGAAAATACCTCAGGTGCTGCAGATCTGAAATAAAAATAGAAATGCTGGGAAAACTCAGCAGGTGTGGCAGCAGCTACGGAGAGCAAAACATAGTTAACAGTACAGGTCAGTGACCTTTCATTGGACCTGGGAAATCTTAGGGAGATCACAGATTTGAAGAATATATAGAGGCAGGGAAATGGGGGAGGAGAGGGTAGAACCAGAGCAGGTCTGTGATAGGGCAGAAGACCAGAGAGATCAAATGACTAAAAGAGATGATGATCCAAGGCAAAAGGAATGATAATGGAAGAAGTAAAGAAGGAAAATATCTGTCCCGAGGAGCAGAAGTGGAAAAGTAGAATCATTACCACAGCTGCCATCCAAAAAATACAAAACCAAGTGGATGCAGAGGTTATGATCTGAAATTGTTGAACTTAATATTGAATCCAGAAGGTTGTAAAGTGCCTAATCAAAAGACGAGGTGCTATTCCTCGAACTTACATTGAGCTTCATTGGAATAGTGTAGGAGGCAAAGGACAGAGAGCTGAGAGTGGGAGTGGAGCAGAGAATTATAATGACAGGCTCAGGGTCATGCTTAAAAACTGAATGGAGGTATTCCCCAATATATGGGACACTGTATCAGGAGAAGCAAAGGCTCCTACAATGTTTCTCAGATTTCTTCAGATGTTGCCAGACTTGCTTGATACAATCACTTTTGAATCACATAGATAATTACACCTATTTGGCCCAGGCCTTTGGGGTATATCCACACCACATGCTTGTGTGTGCTGTGGTTGGTTTCTTCAGACACACAGCAGCCACACCAGCTGTCCTTAAAAGGACCAGCCATTGAAGGCTAGATTCAAAAGGCACTAGTGAGGGAGTGCTGATGGAGGTGTTCCACTGTCTCTCGGATGGGCATAAATTCCCAAGGCACAACTTCAAAGAGGAGCAGGGGGCTTCTCCCTGTGTCCTGGCCAATATTTAGCCCTCAATGAACATTACCAAAAACAAATTATTTGGCTATTGTTTCATTACTGTTTGTGGTATCTTGCTGTGCACATATTGGCTGCCATGTTTCCTAATTGACAACAGTGACTACACTCAGTACTTCATTAGCTGTGAAGTGCTCTGGGACATGCAGAGATTGTGAGAGACACAATACAATTTTAATTTTGTTTTGTTGCATTGTTATCAACCCAAAATTATTGTGATTTTTTAAAGAGATTGCTGAGAAACACTGATGTCTTGGAAAGTCTCACGAATATTGGTTACCCAACCGTGCCTCATCACCTTGTGAGTGCTTAAGGATTTGTTAGTATGGACACAGCAAAAATTGGCTTTAACTAACTCAGCAGATATCACCTAATGCCAGGTTGCACACAGTGAGGATTGGTTATTGCTGTTGCTTCTACCCCAGGGAACCAAACCAAATAAATGAGATAAAGAAATGGAACCATAGGTGGAGTCAGATGGACTGCAAGAGAGATTGATTGATAAAGAGAGGCAGGGGGGCAAATAGAAGAACATAGAAACAAAGTGAGATAGATAGACAGGAGATCAGCGAATAGAAATACGGGCAGACAAATAAATATGGAGAAAAATAGGGTTAAAAAAAAATAGACGGGCATAGAGAGACAGACAGAAACACTGAGGAGGAAACATGGCAACAGATAGAAAGGAAAAAACAGAAGCAAATGCTAAATGGTAGCTAGAAGGTAAAAGGGAAATAAATAGAGCAACAGTTTAGAGACAGATGGACAGCAAGATTGTTGGAAAGGAACTGAAGAGGGCAGCTGCTCCCCTGTTGGTACCAATGTAAGGTCCAATATGTTATCATTGTTCTAAAGTTTATAATGTACACAAATTAAGGAGCTGTAAGTAACTCCATTAAAACTGAAAGGAACTAGTGGAAAATTGAGGGACTAGTGGCCAGAATGTCACTGAAGTTACAGCCAATCATCATCAGCAAGAACCAGAATTTTATATCTCGTTTTCAAAAGGCAAACTAATCAAATTATTATTTCACATGAATTACTTGTTGAGAAGAAGTGGAACATTTAAATAATAATGCTAGGTTTGCAGAAACAACACATACACAAGAAAGTCACCAAAATGAAGGAACGGGACAAATAAAATAGTGTGCTTTTTTAGAAGGATCCCAAAGCACTTAACATGCAATAAATTACATTGTACAATAGGAAAGGTCATCCAGACCACCTTAAGTCATCCCGCCAGCAGGACCTTATCGTTATCCTTCCCTGCAATGCAGCATCCAGTTGCTGCTTGAATGATTCCAGGACTTATTCCTCCACCACTCTATCTGCCAACTTTGGTTGGGGTCCAGAACTCCCAACATTGGCAGATACAGGACCCATTTCTGAACCAGTGAAGTGACCGCATTGCCACATGAAAGACGTTTATGTGAACTAAAATCAAAAGGAAAAAAGGAGGCAAAAAAAGAGGGCAAGTGAAAGAATTGCGGAGGAATGAAGGAAAGAAAAGGGAAAGAAAGAAAGTAGGACTTTCATTTATATAGTGCCTTTCACGACCTCAGGACATCACAAAGCACTTTACAGGCAATTAATTCCTTTTTTGAATAACGAATTTTATAATGTAGGAAATGAAGCAGTCAATTTGTGCGAACAAGGTCATCATAATGACCAGATAATCTGTTTTAGTGATGCAGATTGACAGATAAATGAAGTACTTTTGAAGTGCAGTCACTGTTGTTTTTTTCGAAAAGTGGAACTGGATAATAATTTGGTTAAAACTGTCGAAAAAAGAGTAACGATGAGAGATGTGATGTCCTGCTTGGGGGGTGGGGGAGGGAGTGGTGGGGGAGGGAACCAGTTGCCATTACTCTACAGAGCCGTCAGCACTTGGGCCCTTATTTTCCTAATCTATAAATATGACCTGGATACTGGCATCAACTGTACAGTCATCATATTTACTGATGGCACAAAACAAAGCAGACGAGTCAGTCATGCATTAAAGGATTTGCAAATTGATTTAGATATGTAGAGCAAATATACCAAATTAAATTCAACCATTGTTGAATATGAAATTCAAAATTGATGGGCAGGGCTAAACCAGCTGGTCCATCAAGCCTGCCCCACACCTATTATGGCCAGACCATCATGGCTAAACACACCTTCCCTCCCCTCACACCCTACTGTTGTTATGTAATCCCGAGACAGACTGGAAAAAAAAATTTGTTCAAAATATGCAAGCCGAAAATATACAACAAAAGGACTTGAATTAGTGAAAGGTGACACAGATTGAACCCTGACTGTAACAGGTGACACAACACTTTCAATGTCTAGACAATGTGGTGAAGTATTAAATACTTGGTTACAATCCAAACAGTAGAAGAGCAGAGTGCAATGGCACGTCAGGACCTCTACAATGATCAGAACTCAGAGGTTAAAAATTCTAGGATTATAAGGCAAAGGGCAGAATGAAGGGGAAGACAAAAGGCTACTCAGATCAGAGGTTATCTCAGTTCTTTATGGGAAACACATTTGGTGGTACTGAATTTCACTGAATTAGCACCTCTATGTTGACAGGTGCCCCTAGTGAGCTATTACAGGTACAGGCTACACCTGAGAAAGTTCTGGGTCAATTTGAAACATACAAGGGGGAAGACAGTGAAGTAGTGGTGATGTCACTGGATTACTGGTTCAGAGGCTGTGCTACTGTTCTGGGGACAAGGGTTCAAATCCCACAATGCCAGCTGGTAGAATTTGAATTCAATTAATAATCTGCATTGAGAAGCTGTCCAGTGATGGTTGTCATAAAAACCCATCTGGTTCATTAATGTCCCTTAGGGAAGGACATCTGCCATCCTTACCTGCTCTGGCCTACATGTGACTCCAGGCCCACAGCAATGGTTGACTCTTAACTGCTGTCTGAAATGGTGTGGCAAGCCACTCAGTTCAAAGTCAATTAGGGATGGGCAACAAATGCTGGCCAGCGAAGCCCACATCCCATGAAAGAACAATTTTTTAAAAAACACATGAAACAGGCAGCATTAATTTCCTATTGACAACTGTTCAGTTTTACAACTTAGCCCCTCACAAATGATTCTAATCCTTGCAGTCACAAGAGGACAAATATTGAGTGGTAATTGTTATAGCATTGCACCATTCTGCAGTATTTGATGAAATATTTTTCAATTATATTACATCTTCCAAAATTAAAGGCATGACCAACCATGAGAACAACATGACCTACTGCCCTCAATCACATTTCAATTTGACTTGACTAGCATTTTGGCTTTGAGAGCTACAAAGGATACTACATATGAGCTAAACTATGGCCAGGAAAGTACACAAGAACCATCACCTGGCCAGAACTCAACTAGGAGAGCCGCACCAGAACAATCACCTATCCTGGATTCAGCTGGGAGAGCCATACTGGACTTAGATGGGAGAACCACACTAAATCCAGAATCCATCCTGGACTCAGCTAGGAGCTAAACAATTTAATGATCTTTTATCGTGCTCACCTACACAGCTAATATTGATAATGATGGACTATTTACCTAATTAATCCCAATCTAAATGCAAGGTTTGATGATAAGACTAAATATTGTCTCTCTGGCACTGCAACAAGAATTGTTTTCATTTTCGTTAATAAAATTTAACCACTGCTCCTGGTCAGGCAGAGCTTGAACACGTGAGGCAGGAAGAGACCATCATTTTAACACAATTGGAATTCTGCACCTGCTTTTTCTTTGTATAGTTGACATTGATGTTGTTGATACCTGTGAAGCATAACATAGCAACATATCATAGCAACAGGAGCAGTATCTATTAATCGTATAAGATAAAAGCAAAATACTGCGGATATTGGAAATCTGAAAGAAAAACAGAAAATGATGGAAAAACTCAGCAGGTCTGATAGCATCTGTGGAGAGAAAAACAGAGTTGACGTTTTGAGTCCGTATGACCCTTCTTCAGAGGTACAGAGAAGTAGAAATGTTATGAAATTTATACTGCTTAAGGTAGGTGGGGCAAGTGAAGCAGGATAGATGGCCAGCAACAGATGAGGGCAAAGGAAAGATTGACAAAGATGTCATGAACTAAAGGACAAAGGGAGTGTTAATGTTAAGGGCTAAAAAAGGTGCTGATAGTGGCATAAAGGTAAGAAAGCAGAATGTGATAACAGCACTCTGAAAAGAACAACATGAACAAGTGACAGATGGCCCTTGAGGGGGTGGGGTGGGGGGAGGGGGAGTTGGTGGCGGAAAAAGGATCGAAAATTGAATAAGAAAGGGGATAAAACAATGAATAAAAATAAAAATGAATACAAATAAAGTGGATTAAAAAAATGAATTTTGAAAAAAGGGATAAAAAAAAGAGTGAAGGTGGAGGAGAAAGTTCATGGTCTGAAGTTTTTGAACTCAATGTTAAATCTGGAAGGCTGTGAAGTGCCAAATCGGAAGATAAGGTATTGATCCTCCAGTTTGCGTTGAGCTTCACTGGAACATTGCAGCAGGCCAAGGACGGACATGTGGGCATGAGAGCAGGGTGGAGTGTTGAAAGGGCAAACGATAGGGAGGTCTGGGTCATGCTTGTGGACAGACCGAAGGTGTTCCACAAAGAGGTCACCCAGTCTGCGTTTGATCTCTCCAATGTAGAGGAGTCCTCATTGAGAGCAGCGAATGCAGTAGACTAAATTGAAGGAGATGCAAATGAAGCGCTGCTTCACCTGAATGGAGTGTTTGGGCCCTTGGATGGTGAGGAGGGAGGAGGTAAAGGGCAGGTGTTGCACCTTCTGCGATTGCATGGGAAAGTGCAGTGGGAAGGGGATGAGATGTAGGGGGTGATGGAGGAGTGGATCAGGGTGTCCCAGAGGGAACGGCCCCTATGGAATGTTGACGGGGGGCTGAGGGGAGGATGGGTTGGTGGTGTCATCATGCTGGAGTTGGTGGAAATGTCAGAGGATGATCCTTTGAATGCGGAGACTGATGGGGTGAAAAGTGAGGACAAGGGGGATCCTATCATGGTTCTGGGAGGGAGAGGAAGGTGAGGGCAGATGTACAGGAGATGGGTCAGACACAGTTGAGGGCCCTGTCAAATACAGTGGGTGGGAAACATCGGTTAAGGAAGAAGGAAGACATGTCAGAAGCACCATTTTGGAAAGTGGTATCATCGGAACAGAAGCAATGGAGACAAAGGAACTGAGAGAATAGGATGGAGCTCTTACAGGAAGTGGGGTCTGAGGAGCTGTAGTCGAGGTAGCTGTGGGAGTCGGTAGCTTGTAATGAATATTGGTGGACTGTCTATCACCAGAAATGGAGACAGAGAGGTCAAGGAAGGGGAGGCAAGTGTCAGAGATGGACCATGTGAAGGTGATAGAAAGGTGGGAATTGGAAGCAAAATTGATAAATTTTTCCAGGCCCAGACAAGAGCATGAAGGGGCACTGATACAGTCATCGATGTACTGAAGAAATAATTGTGGGACGGGGCCTGAGTAGGACTGGAACAAGGAATGTTCCGCATACCCATAAAAAGACAGGCATAACTGGGGCCCATGTGGGAACCCACGGCCACACCTTTTATTTGGAGGAAGTGAGACAAGTTGAAGGATAAATTGTTCAGTGAGAAAACAAGTTCAGCCAGACGGAGGAGAGTGGTGGTGGATGGGGATTGTTCAGGCCTCTGTTCAAGGAAGAAGCGGAGAGCTAACAGACCATCCCAGTGGGGGATGGAGGTGCAGAGGGATTGGATTAATCATATGTTGTTCATCAATGGAGATTGGGGAGTGGGGAGAGAGGGAGGGGGGTGTGGAGTCACTCTTCTGTTCATCTGTGGGATCAATGTATTTACCGTCAGCTAGATGACTCTTGTTCTTCCCTTTAGAATAGGGTAACTGATCAACTCTTATGGAGGAATCCAGCAATAACACTTGAATTCAGGAAGCAATGATTAGATGACACCAAATTTGGGTAGATTGGTGGAGGATGGCAAGGCTGAGTAAGGTGAAGAGTTTCACAGTTCTTGGGCCCTGAGTTTGAAAGTGCTCAATTATTTAAATGCAGTGAGGATGCTGGGAGCAGCAAAAGTAGTGGGAAGATAAATTTGGAGCAGCAAGAGAAGAAATTTTAGGATAAAAACAAAAATGTGCTGGGAAAACTCAGCAGTCTGGCAGCATCTGTGGAAAGAGAAACAGAGTTAATGTTTCAAATCCAATTTGACTCTTCTTTGGAAATTTTAGGGGTTCACTATCAATAAAAAAAGAAAGAGGAAAAAATTAACCTCTTCTAGTAAGGATTATCTTGGGTGAAAGATGTCAATATCTTGGGTGCTGTTATGGAACTAGTTGCACCATTTTTAGATCAACATCAATTAAACATAGATGGAAGAAATCTTGGCCTCCAAATTTCAGCTGCAACTGTTCACCAGTCCAAACCCACAGCTCCAAAACCTACACAGTGATAGAAGAATGCACATCTGTGCCTGTGACCTCCCTGCACAGTGATGGGATGTGGATCTGTGTCTGTGATTCCCCCATACAGTGCTGGGACATGGATGTGTGTCTGTGATTCCTTTACACAGTTATGGTGCACTGTGATAGGACATGTGCCTATACCTGTGTTTTTCCATGCAGCGATAGAACAACAACAGCTTATATTTATATAGCACCTTCAATGTAACGAAATGTCCCAAGGCACTTCATAGGAGCATTATAAAACAAAGTACGACTTCAAGCTACATAAGGAGAAATAGGGGAGGATTTTCTCCTGGTCAGGTGGGCATGGGCGGGTCTGGGAGCAGCCGCGCAACAGTTCACTGCCCGCGATCAGGCCCCAATCATGATTTCACGCTGACTGGCCACTTAAAGGCCAGCCAGCGTGAATCGTGCGCTGAAATGTTCAGCGCTGCCTGGGTGGGATGGAGAGGAGGGAGAGCGTGGAAGTCAGCGTATGCATGGGGGAGCACGCAATGAAAGCTCCCTGAAGGCACAGAGCTGCCTCAGGAAGCTGAAGATTTCTAACATTAAAAATAAAGATTTTAAAATGAAGGTAAACATGTCCTCTCATGTGACTCTGTCACATAAGCAGGGACATGTTAAAAATTTTATTTTTGATTAACATCGGAAACCTCATCCCGCCCATGGATGAAGTTTCCTCAAAAATCCAAAGGCCGCTTGGCCTTTTCGCCTGCCCACCAACCGTAAGGTTGGACGGGCAGGGAAAAATTCACTTTGATTAATTAATTCACAGCCCTCTTAATTGTTGGCAGGCGTGCTGCTAACTCCCGCACGTACCCGCTGACTGAAATATCGCACGAGTGCGCGATGACGTCGGGACGCTCACCCGATGCTATCACGTGGTATTTAACGCTTGTGCTTGTCAGGCACGCACCAGCATGCTGAGCAGAAAATCCAGCCCATAAAGTCAAATGACCAAAAGCTTGGTCAAAGAGGAAGGTTTTATGGAGTGTATTAAAGGAAGAAAGTGATGTAGGAAAATGGGGAGGTGTAGAGAGGGAAAACCAGAGCTTGGACCGAAGGCAACTGAAGGCACACCCACCAATGGTGGAGCAATTATAATTGGGAATGCAAAAGAGGCCAGAAATAGAGGAGTGTGGATAACTCAGAGAGTTGTGATGCTGGAGGAGATTACAGAGATGGGGAGGGCGGGCAAGGCCATGGAGGGATTTGAAAACAAGGATGAGAATTTTATAGTCAAGCTTTGCCATACTGGTGCCACTGTAGGTCAACGAGAACAGCGGTCATAGGGGAACAGGACTTACTGCAAGTTATGACACAGGTGGCAGAGTTTTTTTGATTGACCCCAAGTTTATGGACGGTAGAATGTGGGAGACCAGCCAGGAGTGCATTGGAATAGTTTAGAGGTAATGAAGGCATGAATGAGGATTGAGCAACAGATGAGCTGAGACAAGGGTGAAATCGGGCAATGTCTCAGAGGTGGAAATAGGTGGTCTTAGTGATGGCATGAATATGAGGCCACAGATTCATTTCAGAACCAAATTTAATGCCAAGATTGTGAACACACTGGCTTATTCTCAGACTGGCAGGGAGAGAAGTAGAGTTGGGGAGGCAGTGGCGTAGTGGTATTGTCACTGGACCGGTAGTCTAGAGACCCAGGTAATGCCTTGGGGACCCAGTTTTGAATCCCACCATGGCAGATAGTGGAATTTGAATTCAATAAAAAATCTGGAATTAAAAATCTAATGGTGACCATGAAACCATTGCCCATTGTCATAAAAACACATCTGGTTCCCTAATGCCCTTTAGGGAAGGAAATCTGCTGGCCTCCATGTGACTCCAGACCCACAGCAATGTGGTTGACTCTTAAATGTCCTCTGAGCAAGAGTAATTAGGGATGGGTATGCTGGCCTAGCCAGCAATGTCTACACCCCATGAATGAATAAAAAACAAATCAGCAGTTAGGGAGCAGGGGCCAAAAACAATGGCTTAAGTCTTCCCAGTATTTGGAAGAAATTTCTGTGTATCTGGTACTGAATGTCAGACAAGCAGTCTGATAATTTAGCAAAAGTGGAGGAGTCAAAAGAGATGGTGGTGAGGTCGAGTTGGGTGTCATCAGTGTACACGTGAAAACTAATACCATGCCTTCGGATGATGTCGCTGAGGGGCAGCATGTGGATGAGAAATAGGAGAGGGTTAAGGATAAATTAATTTATCAATAGGACACTAGAGGTAATGATGTGGGCGAAAGAAGATAAGCCAATCAGGTGATTCTCTGGATACGATTACTTAGATAAGAATGGAACTATGTGAGAGCAATCCCATCCAGCTGTACGACAGTGGAGAGGTAATGGAGGAGGATAAAGTGGTCAACCATGTCAAAGGCTGCAGACAGCTCAAGAAGTATTGGAGGAAAAGTTTACCTTTATCACAGTGACATAGATTGTCATTTGTGAACAGGGTCGACATGCCCATAAGGTGAACTAGGTGGTCACCTAGGGGAGCAATGTTTGGGGATGGGGTATGGTGGTCGTGGCAAAAACTGTCAGGTTTAAAAAAAAACAGAACTGAAAGCTGGCCAGATTTGTATTAATGAGCAATAGTAAATTTGTTTTCACTTTCCAACAGATTACACTAGGAACATAGGAGCAAAGTAGGCCATTCAGCCCCTCAAGCCTGCTCTGTCATTCAAATAGATGATGGCTGATCTTCTATCTCAATGCCATCTTCCTACACTATCCCCGTACCCCTTGATGTATTTGGGTATCTAGAAATCTATCAATCTCTGCTTTGAACATACTCAATGACTGAACCTCCACAGCCCTCTGGGATAGAGAATCCCAAAGACTCACCACCCTCTGAATGAAGAAATTCCTCCTCATCTCGATCCTCAACAGCCTACCTCTTATTCTGAGACCCTGTCCCCTGGTTCTAGACTCCCCAGTCAGGGGAAATATCCTTCCTGCATCTACTCTATCGAGACCTGTAAGAATTTTGTACACTTCAATAAGAGTTAATCATAGTGAAAGGAAGGGATTGTCTCCATTATCCCAGCTGTGTTTTCCTTTTAGAAACGATGATAGCATTTTGTCTTGATCACTTTTAAAATGAGTTGTGGTGTCGGCTAGCCACCTGGTTTGGTCATTGTGACAATATACTAGTGCATCCACCATCCTTTAATTAGGTGCAAATTGGCATCTTTCAGTTATAGTCAATGCACCATTGAAAAGCAGTTAATGTAAAGCAAATTGTGTACAATACTCTGATAATTTCACCAAGGCTTCTTAAACAGCACCTTCCAAACCCAAGACTATTACAACCTAGAAGGACAAGGGTAGTAGATAGATGGGAACACCACCACCTGAAAGTTCCCCTCCAAGTAACTCATCATCCTGACTTGGAAATATATCGCCATTCCTTCACTGTCACTGGGTCAAAAGCCTGGAACTCCCTCCCCAACAGCACTGTGGGTGTACCTACACCACATGGACTGCAGCGGTTCAAGAAGGCAGCAAACCACCGCCTTAAGGGCAATTAGGGATGGGCAATAAACGTTGGCCTAGCCAGTGAAGTTCACATCCCCTGAATGAATAAATAAAGATTCAAAATATCCTGAATTAGCTTTTTAAGTATCTCTCTTGTTAAACTGAATCAAGCATTTGTGTTTTATTTCTGTTTTGTAATGTAGTACGGGGGAGAGTTGGGTCAAATTAGCACAAGGGAGGCAAATGCCACTGTGTTTAGTAAAGCCTGCAGAAATGAACTGCAAATATTTTAAATATAAAACATTTTTGTTATCACAATTTCTGCACCAACAATCTAGTCTCATGGAAGCACTTTGAAATTGACAAATATTATGGGTTTTTTTTTAGCCTATTACTTGCATTAGAGTAATCGTTGATTTTCCATTTGGATCTTTTGTTCCATATGATCACAAAGAGGTTTGGGAATCGCAGCACAATGTCGTATCAGCGAGATTAAGATATAAATGTAAAAAGGAGAAACTGCCAGGATTCTTTACTAGGAGTAAGGGAAACAGAACTGTTCACGTTTGAAACCACAAAATCCATAGATTTGAATTACAATTCAGAATTCATCAGAGTCAAACAAATAGATTTTTGGGGTTGCTCAAATATTTTGAAACGGCAGTACACGGGCAGATATTATTCTATATGGTAAGGCTGTGGAAAAGAAAAATCACTAGTGAACCGTATTGGGGTACTTTCAGATATTATAGATGCAATAGTTATTTGCAAGTTTCACAGCAATGATTGGGACACCTTAAAGGATGCTTTCAGTAACCCAATTTTATTAACATTGTAAAGGAAAAGCAGATGATATGTGAGAAATTGTCGCCAGAGCAATTCGAGTTTTCTCAAAACACTGGTTTAAAATGACCACATTTTCTTATCACATCAACTCTAATTTGACCTGTTCAGTGATAATACAGGTGTTTGTCAGTTGTACACTTGAATGTTCCACATGGGGTATAACGATTGTAGATGCTATCAAATTTCTAGTATTTAAGTCATATGAATGCAAAAAAAGTTCATTTAAAAGTTGTTTTCTTATTCAAAAGTTATTTTTCTATTCAGCATGTGTAAGGAATGGGTGATGCCGGTCAATCGAAAAAAGCGGATCCATGATTTCAACCAATCAGAAAGCTCCTGGTCGATTTCACGATGATGTGGGTGTTGAGGTCAAGTGAGAGGTGCGGGAGCGGGGCAGGGGAATCTAATGAGCGGCGCTGAGCAAATGCAGTGCTGCAGAACAGTGGGAGGTTGAGTCTGGGGCGAGGCCAGGCCGCAGATAACAACTACTCGTGAGTAATTCGTTTTCAAAAGTTAAGCCTGTATGCGTGTGTGTGTGTGTGTGTGTGGGGTGGGGGGGAGGGGGACGTCAGGGGGGTTGGGGAATAGGTGCAGCAGGCTGAAGGTTTGCCTCGGGCAGTAAATGCCCTTGTGCCAGCCCTGTTTGTGACTTTGATAAGTGCTGTTTCAGTACTGTGGCAGGGACAGAAACCTAATTGGAGGGATTCAAACATGAGTTGTAGGAAAGAGATTTGGGAGGCAACAACACATTCAAGGACTTTGGAGAAGTAAGGGAGGTTGGAGATGGGATGGTACTTTACAAGGACAGTAGGGTCAAAGGTTGATTTTTCTTTGGAGAGAGGTGATGGTGGCAGATATGAAGTAGAGAGGGACAACATCTGAAGAGAGAGGACTGTTTACAATATTGGCTAACATGGAGGCTAGGAGGGGAAGTTGGGTGATCAGCAGTTTAGTGGAAATAGTTTCAAGGTAGGTCTTATGGGTAAGATGAGCTCAAAGAAGGCATCTGGGGAGACAGGAGAGAAACTAGAGAAAGATGTGAGTTCAGGGTTGAGGTCAGAGTAGGAGGGAGCACTAAAGGAAATTTGGCCAGGTGGGCTGGTGGAAGGGAGGGACATGGCACAGGCAACTGATTGTGGATTGTCTCAATCCTAGTAAACAAGGAAGTCCATGAGCTGCTCATGCTAGTTGTTGGAGGTGAGGGTGAAGGGGACAGGGGAGGGGAGTTTAAGAGCATGGATTTGTACTTGTGATTCTCCCATACAGTCAAATGGATGTCAGTCTCTTACCATTGGTAAAAGATGGTAAGAGACTAGAAACCAAGAGATTTTGGTGTCCATGTGCAGGTAGAAGAAGTAATCACAAAAGTCTAATGGAATGTTGGTCTTTAACTCAAGGCAGCCGGAATCTAAATGTGAGGAAGTTGACCAGATCTCATTTGGAGTACTGCAATCAGCTTTGGGTACCATACCTCAGGAAGGATATAATAACACAGCCTTAAATTAGAGATCAGCCATTTCCAAATGAAATTAGGAAGCACTGAGTGGAAATTTGGAACTGATTCCACTACCATACTACCCACCCCCCACCCCCTATCCCCAACACCACCCACTCCCCACCAACCCTGCCACCACCAAAAGGCTGTGGATGCTGAATCATAGTATGGTTACAGCACAGATGGAGGCCTTTTGGCCCATCATGTCCATGTCAGCTCTCTGCAAGAGCATCTCACCCAATCCCACTCAGCTGCCTTTTCTCCACAGCCCTGTAAGGTTTTTTTTTTCTCCAGAAGGCTTAGAGCCATATCATCACTGTTTCTTCACTGTCACAGGGCCAAAATTCTGGAATTCCATCCAAACAAGACTGTGAGTGTACCTACACCGCATTCAACTAGAGCTTTCCAGACTGGGATCAATTAATTTCTAGTGGGCAAAGTGTCAAGGGCCATGGAGCTTAGACAGGTAAATAGAGATAAGCTATGGATCAACCATGATCAAATTCAATGGTCGAACAGGTTTAATGGGCTGAATGGCTTCCCCCTGTTTTTATGTTTGCGTGAAGGAAAATGTTGTGTGATCACTATTCTATTACATAGTTCTTATTCTATTAAATAGTTCTAGTTCAGTGGTGATCTTTCCCAAGCTGGCTGGAAGCTGGGATTACCTTGCCCCTCGCCGAATTGCCTTGTCATCTTTGGAGAGGAGCATCAAAGAGGCGGAAGCACTGAACCTCATTTTGATCAAGATACCACAGCCAGGCGAGCCATGATAGGAGGCCAAACATGCATCAAGTAACAGGAATACTAAGAGCTATGTACAAAAGGGTGTCAGTCACAAACAGCCCCCAGCTATGAGTAGTTCTGCTTTAATTGAAAAAGATAATGGAACGTTTCAGGCCACGCTGCCCCTTCAGGTCATAAAAGACATCAATTGTAGCACTGTACTCAAGCGACTCCTGCATGTGGCTCATGCTTGGCTGGGCAGCTTCTAATGCCATTTCTGATGTCTGTTTTACACCCTGTGGAAATCCACAGACTGTAAGAACACAAGATTTTAAACTGCTCTAGATTTTAAATTCAACTGATTTTCATGTAAATAAAAATCAGGAGAGATGCAAAACAGGCAAGTATTAAACCAAAGATAAAAGCAAAATACTGCGGATGCTGGAAATCTGACGCAAAAACAAAAGTTGAACCAATAAAATTTTTTCTTTCAAGGCAGTGCCCTTTTAACCTGTCCCCACATGGCCTTGCAGAGAAAAGCTTCATATTCGCTGTTTGCTTGTCGTGATATCAGTTTTTATTACTGATAGCATAAAACTTCCTGGAAAGATTCCCTAAAGCATTAGTTATATTCACACCCTGCAATTTCCCATTCAAATTTCACTCCAGTCACACCCAGTTCTCTGACTGATTCTCTGCAAGTGGAGGACAAATGCAGACTATTCACCAGGCTGGAGTTCTCAGTGACCAACTCTCCCCAGAGAGGTTCAGATGACAAACAGACCATTTAGCATGGTACTGAGCATAAAAGCCTCCAAGTTCAATTTTCATTCTGGCCTGCAACCTCTGACAGTTGATATTGGCCCTGACTGGACTAGGGAGCAGAATCATTAGGCACAGCTAATGACCTTTCAATGACATGAGCAAACTCAGCTCTCATATCATGGTTGATTGCTATAGTGAGTTGGCACACATTCACTCTGTCTCTCCTCCACACCTGTTCTGTCTCTGCCCTGCACATAACAATGTCACCCCTTATATGTTTCATATGTCCCAAACATGTGTTCCATCACATCAGTGCACCAGCTGCAACTCACATCAGTCCACCTATCCCATGCATTCTATCTCCCACTTGCTTTTTTCAATCTACTCTGCAAATCCAACTTCTGTTTCTATCTTTCTGCATACCTACTTCATCTCTCCCTCACAACTGTTCCATCACTTGCCCATACCTGTTCTACACACACCTTTTTAATTCTTTCATAGGGTATGGGCAGCACTGGCAAGTCAGCATTTATTGCCTGTAAATTGAGTGCCTTGCTGGGCTAGTAGAGGGCAGTTAAGAGTCAACCACATTACTGTGGATCTGAAGTCACTTGTCAGCCAGACCAGGTAAGGATAGCAAGTTTCCTTCCCTACATTTTTTTTTAAATTGCCGTGGTTGGATTTGAACCTGTAACCCCAGAGCGTTAACCTGGCCTCTGGATTATTGGTTTAGTGACATTACCATTACACCACCATCTCCCTGTTCCTTTTCTCCAACCACCTGTTCCCACTCTTCCACACACCTGTTCCCTCCCTCTCCACATCTGCCCTTCTCTCAGTCCTTTCAATTTTTTCAGACAAACCCTCTTAGCCTGCTTTTAGTAAAGGAATTAAATGGCACATGGAACACAGGATCATACAAATTTACTCCATAATCATGTGATCCTGCAGTAGTAATGTGAAACACCAGAAAATGCTTGGTGACAACACTCCTGTACTGTGACTGTTCAGACAGCAAGACAATTCAGTTAGGCAGCTTCTGACATCAAAGGATAGTATTCTATTTAAAACTACCTGGAACAAAAGCTCAACAGCAGCACTCTTTATTAATAAATACTTGGTGCAATAATTACTGTACAGTATGAGAAGTACTAATTATGGGTAATGTAGTTGTTAATCTGGGATGCATTGCCTCCATAGTAATGATGACCAATTATTACAGTATGAGAAATACTGATTCTGCAGTAACAATATCTTATTTTCTTATCTAAACCTTACACTCACATTGCTGAACTAGAGATGCACAGCCTCACAAAATGTACACCACTGTCTAATTACTAAGTGATGGATAGTACTTAATGCAACAGTGTTCATTTGTAATGACAAAAGTCATCTTAAAACAGTATTAATAATAGCAGATTAGCAGATTTTCACTGATACTTGTGATCATTGTATCTCAAGTCTCCTCATTTATTTCCCAACCCTTTGCTTTTCTTTTTTACAGTGACAGCTGTCTTCTGGGAGGCGAATGGAGGCTCTCTTTATGTTAGTGGATTTTGCTGAACTGATGGCGCAAGCAGTAAAGCAGCAAGTGCCACAGGCATGCAGGTCAGGAGGGACTCATGTTTCAACTTCAGGTTTGTGTTAGATTATCTGATATTGGCTGGGATACACGTGCACTCCGATTGGTATCAGTGGCCTTGGGTTAGGAGGGGGTGGCCTGCCAATGTGCCCCCTCTTGCAAAGCTCCCCTTGACAGCCCCTGAAAGTCATTTTGTTTTGCTCAGTACTTCAAATTCGCGAAATTCTTATTTGGATCCTGCTGATGTCATGAAGCAAGCGTATTTACATATGTTTGGTATCGTTTTCCATGGTGGGATTACTTGCCCTCAGGATACAATACTTAGACCCTCCCCCCACCCCCTTACCTCTCAGGTGCGTAGCCAGCCTGAATTCTGGTGGCAGTATATCGCTGTGCTGCCGTCTCATGTCCATGCCCGTGGTGGTACCCACTCAGATGCCCCACGCCGGGGATCAACTGGTCGTCTCGGGGCTGAGTCGGGTCCATCTCTCCCACAATTGTTCGATAATCAATCTGGTAAGGGTCCTGCTCTGAGTCACTAAATCCACTGTAACACTGCCTGTCCATTCCCCTTCTTCAGCAAAGCAGCTTTCAGATTCTTCCAAGCGTTCAAGTGCACAGCTCACCAGGGAAGATAGGTGGTGGTGGGGGTATCCCCTCTCAAACTGTATACTGCCTGGACATCCTGCCAGTGTGAGCTCACCACACTGAATCAACAAAGCACCAAGAGTTACTCCCTAAACAGTTCAGAGAATGAAACTTTCCTCCACACTGCCCTGAGGTCTGGATAAAACAGCACCAATTTCTAAATATATACAAAAGATTTTTTTTAAAATAATCTCTTAGAAAAATAGATGTTTTCCAAACGTAATGAAGTAAAAAGTTTGAAAATAGATAGTGTTCGACTGCAAATGTATGTCCATGGATGGATGCTCTCTCTCCTTTCCCTCTCGCTCCCTGTCTCTCCTGCTCTCAGCTGGTGTACATTGGAGAGTATTTTTGTTCTGTAGCCCAGCCCTACAGCTCCAGATTAGCCTTATTCTGACAGTGCCAGACGTCACTTTGTTAAAGAGGATTGGACACTCAAGCGAAACACTGGCATTCTCGCAGTTCCCGCCCCTTGACAAACACACACACACACACACACACACACACACACACACACACACACACACACACATCAACTATTCCCATTAGTGTTGTTACTTAACACCCCTGGGAGCAATATAGGTATAAGTGTGAGCATGCAACGAACTTTAACATAACAGCTGAACAGGGCAAAGCTCAGAGAATTCTTATAGATTGGGACAATATGATACTCTCGTATTTCTCCATTCTCCGTTTCTACTCATTTTCTCCTCTTGCTATCTATGACCCAGGCCCATATCTAGAGTTCCGAACATTCAGCTAACTAAAGAGTGGAATCGTCCCAGATTTGCACAAAGTGCAAGTAGCAGGTGGGAAAAATGTCATGTTACCCACCAGGTGCAAGGGAGTATTTTAACGCCGTATCCTCTCATTCCTGCCTCATTAATTATGCAGCCACAGGAAACACACCATCTCGCTGGTGAGTGGCCTCCGATTCGCCTGCCATACCATTACCTCGTCGCTTTGTCACGCAGGGCGCCATATTTAAACTGCAACCGCACACACACTTCTCAATGTTTGCAGCCCAGGCCTGTTCCAGTGAAGACATAGCCCCAAAAGCCAAGAAGAGTGCAGCCCCCCAATTCAGTTACACATCCCGGGGACACCTCCTGGATGCCGTGGAGGCTCACTGCAATGTCCTCTATCCCTGCTCTGGCCACACCAGTTACACCACTCCGGCTTGGGTGATGGTGGCAGAAGTGGTCAGTGCCAATGCTGCACACAAGAAGTGGGCCATCCAGTGCCACCAGGGTAAGGCAACCATCTCATCACTCTAAACTCACACATTCACAAGGTCACCACACATTCACTGGCATCTCACTCACTGCCAGCTCAAGGGGCATCACCACTCGCACTCTCACACACACCCTCACATCTCCATCTGGCCTCATCTCCTCTGGATACTGCCTCCTCAGCCCTCATCATCTTGAGGCCACTTGCACAGATCAACATGTGCCCCCACACACACACCCTGGGTTACCCCCCTTCCCCAGTACAGCCCTCGCCCTGCAGCCTCTTCCCTTGCCAGAGGCCCTTCTCCCCCTTCCCCAAGCAAGCCCCAGTCCTGCAGCCATTGAAAAGTCACCCCCACCTTACGGCTAGTCTGGTTGGTAGAGACCTGCTCGTGAGCCCCCCTAAAAGTGATGTGGTGCTGCCTGCGAAGCCTGGCACTGATGACTGCAAATGCTGCCCGAAGCAAGATGGGCAAACAAACCTCGAAGTCCCGAGTGAAGTGCAATTTTCCAGGTGCACGTGGTTAATGTACAGTTGTGAAACACGTCAGCGTGCCCGCATGTGGGGGCATGATTCCACCGAGCAGGGCTTAAAATAAAATGCTAAAGTATTGAAATTTTTTGGCCTTCTTGCCATATGTTCACTGCCCCCCCCCACCCAACCAAACACCCGCCATGACACGTCAATGGGGCAGGAAAATTCTGGCCAAAGTATTTAAGAAAGCCCCAACCATTACAAATAAATGTGAACAGTGAAGATAATCAAGGCCAAAGTATATCAACCAATTCCATTTCAGAACAGATAAGTATGTCTTCCTCTCAGGTGTATGCATTTAACATGCTTTATCATGTAGTACATAACAGCTGGAATCATCAGATGAATCTGTTGACTCACTGATTGCTTTGAGCACAGCTAAACTCATCCTGATGCACTCCTCCAATCCACGGGCTCAGTGATACTCCTCAGGTACACTCACTCAGTGTTACTCCGCCTGCATCCCCACGCTCCAGTACACTCACTCACCATTATACCTTCAGTACACTGACTCAGTGTTATTCCTCTGGTACACTCGCTTAATGTTATTCCTCCGGTACACTCATTCCGAGTTACTCCCCCAGTACTTTCGAACTGAAAGAAACGGCTGTGTAGCAGCACCGGAGCCGGTGCTACAGAAGCCAGAAGCCCTGCAAGTGGGGCACGGGTGCTTCCAGCCAATTCTGATGCAGCCTGCATCCGGGCCGATGTGGTAAATCCGGGCATGAGGATTGTTGGGGGGGGGGGGGGGCACAATGGATCAAGCAAAGGACCCCCCACCCCCTACTCCCTCCCCACCTCCCCCACACACCTACAGGATCATGGCTAGGCATCTGTGGTGTCGTAAATAAACTTACCTGCCTGGTCCCTCGCTGTCTGCATCCTCACATCGGCAGCTCTCACCTTGGCCTGAGGGCCTGCTGATCTGTGCATGCCAGAGGGCATCCCTTTGGTGTCATAAGATTGCTCAGCATCCTGACTGGACAGCGAGCCCTCTGCCTGGTCTTTTGAAAAAATCAGTGGGGCATATGTAAAACAAGCTGTGCTGACTCGGGAGCTAAAATTAATCCCCCATGTCTGGTTCCCAAGCCTTGATTAAAAGTTCAGCCCTGGGTGGCTGAAAGCAGAAAATCATAAGGGGAAGGTTGGGGTGAGGGAAGGGGGTGGGGTGGAAAGCAAAGAGATTCATGGTCGCTTCATCAGCAGCTTACACATTGTATCATATAACAGGATGATGTTAAGGTGGGAGTTGAGAAGGTGAATAGACAGGAAAATACCATCATCTTCTGTGTTATCCGCAATGCTGGATGCCACAGGCTCTGTTGCAGCTGGCCCCATAACGTGGAGAATCAACCATCTCCTCTGTGGAGTTCAGGGAATGCAGGTGTTTTGACTCCCACCGGTTCTACTCTGCTCCCTGTGGTTATGAGCCACCATGTCCTGCAAGAGAGTGGGAAGAATGTCAATGATTATGTTGCACTATGTTTGGGTGATGTGCCTGCCACAGCTGAATAGCTGGAAGTATGTAGAAGTAGCAGGTTTGTGTGAGGTTGGCATCCTTGGAAGGCGTGTAAGGATTGGGTGGAGTATCTGAATGTTAGGCTTGAGTCCTGAGTGCTAGGAACTGTTGATGGGAGAGCGATTGAGCTTTGGTGCATTGGGCAGTGTGAGAGATTGCTGGTGCGATGGGTATGAGTTGCCATATGAAGATGCATTCATTGACCTTGACCACCTTCATGGGGTCATTGAATTTTTTGCAGCGCTGCTCCTTGTGGTG
Organism: Carcharodon carcharias; assembly: GCF_017639515.1. Classification (NCBI taxonomy): domain Eukaryota; kingdom Metazoa; phylum Chordata; class Chondrichthyes; order Lamniformes; family Lamnidae; genus Carcharodon; species Carcharodon carcharias. The sequence continues at coordinate 125,012,822 of NC_054479.1, forward strand.
AAATTCCAGCATTGATCACCCTGGCCACCTGCTCCCATTCCCTTCTGAAGTTGCTGTTTGAGGGTCTCTTGACCTCCTGCAGAAACCTGACCTCTCGACCTCTCTCCTCCTGTCGCCCTCCAGAATTAAGGCCTCTGGCATTCATTCTGTGAACCTAGGACCCTCACTCTTCCTGGCGTTCCATTTGTGCAGCTCCTACTTGTAGCCAGTGTCAGTACAGGCAGTCAGTAGCAGTTCCTTTCCACTGCATGCAGCTCCACTTCAAGAGGGAAAGACTGCCTTTAAGAGGAGCAAGCTAACTGCACCATGTGACATCAGCACACACTGCTCAGAGGCCAGCAGGGTGGGCCCCTCTCAGGCTAACACTACAGTCATTTCAATGAGGAGGCAACACCAAGTTTGCACACTGCCTGCCTCGACAGGAAGGGGGGGGGGGTAAGATCATAAATCGCGACACCAACACAAAATTTTTAACATTCAATAGGTGTTATTTTTCCAGTAATTCATTCTGTTATTCCCTCTCCAGTACAGTTAGTGCTTATGGTAGGTCATCCTGACCTGAAACTTTAACTCTGTTTCTCTCCACAGATGTTGCCTGACCTGCTGAGTATTTCCAGCATTTGTACTTTTTATTATAGCTGAGTCAGAACTCCAGAACTCAATTTACTTCTCCTCCCCGGGTGGAATCATCCCAGATTTGCACTAAGTGCGGTAGCGGCAGCTTCTCACACCACATTATGCATTTCCAGGGAACATGCCGTTTCCATGGTGAGCGGGCTCTCATTCGCCCGCCACGCCAATACCTCGCCACTTCATCACACCGGGCGCCATATTTAAAGTGTAGCCGCATGTACACCTCTCAGTGCTTTCAGCCCAGGACTGCCGCATTGAAGACAGGATGACCCCGAAAGGCAAAAAGACTGCAGCCCTCCGGTTTAGTGACATGTCCCTCGAGTGCCTTTTGGATGCTGTGATGCCCTCTACCTCTGCTCTGGCCACAGGAGGAGCAGCGGCATCACCAATCCAGCTTGGAAGGCGGTGGTCAGCGCCAATACCCTACAAAAGAGAACAGTCACCCAGGGCAGAAAGAGGATGAATAATCTCCTCCATTCTGCCAGGGTAAGTCACTCTTCTCATCACTCTCAACTCACACACTCATATAACCCATCACACATCCACAGGGCTCCTCTCACAGCCAGTTCAAGTGATATCACCATTCACTCTCTCACACAAACGTTCATCGCCCTCATCCCATCCATGGGACCACTCAGCACCCACACCTGCCCGGCATTTATCATCTGGCCTGGCAGGGTCCTGCTTACACTCTCTCCGTCTCTATTCATGCAGGACAAGTTGGCGCACAAAAACAGGGAGAGGTCGCAGACTGGTGGAGGAATGCCTGACATCAAAGTTCTCACAGACTTTGAAAATAGAGCCATTCAGCTGGCCAGCGAGGATCTGGACCATTCCTGCACTGACCGTGAGGTTGGTGGTTATCTACCAGCTGGGCAGGAAGAGACATCAGGGTGGAAGACTGTGAATATTAGAGGAAATTAACATAGAGAGAAAGGAGGTACCAGCAGCCTAAAAGTGGATAAATCCGCAGGCCTGGATGAGCTGTATCCCAGGCCTTTGAGGGAGGCCAGGGAAGAGATATCAGGGGTCCTGGCAGTAATTTTCAAATCCTCTCTGGCTACAGGTGAGGTGCCAGAGGACTAGAGGACTGCTAATGTTGTCCCATTATTAAAAAAGGAAGGAAGGGATTGACCAGGCAATTACAGGTCAGTCAGTCTAACCTCAGTGATGGGGAAGATACTAGAAAGAATTCTGAGGGACAGAGTGTATCTGCACTTGGAGAGACACAGATTGATCAGGAATAGTCAGCATGGATTTGTTAAGCGATGGTTGTGTTTGACAAATTTGATCAAATTTTTTGAAGAGGTAACCAGGAGTGTTGATGAGGGTAATGCATTTGATGTGGTCTACATGGACTTTAGCAAGGCTTTTGATAAGGTCCCTCATGGCAGACTGGTCAAGAAAGTAAAAGCCCATGGGATCCAAGGCAAAGTGGCATGTTGGATCCAAATTGGCTGAGAGGCAGGAAACAGAGAGTGATGATAGAGGGATATTTCTGTGACTGGAAGCCTGTTTCCAGTGGGGTTTTGTAGGGCTCAGTGCTGGGGCCCTTGCTGTTTGTGAAGACCAACGCAAAATAGTCATTGAGGACTGTATCCCCGTCTTCCTGGTCCACACACAGATTACCTCTATGGTCCCTAATTGGCCCTATTCTTTCCTTATTTGTTCTCTTGCTTTTTATATATTTAAAAAACCCCTTTGGGTTTTCCTTTATCCTATCCCCAATGCTGTCTCATGCACTTTCTTAGCTTTCCTAATTTCCTTTTTAAGTCCCCCTCTGCACTTTTTATACTTCTCTAGGGACTATACCATATTGAACCCTCAGTATCTGTCATAAGCTTCTCTTTTTCTTAATCCTAACCTTTATGCCCCTTGACATCCAGGGTCACCCCCCCCCCCCCCACCCCTTTGTCTTTATAGGAATACACTAGAGACAGTGCAGAGGAGATTTACCAGGATGTTGCCTGGGCTAGAGAGTTTTAGTTATGAGGAGAGATTGGATAGACTGGGGTTATTTTCCCTGAAACAGAGGAGATTGAGGGGGGACATGATTGAGGTGTATAAAATTATGAAGGGCATAGATAGGGTAGACAGGAAGAAACTTTTCTCCTTGATGGAGGGATCAATAACCAGGGGGCATAGATTTAAGATAAGGGGCAGGAGGTTTAGAGGGGATGTGAGAAAGAATTTTTTCACCCAGAGGGTGGTGGGAACCTGGAACTCACTGCCTGAAAGGGTGGTAGAGGCAGAAACCCTCATAACATTTAGAAAGTATTGGGATGTGCACTTGCGATGCCATGGCATACAAGGCTATGGGCCCAGTGCTGGAAAATGGGGTTAGAATAATTAGGTACTTGTATGACCGGTGCAGATTTGATGGGCTGAAGGGCCTTTTTCTGTGCTGTAGACCTCCATGACTCTATGACTCTATATTTGCCCTGTACTTTTGCTATTTCCTCCTTGAATGCCTCCCACTGCTCTGACACAGCTTATCTGCAAGTAGCTGCTCCCAGTCCGCTTGGGACAACTCGTATCTCATCTTAGAAAAATTAGCCTTCCCCCAGTTTAGAACTTTTATTACCTACCCAATCTTATCATTTTCCATAACTATCCTATATCTAACTGAGTTATGGTCATGATCTCCAAAATTTCCCCTTCTGATACGCCTTCCACCTGCCCAGGCCCATTTCCTAATATTAGGTCCAGAACTGCTCCCTCCCTTGTTGGGCTTTCTACATACTGGTTAAAAAGGTTCTCCTGGATGCAGTTTAAGAATTTTGCTCCCTCCCTACCTTGTACGCTAAAACCATCCCAGTTAATATTTGGGTAGTTAAAATCCCCTACTATTACTGCCTTATTATTCTTACATTTCTCTGAAATTTGCTTACATGTTTGATCCTCTGACTGTTTGGGGGCCTATAGTCCACATCCAACAGCGTATTTTCCCCTTTTGTGCTTTTTACTTCTACCCATATGGCCTCATTTGATGACCCTTCCAAGATATTATCCCTCCTCACTGGTATAATTGATTCCTTGATCAATATGCCCCTCTTTATTTCACCTGAATATCCCATTACCAGGAATGTTGAGCTGTCAATCCTGCCCTTCTTTTAGCCAAGTCTCGGTCATGGCTATGATATCATACTCCCACGTGCCTATCTGTGCCTTCAGCTTGTCTGCCTTATTCCTCAGGTCCTTGCATTAAAATATCTTCCATTTAGCCTTGTTAAACTCACTTCTTTCTTATCTAGCCTATGTTTCCTCTGCCTTCCAGTCTCACTTACTAGTGTTTTAACTTCTAATTCCATCTCAGCTTCTCTCCCCTCTGAACTACTTTTCAAGATCCCATCTCCCTGCCAAGTTAGTTTATATCCACCCCAACAGCTTTAGCAAACCTCCCCACAAGGACATTGGTTCCGTTCCTGTTCAGATGTAACTTGTACAGTTCCCACCTCCCCCAGAAATGGTCCCAATGTCCCAGGAATCTAAAGCCCTCCATCCTGCACCATCTCTCCAGCCACTCATTGATCTGCTCTATCTTTCTGTTCCTATGCTCTCTACTGTGTGGCACCGGGAATAATCTGGAGATTACTACCTTTGAAGTCCTGCTTTTGAATTTCCCACCTAACTCCCTAAAGCCTGCTTGCAGGGCCTCATTGCTCTTTCTTCCTATGCCATTGGTTCCAACTTGGGCCACGACCTCTGGCTGTTCACCCTCCCCCTTCACAATGCCCTACGGCTGTTCCATGACATCCTTGACCCTGGCAATCGGGAGGCAACATACCAACCTGGAGTCACGTTAACAGCCGCAGAAGGGCCTGTCTACTCCCCTCACTAATGAATCCCCTACCACTATTGCCCTTACCCAATTCTTCCTCCCCCGCTGAGCAGTGCCATGGCGTTGGCTCTGGTTGGCCTCCAGAGAGGAACTGTCACACTCACCATTTCCAAGGCCGAATAAGGGTTTGCAAGTGACTTGCACTCAGGGGATTTCCTCACTACCTGTCTGGTCCCCTTCTTCTGTCTGGTGGTCAGCCATTCCCTCTCTGCTTGCACTTCATTAAGCTGTGCGGTGACCACATCCTAAAACGTGCTATCCATGAACCTCTCAGCCTCATGAATGCACCATAGTGCCCCCAGCTGCCACTCAAACTCTGAAATCCGGAGCTTGAGTTGCTCCAGTTGGAGTCACCTCCTGCACACATGGTCATCCAGACCGCCAGGAACGTCTAGGATTTCCCACATAGCGCAGGATGTACAAATCACGGGACTGAGCTCCCCAGACATATCTCAACTAAATAAAGAATATAGACCCTTGCTTTTATTTTATCCTTACTCTTACTTGAGTATAGACTAGATGCTAGATCCTCTGGATAGACTAGATCCTCTAGGAGCTGCTGACTGTCTGCCCCAGAGTCCTCCTCTCGCTCTCTCCTCTAGGTGCTGCTGACTGCCTGTCCCAGGATCCTCCACTCGCACTTCCCTCATCTCCTTGCTTTTGCAGAAACATCTGCCAAACAGCTGATGGAGTCCACAACCCAGGGTCTCCAATCAAGCCCCGAGGGAAGCTCAGAAGAAGAATTCACTGAAACCCTCCCTGAAGACCCATCACAGCGTTCACCCACACCCTCCACCAGTGCAGGGTGGGATCTAGATTGAAAATAGCCCCAAGATCACAACCTGGTGAGCACATTGCAATTTCTGATCCACAGCAGGCAACGGCAGGGACTTCCCAGGTGTCTGGCACTTGAAGGACTGGAGGAGGCCAGGAATTTGCTGAGTCCAAGTCGGATGAGGAGCCTTTGGACTCGGTCATACCTCAGATGCTGGAGCTGCAAAGGCAAGCTCAGGAACATCAGGAAGGGATGTCCGCTGCACTCCTCAGTTTTCAAGGCACAATGGAGGACTCCGTCTGTCTTCAGGCTGAGATGATAGCACTGGCATTGCAAAGCATGGGTCAACATTGGTAGAATGCTGGCTGCCATGGAGACCTTAGTCCAGGACGTTCCTCCTGCACTGCTGCACAGGCTAAACTCCATATCTGACACCATAGTTGGCCTTCAACAGTGTGTACATGAGAGGGATGTGGGGCAGCCCGATCTCACTCCAGCTACAACCTTCTCAAGGAGTCAGCCAGCAGCCCTCGGACACCCATAGTGAGGAGGATCAGCAGGTGCACATCTCAGGGCCATCAATCCAGGTGACTCAGGAGTGTCTGGCCCATTTGACTCCCCTCTTCCTGTGACCTCAGCAGCTCCAGCTCCACAGGCCGAGGAGGATGCCACTGTCACACAGCAGGACCCCAAAAGTAGTCAGGAGTCCTCCAAGTCTTGGCTCTCCAGAGGACATCCACCAAGGTCATTATCGACAGGGCGTAGCAGTCAGCAGACTGCCTCCATCTCCACTGTGGATGTTGGGTGGAAGATGTAACTCTTTCGAGTACAAACATGTTTCCATCTGTTCCTATTCAGATGAAGTTACATTGTTTCATACTTTGCCATTGTGAGATTTGAACTCTTGATCTTGGGGTTACAAGCCCAGTACCATAACCACTTGGCCATTTAGGCCAACTAGTTTATCTTCTACCATCCTGGTAGTCACATGATACTATAGTTGTAACTCTTTCGAGTACAAACCCGTTTCCATCTGTTTCAGATGAAGTTACATTGTTTCATAGTTTGCCATTGTGAGATTTGAACTCTTGATCTTGGCGTTACAAACCCAGTACCATAACCACTTGGCCATTTAGGCCAAGCCAACAGAGTAACTCTTTCGAGTACAAACACGTTTCCATCTGTTTCTATTCAGATGAAGTTACATAGTTTCATAGTTTACCATTATGAGATTCGAACTCTTGATCGTGGGGTTACAAGCCCACTACCATAACCACTTGGCTATTTAGGCCTGAGCCAAATTAGACTTGTAACTCTTTCGAGTACAAACATGTTTCAATCTGTTTCAGATGAAGTTACATTGTTTCATAGTTTGCCATTGTGAGATTTGAACTCTTGATTTTGGGGTTGCAAGCCCAGTACCATAACCACTTGGCTATTTAGGCCAAGCTGCACAGCCTGGGCACGGGTGTTAATCACTTGTAATTAATGTTCATTATTGTAAATAAACTCCCAAGCATGTCTCCCTACCTGTGGGTCCTTGTTCTGATGAGCAGTGTTTGTGTCACTTAGATGTGAAACTTTTCTGCACAAGATAAAAGTAGGTGTCTCAGTCCAGCACCTCTTCCCTGTGTTTTGTGCAGCCTTCAGACCAAAGTGATGGTCCAGCCTCACAGTCCCTGGACATATTAGTGATGCCTGCAACTCAACGGTATTTGTCATTGCTGCCAGAACATCGTGGGCAGGTGTCACAGAGTTCCATCAATCTCTCTGTGTGCTCTCAGCACCTTTGAATGCAAATTCCCATTGTTTCACTATGTCTTTGGACTTTACCTCTCTAATAATAAAAAAAACTATCTTGGTACCAATTTTACCAGTAATCTCTGGGAAAAATAAACACACAGTTTGTTAACTTCTCCTAGCTAGGTGAAACATTTCACTTCCTGCTTTGAATTAAAGCTAGTCTGGTTTATTTAAAAATGCAAATGTTCCCGTTACACCTTACATTCTAACACTTCTCCCATGTTTATCTACTTAACATTTCAAAGCTAGCTTATCTTCTGTACATCAAAGCCTTCAGACCAGTTGACTGACTGACTGACTGACACACACACACAACTATTACTCTACTTTACAATAAATTCCAATGACATTATGAAAATTATTATACCTTCCTGCCATGTGTCTCCATGACAGAAGCATTATCTCAGAGGGTATTTACGCTGCCATAAGTCAGACTGAGTCAAACGTTCATAGATCCAAGGAGTCTCCTCACTGCATGTCGTCATCATCCTCCACAAATCCAGTAGCAATGAGGGCCTCCCAAACATGCCTGCCTTGTCTGGCCAGAGCAATGGCCACATTGCCATCCCTCACCACCATCGACATCCTCCTCATTGGAGGAGACCTCCAGTTCCTGCATCTCCTCCTCAGCCAGCTCCTTTCCCTGTTGCAGCATCAGGTTGTAAAGGGCGCAGCAGACAATGACAATGCGTGACACACTCTGCGGACTATATTGCAGGGCTCCACCAGACCGGTCCAGGCACCGGAACCTCATTTTCAGCATCCCGATGGTTTGCGCCACCAAATTGCGAATTGTAGCATGAGCCTCGTTATAGCTTCTCTCTACTGCAGTTTGAGGCCGCCGCATGGGTGTCATTGGCCAAATGCTCTGCAGGTAGCCCTTGTCCCCCAGGCACCATCCCTGCAGCCTCTGTGGACCCTGGAAGATGTCAGAGATCTGTGACCGACTGAGAATGTAGGAGCCATGGACACTCCCTGGCAACACTGCATACACCTACAGGATGGTCGTACATCAGCTGCAAATTCAGCAAATGGAACCCTTGTGGTTGACATAGTTGACCACATGTTGTGACTGAGATCTAAGCGCCATGTGAGTGCAGTCGATCACACCCTGCACCTGTGGGAAACCTGAGATCTGGGCAAATCTAATTGCTCTTGCAATTTGGCTCTCTTGGTCCCGGGCAAAATGCACAAAGTTGTGTGCCCTCGCAAAGATGGCATCCGTGACCTCACGGATGCATTTGTGGGTGAAGGTGTGTGATATCCCATAGAGGTCACCTGTGGAGCCCTGAAAAAAGCCACAGGCATAAAAATTGAGTGCCGCAGTCACTTTCATGTAAAAAGAGAGATGCATGGGTTAGCTTGGGTATACTAAGAACATATCTTGGTTATGTCTGAAGGCCCCTTAACACATGCCAGAGAATGCTGGCCACCACTTGGATGGCCAGAGTTTATTGCACTGCATGGCTGCCCAAAACCCCAACTACCTCCACCCCAGTCCACTTGACCAATTGGCAGCAGCCTTGCCCATTGGACTGCATGCTGTGATCTTAGCTCAGGCATTCTCCTAACCCACACTGCAAGGCTGCACTGTTAGCTTGAACCATGGGGGAGGCTGATCCAAACCAGAATGATAACATTGCAAGGGGCGGTGAGCACCTCCACCAGTGACTGCTCCATGGCCAGCTTTAGCGAGGAGATTGTACAACATGCCCAGTGGTCCAACTGTTCTTCAGTCCATTAAAACACTCATGACTTTGCAGGCTGTGCCCGAGGGGTGAAAAGCTGCATTTTCATGCCTCTGTGTAGCTTGAGTGGGCAGATAAGCTAGAGGCCCGACTTCACACATGTCAATGTGGCTGCATCTGAACTGTCTCAGCTGCAGAGGTTTCCCTAATGCGTGGCCGCTTCCCTCCCCCCAACCCTGCACATGCTTGTGCACTATCTTCAACCACAGGGCAGCCCTTGCACCGCCCCCCCCAACCCCCTCCTGCCCAACGTGCCTCAACCACAGGGCAGCCCTTGTCCATCTCTCCACTCAAAAGTGCCTCAACCTTGAAGTCCATCAGGCATCCCTCACAAGCACTCTGCAACATTACCGTGCACTCACCTCCGAGTTCCCGTCAAAGTGCAGCCCGCCAAGTGCACGCCTTGTATATGCTGTTCTGAAGCACGTCAGCGTGATGGGCGGATGATTCAGCGAGATGGGGGGAGATGATTCTGGTGAACTGTCCTTCTGATAGGCAGATGTATTACGATGAGGTTCCCAACATCGAATGGTGGGAAACGCGGCCCACCATTGACAGGCTGAGCGGACGATTGCAAACTGGTTTCACAACGTCGTGAAACCAACTTCTGGCCTTTTCGCCACATTGTTCACTCACACCACCCAGCACACCCGACACCAGCGGGCACGGAAAATTCTGACCCGTTTCGGAACAAAGGCATTGGAAGCTACAAAGAAACTTGCATTTCAGACAGATTATTCTCCTGTAAGTTAGAGATATCTAATCACAATGCTGCCTGGTATGAGAAAATACAAATATGGAGAACATTTTGAACAACTGGGTCTGTCCCAACCCCTACCTTAGCCTTTACATGAAATAATCATCAATGACACAGAATGATACAATATGGAAAGACTATTTGACCCAACAAGCTCATGTCAATGTTTGCCCTCCCTGCGAGCAAATAGTTTCAATCACATTTACCCGTCTTGTTCCCAAACAAGGTTTTGCATAAAATTACACAGAATATACAGCACAGAAACCAGCCATTTGGCACAGCTCGTCCGTGCCGGTATTTATACTTCACACATGTCTCATCCCATTCCATTTATTTTACCCCAGCCTTTCAGCCTATCTTTCTATTCTCTTTTCTCTTATGTAATCATCTAGTTTCCTTTTTAAAGCATCTAAGCTATTTGCCTCAACTGCTTCCTGTGGTAGTGAGTTCCTCATTCTCACCACTCTCTGTGTGAAGAAATTTCTCCTTATTTCCCTATTAAATGTATTATTAACTATCTTGTATTTATAGTTTTGGATTCTCACACAAGTGGAAACATTCCATTCTTATTTATCCTGTTCAAATTCATTCATTATTTTAAAGATCATTGTTAGGTCACCCCTAAGACTTCTCTTTTCTTAAGAAAAAAAAGTCAACCTGTTTAATCTTTCTCAATAGCTGGTTAAACATCAGTTAGAATATTATGTCCAATTCTGGGCACCACACCTTAGGGAGAATGATAAGTACTTGCAGAGAGTGCAGAAGAGATTTGCTGGAATGTGACCAGGGATGAGGGTCTTCAATTATATGAAAAGACCATACATGGTGCACAGGGCATGATTTCAAAATTTGCAGATGATACGAAGATTGGGATTGTTGTCAGATGTGATGGGGATAGTCTTGAACATCAAAAGGAAATAGACATGCTGGTGGATTGGGCAGACAAGTGGCAGATGAATTCAATGCAGAGAAGTGTGGGGTGATTCATTTTGGCAGGAAAAGTATGGTGAGACAGTATCAAATAAAGGGAGAACCTCTAAAGAAGGCACAGTAACAGAGGGACCTCGGTGTATACGTACATAGGTCATTGAAGATGGCAGGATATAGTGAGAGAGCAGTTAATAAAGCATATAGCTTTATTAATAGGGGCATTGAGTACAAGAGTAAAGAGGTCATGTTGAGATTGTTGTACAAGGCCTCATTTTGAGTACTGCGTCCAGTTCTGGGTGCCATACTTGAGGAAGGATGTGAAGGCATTGGAGAGAGTACAGAGGAAATTCACAAGTATGATTCCCAGGTTGAAGAACTGTAGCTATGAGGATAGGTTGGAGAGGGGGGGATTGTTTTCCTTGGCGAAAAAAAGGCTGAGAGGAGACTTGATAGAAGTATTCAAGATCCTGGGGAGTACGAACAGGGTAAATAGTGAGAAACTGTTCCCATTCAAGAGAACATCAAGAATTACAGGGCACAGATTATTGGCAAAAGGAGTAAATGTGATGTGAGGAAAATATAATTGGCAAAAGGAGTAAATGTGATGTGAGGAAAAATTTTTTCACCCAAAGGATGATTGGAACCTGGAACAAACTTCCTGAAAGGGTGGTGGAGACAGGTTTGATCGAGGTGTTCAAAAGGGTATTGGAATGCTACCTGAAAAGAGAGAATGTGCAAGGTTATGGGGATAAGGCAGGGGAGTGGGACTAGTTGGAGTGCTCTTTCAGAGAACCAGAGCAGACTCGATGGGCTGAATGGCCTCCTTCTGCACTGTAAAGATATTGTGATACTGTGAAACCGGGATTGTTCCCTCTAGAGCAGAGAACATTAAGGGGAGATTCACAGAGGTGTTGAAAGTGATTTACTGAGGTGTTCAAAGTGATTTACAAAGATGTTCAAAGTGATCCACAGAGGTGTTCAAAAGGACTTTGATAGAGTAAATAATGAGAAACTGTTTCACTGGCAGGAGAGTCAGCAACCAGAACACACAGTTTAGGGTGATTAGCAAAAGAAGTAGATGGAAGATGGGGAGAATGTTTTTATACAGTGAGTATTGTGAACTGGAATGCACTACCTGAAAATGAATTGGAGAGAAAAAAAACAGACCCCACCTTCTCATAAATTATGAGACAAATTCTTAAAAATCAGGAGATTTGGTAAAAAAAATCATGAGTTTTGTTTTCAAGCATAAATCAAAATAGATTGACAGTTGGTTTATAAATGTGTTGGTTTATAAAAGTGGCTTATTAAATCACTTGCAGGTCAGTGATCTTTAAAAAAAAACTATATCACTGCATCTAAAAATGTTTTATCAAAATCTTTTTAAAAATTTCACCTGTTATCCCCACAATGTTAAAGAAGGATCTGCCCTCCTATTACTATTCACTGATACAATTGCTTCCTTGTAGGATGAAACCTAACCCACATGTGCCAGCCTATTGCATTAATACATTAAACATACAATTATCTACAGTGCAGTAACTATTATCACCTCCAAATTGGAATTATTCAATATACGATAGTGACAACTAAGTTAATACAATCATATGAATAATAACTGGCAGGTAAAGACCCCCTGGTCCATTCAGCCTATTCCACACAATTGCAATGCCTTATGTGTCACTATATATACTGTCCCCATTCATAAAAGTTTAATTATCAGTGTCAATGATTAGTTTTAATTATTATCTTCATTTGCAATATCTTGAAATAATTCGGTATAACAAATGGATAAGATCATGTGGAACAGTAGATACTTATTGAACAGTACAGTTACTCTGCTCTTTTAGTACCAATAGACAACAATTTGCAATTCTACAGAACTCCTTAGAGGAATGGGCACAACACAAAGTGCTCACATTGAAGAGTGCAAAACAGTGGATGCTAAGCAGGAGGGAAAAGATTAAAAATAGAGCATGTTGGAAAATGAAAGGCACAACAGAAGACAAGTGTTATTAGGATTTTTTTTAAAGTCGAGAGGGTGGAGAGACCTGAACAGAAAGGCCAGTCCTGTCATGGCTCAATGAGGGGCTGTCAATAGTGAAGTGAAAAACAGTAAGAAGCTTCGTCTTAGAGGAGTAAAGGGAGCATGCAGGAATTTGAAAATTAAGCCAAAACGATGAGGCAATTCCCTAAGGCTTCAGAAATGTCTGAGCTGAGAGTGTATATGTGTGTCTGTGTGTGTGTCTGTGAGGGAGAGAGAAAGGCAGCGCGAGCACCCTGGTACCCTTAATCGTTCCCGTCGGCTCATCATCTCCAGCATTTCACTTGCAAGATATTTACTTCTTTAAAATAAATCCAGCGGCATCTTCAAGGTCTTGCAGAACTGTTCCCTGTAACTTAGTCACAAATCAGCGAACAGAAAGGCTGCAACCCGGACCCAACCTGGCTTCCCAATTAGCAGAATTGGGAATCCCAGCAGCAGAAAAGTGGCAAGATTTCACAGCTCTCTCACAAAATCGTGAGAGAGTCTGAATTTGACTGAGAATTTGCATCTCTTGTGATCAATTCATGAGAGTTGGCATGTCTGAGAATTATAGGACTATGAAGAAAAAATGGGGGAACAGGAATAATTGGATAGCTCTTTCAATGAGCCAACACAGGCATGGTGAACCAAATGGCCTCCTTCTGTGCTTATTATCCTATGATGTTATGATTCTATACCTTCAATTCATTTTCTTTGATTCAGCTATCCAATCTAATCTTGAATGTCGATGGAGCTACTGTCTCAAGGACTAAACTGGATGTGTGTTCCTCAACGCTCTCCATAAAGCAATTTCTCTTGCCCTCGGTTCTAATTCTTTCATTTAATCTTGTATTCATGGCCCCTCAACCATAATTTTAAGCACTTCTCCCAAGCCATTCTGTCAGAGCACATGAATAGCTGATAAATTCAGGCTTGCAAGTCAAAATAGTGGACTTCAACAAGTCAGCCACCTAAAGTGTCAGTCTCTAATGACATTCCCAAATGACAAGACCCAGAAGGTCAATCAATGGCATATCAGGCCCCAATGTGCCCATTATAAAATTAACTGGCTTTAACATAATACATACCAGATTAGGCATGGCTTATCACCAAAATATCAGGCCATAACATAAATATTAAGCCCCCAATATGCTTTTCACAAAAATACCAGGCCTTAGTATGATATGGGGCCATGAATGGGAGGTCATGTCAATCTAACTTAGTGGTTTTCGTTGAGGATGTGAAAAAGGAACTTGAGGATGTGAAATCAGCTCCTAACAAATTCCCAGTAGCAGACAGTTTTTAATCAAGTCCAAAACTGGATAGATAGCGGTGTTTAGGAAAATAACACTTTGAAAGTTATATTGAGGCAGTGTGTTGTGGATAGAAGCATAAAATTGCACAGAGATTTGATTGATTAAATGAATGAGTCGAACGGTAAATGTAGGCAAATGTGTGGACATCCACTTTGGAGCTAAAAAGGATAGAACAGGGTACATTTTAAATGATGAAAAGATAGAAACAGTGGCAGCCCAAAGAGACTTGGGCATCTCAGTACATATGAACAGGCATGGAAAATGGTCAAAAGCGTGAATGGAATGCTAGCCAGCCTTTATATCTAGAGGAGTAGAATACAAGACGGTAGAAGTCATGCTTCAGCTATACAAAACTCTGCTTAGACCACATCTGGAGTACTGCCCTTTAGGTAGAATATATTGGCCTTGGAGGAGCCTAGATTTATCAAAATTGTACCTAGACTCCAAGAGTTAAATTATGAGCAGAGAGTACACAAACTAGAGTTGTATTCCCTGGATTTAGAAGGTTAAGGGGTGATTTGATCAAAGCTTTCAAGATATTAAGGGGAACAGATAGGGTAAATGGAGAGAAACTATTTCTATGAGTTGGGGAGTCTAGGACTGAGACTTCATCTAAAAATTAGAAACAAATGTTTCATGAGTGAAATTAGGAAATATTTCTTCACACAAAGGGTGGCAGGAGTTTGGAACTCTTTTCTGCAAATGGCAATTAATGCTAGATCAATTGCTAATTTTAATCGGATGTTGATAGATTTTTGTTTAAGGGATATGAGGCAAAAATAGGAATATGGAATTAAGTCACAGATCAGCCATTATCTCGAAGAATGGCGGAACAGGCTCGAGGAACTAAATAGCCTCTCCCTGTTACTATGTCGTAAGTTCCTATATTGCTATCGCTTCATCATCACTGAGTCAAAGTCCTTGAACTCCCTGCCTCAGAACATTGTGGAAGCACCTTCATCACACAGACTAACATGGCTCAAGAAGGAGGCTCATCACCACCTTCTCAAGGGGCAACTAGGGATAAGTAATAAAAACCATTAGTGACGCCAACATCCCAAGAATGAAATTTTTAAAAAAACACTTGACAGTAATAGGAGCCAGACATGTTTCAGGCTCTCCGTACCTCTGATACTGAACTTTATGTACAGAATCTGGTACCTTTATTTCTGCAGGAACAGCTCATATCCATCCAGGATTGACATTTTCATGCTAACCTCTCAGTAACAGTTGAAATTTACAAACAAATATATAAAATGTGGAAAATCCGAATTTGGTTCCTTAGGATACACTGATAATAAAACAAAATCCAACAGCTTGTATAAAAAACTAAATTGGTGACAGCATTGTAGCACAGTGAGTGTCAGAGAGCTATTTGACTTTAGAAGCACCACAGTCAAATTCAGTCCTTTTCTCATCTGACCTCTCTACACTTTCCAGGAGGAGGTCACTAGCAGCCTATCTGGGGCATTAACTCTGGCTGATCATTTCCCCCTCCCATTGCCCAGAGGCACTGAGACCAATTTTAGATACCTCCACTACCCCCTCTCTGATCTCCATCCTGAATGTGATTCCCTAACTCAGAAACTTGGGAATCATTAGATATTTTATAAATTTGAGCAAGGTATAAAGCCTGAGGACATTTCCTAATTGATAGAATTCTCTGACTTAAGTATAAATAAATACAGTAATTGCAATCTTCAGATATTTTTATAGTGTGCCTTGTTTTGTATGGAAGCTCCTCCATGGCTCTCCTGACTGCCACTTATAACCTGCTGCTGCTCTCCTCCATCTCCGCTCCCCACCTCCCCCCCCCCCACCACCAGTTGTTTTTCCATCTATCTCGGCTTGCTGCCCTAGTGACAGGTTTGTCATTGGGAGAAGTTCTACAATGACTGCTCCTGGCTTGTTAAACAACTCCTCAATGGTTTCATCTGCAGGTGACTGATTGCTGCTGAGTGTGGCAGGGGATTAATTGTAACAAGCTTCTTACTGATTGAAGTGTCCTGTGTTTGCAAAGAATCAGAGATGGAATATCTGTGCATGGCCCTTTGTGTACATACATATCACGTGAAGGCGTGCCTCCATGGGTACGCACATCAACATGTGTATTTGTAGGCGTATCAATAAAAAACGTGAATTTGTGTGTGGCTGTGTATCTGGGTGTGTGCATCTGTGTGTATGAGTTGAATGGTGTGAGTGTTTATGGGTGTGTTGGGGTTTGGATGTGTTTGGATCTGTGGTGTATGAATGTGGTGTATTGGTGTGTACGTGCATGTGGCTGTGTGTATCAGTCTGTTGGTGTGAGTGTGTTTATGAATGTGTGATTGTGTGTCTGTGTGAGAGGGTGTGGATCGACCTGTCAATGTCCTTACAATGTATGAGTATGTCCACAAGCATTCTGGTGAGACATGAGTTTATTTTGGATGTATGTACAGGTTTGTCAGTGTGGTGTGTGTATTAGTGGATGTCTTATTGAAAGGCAGAGCAGACCTGAAAAGCTGAATGGCCTACTTCTGCTCCTGTTTCTTATGTTATGAGTGTGTGTGTGTGTGCATTGTTACGATCACCATGGGAAACCGCAAACCAAAATAACAACATTTACTGAATGACCTCAAATGAAGAAACTACCAACAAGATTCCATCTTTTGAAGCTTTGACTTTAACCAGAATCAGAACCAACATAACTTAAACATGAATTAACAGGCAAATGATGCTAGAAATAAAAAGGTAAATTTCACTTTAAAAAGTCGATACACAAAAATACGTTTTATGCAACCACAAGCATTTGCATTACCCCGCACAGAAATATGGCACCACGTAGCTCTGGAGTCCCACAATAGCTTTCACCTTTGAGATTCATGGATATGATTATCACCAACAAGGCACACTTCTACAAACTCTCTCTCCCTTAGGTCATGATAGTCCTTTGGTGTAGCTTTCCAGAGTTGCTTTTCAACCGACCAACTAATAACAGCCCAGTTCAGAGTTTGGCTGCTTCAGGACAATAAACAGCTCTTTAAGATCATCCAAGTTTCCCAGTTTTAGACTTTTTTTTAGCCAACTCGCACCAAGAACTCCTGTCTCCTTTTCTGCCAAGCAGAAAGACAGAATTCATTAGAATTCTCTGTGTTCCTCTTTCTGTCTCTGTTTACATTATCTTTGTGTCTGTGTCTGTGTGCTGATCACCTTCACCCCGCAGCTTCTCTGCTTATAGCTCTCCTTTTTGTCAGCCAGCCACATGGCTTCTAGGTCAAAAGGCCTCTGATCATATGGACCAATATTTCCTATTATCCAAGAAAATTACAATTGAATCCTTTACAGTTAATGCAAATTCTTAGAAGTTATTTTCAAGCCACCTCCTTTTGTCTTGCACCATCATCAAGGGAGATGTACTTGAGGTGGGAGTGGAATATGAGGCCAGGAGGGAAACACGGGGATAGGAGGATTGCACAAAGCGTGGAGGAGTACATGGGGACTGGAGGGAACTATGGGGATGGGAAGGGTACATGGGCTTTGAGGAGTACATAGGCTTGGAGGAAATATGGGGATGGAAGGGGTACATAGGATGGGAGGGATACATGAGGATGGGAGGGATGCATAGAGATTGGAAGGGTACATGGCGATGGGAGGGCTGCATAGCAATTGGAGGTCTACAGGGGATAGGAGAGCTGCATAGCAATTGGAGATCTACAGGGGATGGGAGGGGCACACAGGGATTGTAGGGGTACAAGGGGCTGGAAAGGGTACACAGTTCTGGGATGGATAGACAAGGCTGGGAGGGATAAGTGGGATAGGGAGGTCTAGCCAGGGCTGGGAGGGGTACACAGAGCTGGAAGGGGTACAGGCAGGACACAGGGCTGGGAAGGATACAGAGGGCTGAGTGGGGTACATGAAGTGGGAAGGTGTTCTCAGAGCTAGGAGTCATAAAGATAAATAGGAAATCAAATGAGTCATTGGCAGGTGATAATGTAAACAAGATGAAAAGGCAAGTCAGGGCACATCTCCTTCTCACCAACAAAACCATCTTTCTGTCTTCAGGGACTTCTGCTGTTTTTATCTAAGCTATTTTTTAAGAGTCCAATTCTAATTTACGCCAAGTTAAGAACTGATTGGCCAACACATCAAAGAAAGTACATTAGTGCCATTCCAAGGATCAAAGGGACGGGTAAAGGGGGTTCTTTATTTTCTTTGGGAAATGTCTGAGCTCATAAGATAACCTGATGGAAGTTTTTGGAATTCTAAGGAGAATTAACAAAGTAGATCCCTGCAAAATTGCTCCCTGTGGTAAAGGGGTCAAATGCAAGGGGCCACAAGAGAAAAAGGGATAAGGAGTAAGAGGTGAAGATAAGGGAACTTTATCACTCAAAAGGAAATAGGGTTGCTGCATTAGATCCTCCAGAAGGACATTGATGTATAAGTGCTGGGCTCAAGAAATAATTAGGTATTTGTGCAGTAAAAGCAGTGGTTGAGAGAGAGGCTGAGGAGATGGGTAAATTGAATTGTGAGATGGGAGAAGGTGGGTAGATGGGGCTGAAGAATGGTGAGAAAGGGAGTTAGATAGGACTGAAGAATTGCTGAGAAAGTGGATAAGTTTGGTTGAGTGATGAGGAGAAGAGGGGAATAGGTGGGGTTGAGACTCATCGACAAATTGTAGTCAATTGGATCAAATGGTCTTTTCTTGTTCTTCAAATTATATTGAAAATTTATAGAATATTTTACATCAGAGAGAGGCCTTTTACCTCCCATTTGCTTTTCCTTTCTAATTTTTCTTTATAAATATTTATCCACTTCCCTATTAAAAATAGTGAGGGAACACCAACACACCACGCCCCTCTCAAAAACACTCAATTTCGAAAGCCAGGGATTGAATCAATCTGATGAAAAGGCACTACAATACAGAGAGACCATCGTAGAATCATACAGCATGGAAGGAGGCCATTCATTCCATCATTTCTGTGCTAGCTCTCTGAAAGAGCCAATCACAGCCCATCCATCCAAAAAGTACCTACAGTCTCCCAAGGAAGAGCATCCAAGATAGTCTCTGCCTGATGTGTTTTGAACCTCCCTGGGTTCAGATAATTTTCAAAGACCAGACAGCTGCCTGAACGAGACCATGCCTGGCAGGGCCCAGCACCTGAAAGCAGGGGAGGAGAGTCAAGTATGACTGTGGGTCTGAGAGATTTTCAGTTCAAAAATAACACTTGACATCTGAATAAGGGAAAATTACTGCTTAGGGCCCACAATGGAATGGCTCAGATGGTTATCCTTCTCATTCCGAAGCCTGGAACCTACTATTTTCAGGTAAACTATCCAGCCTTGAAACAGGTGGAAGACACTTCATTTCCATAATATTTCCATGCTTGTTTCTATAGTAGAAACTACCTTAGCAATATAAGGTGGGTAGAGATTAGTAGTAGAAATCTCCAACCATTTATTCCTCTGTTCTCTACTTTGGAAAAAAAGTTACGCATTTCCGGAACACTCATATCCTGACAGCTAAAACATGGTTCTCCTTTTCTGTGCATCCCCGAATGTCAATCCCTCAAATTCCAAGATACATTTTAGTCTTGTCAATGATGGTGATTATCCAAACTAACCATGCTACATAGCCAGCAGGTCATTCAGTTATCAATGTTTTAGCTCAGGTTGTCCTTGGTTAAGATCAGTAGAGACTGCTGGAGGCAAGGCTGTTGGTAAACTTTACCTTTTGTTAAACATTCTTCAAATGATGTACAGTATAAGGCTTAGCACGAGGCTTCCTATAGAACCATCTCATAGCATGCTCTGTTGTCATGTGATCTTACATCGCTGATGATGTAGATTATCTATTTACATATTTAATATTAACTCTTTACACTACATCTACCCCCACAAGTCTCTAACTCTACCGAATACATTAGTTACATTATCCTACATCGCCCCCGAAGTCTCTGCCTTCATACCTGGTTCACAGAGATAACCATTGTGGTGGGTTCGCCAATCTCCCTGACCTTGTTCTCAGCTCTCTCAGGGGATGTATAGGATTCAAATGCTCCATATTCCCTTTCAAATTCAGTAGCATAGTCTATAAATCAACCGAGACAACCAGCTCTCTGTTCAGGTTGTCTTCCTGATCTTCTGGGTAACTGGTCCATTCCATTGAAGGTCTTCTTCTAGTAGATACTGTTTTTTCTCGCTATTCCATTTTCAATCTCTACAAGATAAGATCGCGGATGTAATGTTTTTTTCCAAAACCTGGCCTTTGTGATTCTGGTCATGAATCTGTAATCCGTACTGATTCCCCTGGCTGGAGTTCTGGGAAGTCATGTGCATTATGGTGTTGATTATAGTTTATGGTTTGATTTGCAAGTTACTCATCCTCCTTCTCCCTTATTCTCTCTATATCTTCGGCTTTGAGGCATAGCATAAACGTGTGCAGAACAACAGGAAGTTGAGACTGCAGTCATCTTTCCATTAGAAGTTCAGACAGAGCCAGACCATCTAGGAGTGGTGTGGAACAGTAGCTCAATAGTGCCAAGGTGATATTGTCATTTTTCTTCAACAAAGCCTTTACGTCCTTACTCCCCTTCCAGCATCCCCATTAGCTTGCATGTAGCTGGGTGAGCTAGTCACGTGAACAAATCCACAAGTTTCTGTGAGCTGCTTAAAACACTTGCTGACAAACTGTGGGCCATTGTCTGAAATGACTAAGTCTGGAATCCCGTATGCAGCAAAAATTTATTTTGGTGATGTAATGACAACTTCTGAAGTGGGACAATGAAGAAGCTTAACCTCAATCCATCTGGAGTGACAGTTAACAACTATGAGGGACGTTTTCCCTTTGAACTCGAAAAGATCTATTCCGAGATGTTGCCATGGTCTGGACATAAATGAGGATACCATCAGTGACTCTCTTTGCTCCTGGCGATGGATTGCACAGGTGATGCAGCTCAAAATCATTTTCTCTAATGATTTTGAAAACCTTGGCCACCAAACAGAATTTCACACTGTAGCACCACACTTCATAATGCCCAGTGTCCCTGGTGTATTCTCTGAAGATTCTCAAGTCTGAGGACTCAAGGTATGACCAATCACTGATCATAAATCAGCAAGGCTGATTTATTGTCTGAAGTATTGCCTCAGGATGAGGTTACTTGGAATATATTCTGGCCTTCGTTTGATGCAGTATTCCCAGATTTTAGCACATTCTTCGTCTGCTTTTTGTTTCTTTTGAATTTCATTTAGCCTCTGTGCTGTTGCTGGAATTTTGTAGTCTGTGTCAATTGTTTTTCTCCAGGAAATCTCCCTGTCATCTCAAATAAATGCACGATTTTTCTTTCCCACTTTTGCCTTATTATCTGCACAGCCTTTTATAGTGTTGAATCCTCCCTTGACTGTAGAAAAATGATAAAGTCTCCTCTAAAACTCCAACAATGAAATCTTGAATTAATTGGTCTTTCAGTGCTCCTTATTCGCAATTCTCAGCTTGTTGATATCAATCGTTAATGAAGGAATCCATGCTCTCTCCTGGTCTTTGGGTATGTCGATTGAACTTTTCCCTTTCTAAAATTGACCTTTCTAAGCCTTTCTGTTACAATCCCAGTTGATGCTACTACCAAACAAATCAGATCCCAGAATGAAACCTGTTTTGACAGATCCTAAATTTTAATTTTTTAGAAACAGTGGAGATAAGTTATTGAACAAATTCACAGGAGTAGGCCAATGAACTTTTAACACAAAAGAATAAAACATTTATTAAACAAGAAAAATGAACCATATTACACCAGACAAAATGGTTGGAAAGATCTCAATATAAACACAAGAAAATGATTCAAATATTCACTATTCCTTCACTCCAGCAATTTCTTTACAAACACATACAAATTTAAAAGATAAAACAATTTACGATATCTATCTTATACTTTAATGTTCGGGGTAAGTATACAATATATGTGAATCAACTGCAAACTGTGGTCAGACAAAGCACACTCCAAAGTAAATGACAGATATGACCAAAGCTGGTTAAAGGGGAGATGCTGGTACAGTGGTATTGTCACTGGGCTAGAATCCAGAGTAATGCTCTGGAAAACCAGGTTCAAATCCCATCATGGTGGAATTTGAATTCAATAAAAATTAAAAGTCTAATGAAAACCATTGTTGATGTCATAAAAACCCACCTGTTCACTAATGTCACTGGAAACAACAATGGCAAACCCAACCCTGTCGACCCTGCAAAGTCCTCCTTACTAATGTCTAAAGCCAAGTGCCAAAATTTTGAGAGCTGTCTCACAGGCTAGTCAAGCAACAGCCTGATATAGTCATACTCATGGAATCATACCTTACAGATAACATCACAGACACCAACACCGAGCAGAGGTGGTGGCACAGTGGTACACAGTGGGGAGGGACTTGCCCTGGGAGTCCTCAACATCGACTCTGATCCCTAGGGAATCTCATGGCATCAGGTCAAACATAGGCAAGGAAACCTCCTTCTGGTTACCATGTACTGTCCCCCCTCTGTTTCCACCCTGCACCCACCCCCACCCTGCGCCCCCCCCCACAACCAACCCCCACCCCCCCCCCCCCCCCCCCCCACCCCACCCCAATCAGCTGAAGAATCAGTGCTCCTCCATGTTGAACACCACTTGGAGGGAGCACAGAGTGGAAAGAGTGCAGAATGTACTCTGGGTTGGGTGGCTTCAATGTCCATCACCAAAAATAGCTTGGTAGCACCCACTGCTTGCGAAGTCCTAAAGGACAGAGCTGCTAGAATAGGTCTGTGTCAGGTGGTGAGGGAACCAATAAGAGGGAAAAACATGCTTGACCTAATCCTCACCAACCTGCCTGTCATAGATGCATCTTTCCATGACAGTGACAGTGACCACCATACAGTCCTTTCAGAGACGAAGTCCTGACTTTACATTGAGGATACCCTCCAGCGTGTTGTGTGGCACTATCACTGTCCTAATGGGATAGATTTCAAACAGATGTAGTAACTCAAGACTGGGCATCCATAAGGCGCTGTGGGCCATCAGCAGGAGCAGAATTGTACTCAACCACAATCTGTAACCCCTCATGGTCTGGCATATCCCCCACTCTACCATTACCATCAAGCCAGGGGATCAATCCTGGTTCAATGAAGAGTGCAGAGAAGCATGCCAGGAGCAGCACAAGGCATACCTAAAAATGAGGTGTCAACCTGGTAAAGCTACAACACAGGTCTATTTGCATGCCAACAACATAAGCAGCAAGTGATAGACAGAGCTAAGCGATTCTACAACCAATGGATCAGATCTAAGCTTTGCAGTCCGGCCACATCCAGTCATGAATGGTGGTGGACAATTAAACAATTCATTGGAGGAGGAGGCTCCACAAATATCCCCATCCTCAATGATGGAGGACCCTAGTACATCAATGCAAAAGATAAGGGAAGCATTCACCTCAGCCAAAAGTGCTGAGTGGATGATCCATCTCAGCCTACTCCGGAAGTCCCCAGCATCACAGATGTCATACTTCAGCTAATTCGATTCACTCCACGTCATATCAAGAAACGGCTGAAGGCACTGTTTACTACAAGGCTATGGGCCCTGACAATATTTCGGCAATAGCATTGAAGACTTGTGCTCCAGAACTTGCATCACCTCTCGCCAAGCTGTTCCAGTACAGCTACAACACTATAATCTACCCGGCTATGTGGAAAATTGCCCAGGTGCGTACAGTACACAAAAAAGACAAATCCAACCGGGCCAATTACCACCCCACCAGCCTACTCTCAATCATCAGTAAAGTGATGGAAGGGGTCATCAACAGTGCTATCAAGCTGCACTTGCTTAGCAATAACCTGCTCACTGATGCCCAGTTTGGGTTCCGCCAGGGTCACTCAGCCTCTGACCTCTTTACAGCCTTGATTCAAATATAGATGAAAGAGCTGATGTCCAGAGGTGAAGTGAGAGCGACTGCCCTTGACATCAAGGCAGCATTTGACCAAGTGCGGCATCGTGAAGCCTTAGCAAAACTCAAATCAATGGGAATTGGGGGGAAACTCTCCACTGGCTGGAGTCATATTTAGCACAAAGGAAGATGGTTATGATTGTTGGAGGTCAATCATCTTAGTTCCAGGACATCACTGCAGAAGTTCCTCAGGGTAGTGTCCTAGGCCCAACCATCTTCAGCTGCTTCATCGATAACCTTCCTTCCATCGTAAGGTCAGACGTGGGGATATTCGCTGATGATTGCACAATGTTCAGTCCATTCACAACTCCTCAGATACTGAAGCAGTCCATGTCCAAATGCAGCAAGACCTGGACAATATCCACGCTTGGGATGATAAGTGGCAAGTAACATTTATGCCACACAAGTGCCAGGCAATGACCATCTCCAACAAGAATCTGACCATTGCCTCTTGACATTCAATGGCATTACCATCACTGAATCCTCCACTATCAACACCTTGGGGGTTACCATTGACCAGAAACTGAACTGGGCTAGCCATAGAAATACTGTGGCTACAACAGCAGGTCAAAGGCTAGGAATGCTGAGGCGAGTAACTTACCTCCTGATTCCCCAAAGCCTGTCTACCATCTACAAGGCACAAGTCAGGAGTGTGATGGAATACTCTCCACTTGCCTGGATGAGGGCAGCTCCCACAACACTCAAGAAGCTTGACACCATCCAGGGCAAAGCAGCCTGCTTGATTGGCACCACAAGCACAAACATTCACTCCCTCCACCACCGATGAACAGTGGCAGCATTTTGCAAATCCTACAATGTGCACTGCAGAAACTCACCAAAGCTCCTTAGGCATCACCTTCCAAACCCACATCCATGACCATCTAGTAGAACAAGGGCAGGAGACACATGGGAACACTGCCACATGGAAGTTCCCCCTCCAAGCCACTCAACATACTGATTTGGAAATATATCACCGTTCCTTCACTGTCACTGAGTCAAAATCCTGGAACTCCCTTCCTAACAGCACTGTGGGTGTACCTACACCGCAGGAACTGCAGGGGCTCATGAAGGCAACTCACCACCACCTTCTCAAGAAATTAGGGATGGGCAATAAATGCTGGCATAGCCAGCAAAGCCCATATCCTATAAATGAATAATAAAGATTCTATGGATTTCTCAACAAGCCACCCAGATAATCTCCACATTTGAAGCTCTCGTCTTGGAATTCTTTCCAAAAGTCTCTCCCACCCTGACAGCTTCAACAAGGATCCACTTCCAGGGTTTCAGTCTCACCTTGAGATTCCTTTATGCTGGATCTCCGCATACACTCAAGCTTCACCTTCCAAGTACAATTTCAGATCTTCAGCTGTGCCAAACAGAACAACACTGCTCCAAAGGGTATCTTTGTCCTTATGACCTGTAGCATGGAGTCACCAACCTTCGGTTGCCCTCTAGGATTTTCAGGCCTTCTCTTGAGTCCACTTTGCTTCAAGTCTGCTCCCTGCAGTTCTTTCTGTAACTTGGAGCCTCTTCCTCTGCTCCTTTCTCTCAACTTTATTTAACAAGATCTGTTTCTGATCTCTACCCTTGTCCGTTACCTGGGACTGTCTTCTGGGATCTCTTTCTGTCCCACTCTCTTGTAGTTCCCAAGCTCTGACGCCAGTTAAACTTAAGGTAAGTTTTTTTTTTGTTTTATCATACTTCTAAGGCTGAAATATGTATCAAAAACTTTTATAACATCTTCATATGTTGCCATTCCTTCATTTATGCCCTGTCTGACCTTTATGTATCTGCACTACTGCCTATGATGAAGGGAAGGGTACTGACCTGTTCCTTCCTAGGCTTCTCTGCTAGACCAGAAGTGGTTCTGTACCTGGTAAACCTATGACACCAGTTCTGCCACTTCTCAGCTTAACCCAGGTCTGCCACGTG
Organism: Carcharodon carcharias; assembly: GCF_017639515.1. Taxonomy (NCBI): domain Eukaryota; kingdom Metazoa; phylum Chordata; class Chondrichthyes; order Lamniformes; family Lamnidae; genus Carcharodon; species Carcharodon carcharias. The sequence goes on from NC_054479.1 coordinate 125,038,516, forward strand.
TTCTAAGCACTTTGGTAAGATTTTTTTTCCATGGCTTTACTTCATTCTAGCCTTTCTTCAAGTTCTGTTGGTGTTTTTCTCCTGTGCTGTCCTTTCTTTGCAGTTGTTATTCTTGCTTCCTTTTCCAGTGGCTGGGCTCTTCTCTTCGTGTTCTTTTCCATCGTCTTTTCCACTGCCACCATCTGTTATCATCGTTGTTAGCTTAGGTTGTCCTTGGTTAGGGTCGATAGAAACTGCTGGTGGCAAGGCTGTTGGTAAACTTTGCCTTTTATTAAACATTCTTCTAACTATGTACAGGCTTAGCATGAGGCTTCACAAAGAACTATCTCTCAGCATGCTCTGTTGTCATGTGATCTTGCATCGCTAATGATGTTGATTGTCTATTTACATATTTAACATTAACCCTTTATACCACAAGGAACTTCTGACAAAGTTTACATTTTGCCCCCAATTTGCATAAAGTAAAAAACAAGCAAAGGGAGCAGTTATTGAACAGAATTAACACATTACAACAAATGCTACTGATTGGATTGATTGATTGGCACTGATTTCTGTTATTTTATATATTAACCACCCAAACTGCTTGATTAGCTTCCAACCTGTAACTCATTCCTCGTTGTCTATTATTTTGTAACTCTTTCGAGTACAAACACGTTTCTATCTGTTCCTATTCAGATGAAGTTACATTGTTTCATAGTTTGCCATTGTGAGATTTGAACTCTTGATACTCTTTTGAGTAAACCTGTTTCCATCTGTTTCAGATGAAGTTACGTTGTTTCATAGTTTGCCATTGTGAGATTTGAACTCTTGATACTCTTTTGAGTAAACCTGTTTCCATCTGTTTCAGATGAAGTTACATTGTTTCATAGTTTGCCATTGTGAGATTTGAACTCTTGATACTCTTTTTTAGTAAACCTGTTTCCATCTGTTTCAGATGAAGTTACATTGTTTCATAGTTTGCCATTGTGAGATTTGAACTCTTGATCTTGGGGTTACAAACCCAGTACCATAACCACTTGGCTATTTAGGCCAAGCCCAAATCCAGGCCTACAAACTGAACGGCCTCCTTCTGTCTTGTAACTCTTTCGAGTACAAACACGTTTCCATCTGTTCCTATTCAGATGAAGTTACATTTTTCATAGTTTGCCATTGTGAGATTTGAACTCTTGATACTCTTTTGAGTAAACCTGTTTCCATCTGTTTCAGATGAAGTTACATTGTTTCATAGTTTGCCATTGTGAGATTTGAACTCTTGATCTTGGGGTTACAAACCCAGTACCATAACCACTTGGCTATTTAGGCCAAGCTTAAAGTAACTCTTTCGAGTACAAACACGTTTCCATCTGTTTCAGATGAAGTTACATTGTTTCATAGTTTGCCATTGTGAGATTTGAACTCTTGATCTTGGGGTTACAAACCCAGTACCATAACCACTTGGCTATTTAGGCCAAGCCCAATTAAGTTGTTTCATAGTTTGCCATTGTGGGATTTGAACTCTTGATACTCTTTCGAGTACAAACCTGTTTCCATCTGTTTCAGATGAAGTTACATTGTTTCATAGTTTGCCATTGTGAGATTTGAACTCTTGATCTTGGGGTTACAAACCCAGTACCATAACCACTTGGCTATTTAAGCCAAAAAGTAACTCTTTCGAGTACAAACACGTTTCCATCTGTTTCAGATGAAGTTACATTGTTTCATAGTTTGCCATTGTGAGATTTGAACTCTTGATCTTGGGGTTACAAACCCAGTACCATAACCACTTGGCTATTTAGGCCAAGCCTCTATTATTTTGTATGTTAACTCCTGAACCCTTGATTAACTTCCAGCCTATAATTCATTCTCAAATGTCTGTTATTCCATACATAAACCCCATGAACTCCCTTGATTAGATTCCTGTAATTGATTCCCAGGCATTTGTTATTCTACAATTAAAACCCTGAAACCCTCAATTAAATCCTGACCTCTAACTCGCCCCCAGGTATCTGCTATTCTATATATAAATGCCTGATTAGATTCCATCCTGTAACTTACTTCCGGATATCTGTTATTTTATATGTAACCCCTCATAATGTGATTAGATTCCAGCCTGTAACTCATACCTGGATATTTGTTATTCTATATATAAATCCCCCGATCCTCTCAGTCAGGTTCCAGTCTGTAATTCACACCTGGATATCTGTTATTCTATATATAAACTGCCCAAACCCTTCAGTTAGATTTTAATGTGTTTGAAGCCTCAATGTGGACAGTGTAATTTCAATTGTTGAGAAAAACACTATTTTCTTTCAAAAATTTATTATACTGATTCGATTAGTCAATAACATATACAATGAAATGTTGACATTAGGTTTTCCCCTTATAAATTGTTTACAGAACATTGTCCATTGTAACACATTGACATATGGGTTTCCATTATAGAAGCATGAGAACGTGAAGTAGGGTTAGTGTATTCAAGAATTGCACACCAACGCAATACTTTTAATAAGATAGAGAGCAAAAGATGTTGGATATTTTGGTCATTAAGTTTTTATGCTGGACAAAATAAGGAATACCATTCTAGGGAATGGAACATTTTCCATTTCAGGTACCCGTCTGTTAGCCTCAAGTAATCCCAGGTCGGGTCAGATAGGGAATGAAACCCCCTCACACTGTCCAATGGCCTCAACTCCAACATCTGAAGAGCACCTCCTACTACACCACTGTGCCAATCAGTGCCCAAATCTACTGGAAGTTGGGTTAAGACTTCAATTTGAATGCTTGCAACTAATTCGCAATGGAAACTCTCGTCCGTCAATCTAACATATGGTAATGACACAAAGTCCATCCAGCCTATCCTACACAACCTAGCCTACTTTAAAACCTGGGTCCCCAGTGGTAAGAGGACAGCGTCCAGCCCCTTCTGGTCCACCCACTTCCACTATGGGCCTCTTCTTCATCTGCATTTGGTCTGAAGTTGTTTCACAAATGGGACATGAAAAAACTCTCCAGCTTTTAAAAATAACTTTCAGACACATTCAAACCAAGTATCATAGGCAATGCTTTCTCAGAGGCTGTTCTAGAGTCATAGGGCAGAATTTTCTGCCTGCTGGGCGGGCGGGCCCGACCCAATCTCTGGTGGGTGGGGAGCCGATCCCCGCCGGAGAAGCGGGCCCTGCTGCCATTTTACGTGGGCGGGCTAATTAAGGCCCACCCAGTGTGACGCCCGGTGGGAAGCGCTAAGCACTCCCTGTGTGGGCGGGGAGGGGATTCCCCAAATGCGAGAGTGCGCTCTTTCACGCATGCGCACGAAAGAGCACCACATCTCCCTGAGGCAACACTTAGCCTCAGGGAGATCGCTGACAGCTGTATACACATTAAAAATAGAGAAAAAAAAATCCTTAACATGTCCCCCTCATGTAACAATGTCACATGAGATGGGACATGTTAATAAATTTCATAAAACTTTATTACACTTTTTTAAACCCTGCATGAAACCTCATCCCGCTGGTGGATGAGCTTTCATGTTTTTTCAGAAGCCCGCCGGGACTCCTGGCCTGCCCGCCAGCCTTAAGGTTGGACGGGCAGGTCCTGTAATTGTTTCAATGATCCTGGCAATGGCCTCAGTTGGCCACTGACAGGTCGGCGGGCCCACAGCTGATTTTGCTGCGCCTCCACCTTCCTGAAAATTTAAATGGGGCGAGATGATGTCAGGGGTTCCCCCGATGTCATCCCGCCTCATTTTACGTGTCGGCGAGCGGGCCCCGCCCCCTGCTCGCCGATGGCAAAATTCAGACCATAGAATCATAGAGTTGTACAGCACAGAAACAGGCCCTTCAGCCCTTCGGCCCATCGGCCATCAAGCACCTATCTATTCTAAGCCGATTTTCCAGCACTTGGGCCATAGCCCAGTATGCTATGGCATTTCAAGCGGTCATCTAAATACTTCTTTAATGTTGTGAGAGTTCCTGCCTCTACCACCCCCTCAGGTAGTGTGTTCCAGATTCCAACCACCCTCTGGGTGAAAAAATTTTTCCTCAAATCCCCTCTAAACCTCCTTCCCCTTATCTTAAATCAATGCCCCCTGGTTATTGACACCTCCACTAAGAGGGAAAGTTTCTTCCTATCTACCCTATTTATTCCCCTCATAATTTTGTATACCTCTATCAGATCCCCCTCAGCCTTCTCTGCTCTAAGGAAAACAACGCTTGTCTATTCAGTCTCTCTTCATAGCTGAAACATTCCAACCCAAGCAATATCCTGATGAATCTCCTCTGCACCCTCTCTAGTACAATCACATCCTTCCTATAGTGTGGCGACCAGAACTGCACACAGTACTCCAGCTGTGGCCTAACTAGTGTTTTATACAGCTTCATCATAACATCCCTGCTTTTATATTCTATGTCTCGGCTAATAAAGGCAAGTATCCCATATGCCTTCTTAACCCTTATCCTAACTTAAGTTTAGGAGATTGACAAGTGATCTGATTGCAGTGTCTAAAATGTTAAAAGGACTTGATATGGTGGACACAGAACTATTTTCTCTCGTGGAGATAACAAGAAGAATTGGGCATAATCTTAAAATTAGAGCTAGAAGGTCCAGGTCCAAAATCAGGAAGTACTTTTTCATAGAAGAGTAGTGGAAACCTGGAACTCTCTTCCCCAAAATGACTATGGACACTGGGGAGCAATCGAAGTTTTCAACATTGAGATCAATTGATTTTTGCTGGGATAAGGGTATCAAGGAATATGGAACAAAGTCAGCAACAGGCAGGCAAAGTGCAGACCAGCCATGATCTAACAGAATGGAGGAATAGACTCCAGGGGATGAAAGGCCTCCTCAGAGTAACTGAGAACAAATCTATCACACCTTACAAAGCCACTGGGCTTTTTTAAATTAGTTCTTGGGATATGAACATCTCTGGCAAAGCCAGCATTAATTGCCCACCCCTAATTGAAAAGGTAGCCCTTTATAAATCATAACCCACAGTCCACAAAGGGTTAATGTTCATAGATGCATCATGAGCTTGAAGCTGCAGGGTGTGCTCTGTAACACATTGCCTGTGTATGTTCAGTTCTGAGTTCCCCTGTGATTATAATTCTAATCATTTCACAGTGACTGTCCCAGTTATTACTGGAACACTGGTTAATATTATCCTCTTAGAAAAAGGCTCGTAAGCTGTCAGGGCAGATGGTCTCACACGAGAGACTGCTGCAACTCTCATTTGCAAATTAATTATTAGCCTCTTACTTCTGTTCCTTAAAATCTCCTCTGTGTCTACAGTCACTTGCACAAGTTGCCTGGCACACTGCTGCCCCTGAGTGGTGAGAATTATGCACAGCAACTCTGGCATACCCTATCTGCCTTGGGTTGATGTTGGTGCAAGCATGTCTGTGTGCATGCATGTGACTGCGCACAAGTCTTTAATCCACAGCTTTCCTGTGCTGTCTGAAATGACTATTTCAACTTTGTAAAGCACTTATGATAATGAATTTGAAAGGAAAATTAAAACATTATCTGTTAATTCGTTAATGCCTCTGACTTTCAGATTTTTTTTCTTAATTGAGAATTGTGTGAAGGCTTAATTAAAGTTCAGGAATTTCCACAACTCGCTTGGACTGGTGCAGCCTAAACAACATGCAAGAAGCCCCACACTATCCAGGACAGAGCAGCTCACTTGAGCCCTGGTTGCGGAACTCAATATTCAACCCCTCCACCACTGCACACTGTGATTGCAGTATGCACAATCTACTGGGTACACTGCCGAAATTCACCAAGGTCATTTCAACAGAACATCCTTCCCCTATAAACTCCACCGCTGAGAAAGTCAAGACTAGTACTGTCATGGGACAGGATCACTTCTAGATTTCCCTTCAATCACACACCATCCTGATCTGGACATATCATCACTGGAACAAGATCCTGCAATTCAATGTGGGACCACCATCAGCACTTGGACTGCAGCAGTTAAAGGAGAAGTCCCATCAACAGGGCAATTAGAGATGGGCAAGAAATGTTGGGCTTGCCAGCATTGCCCACGTCCTGAAAGTAACTTGAAAACTCTCCTCCTTCACACACACATACACATGAAACTGGAAATGTTAACTATATTCCTCTCCACAGATGCTGTCAGACCTGCTGAGTTTTTCCAGCTATTTTTGTTTTTGTTACACATGAACATTGTTAGTTAGACAGCACACTCACCCTGGACCACATAACTACATTCATGCCAGCATGTGTCACATAGGCCTTCAATCTCTGCCAGGATTCTCCTGGTTGTTCATTGTAACTTTGAAGGAAGGACCACCGAGATCCCGGAGAAACTGAATAAATTTTGGTCCTATCCTTAACCCCATCCTGTGTACCTTGACCATATCCTATGCGCCTTGGCCTTTTATCTTTGCTTTTAAATTAAATTCAGAAAGGTGGTTAGAGTGGAGCTGTCCTTGTATTAATCTCAATCTTCCACTAGGTGGCCCAAAACACACATTCCAGAGGCATTAAAACTTTTTTGTGTGAGAATCATTAACAGTGAAAGGAAAATGGGCCCTTTCATCTTTAACAAGTCGATCTCACCTCTCCACCATATCCCTCAACCCACCTCCCCACCACATCCCTCAACCCACCTTTCCACCATTTCCCTCAACTCATCTCCCCTTCTTTTTTCTCAGCTCACTTAAAATAGCCTTAGTGCCCCTCAATTAATCATGGGGAGGAAATCTGAGCAGGTTTCCACTAATGTACACCAGCTGTAAAGTGAATGTCAGGCAAGGACAAGAATGAGCTGAGGCGAGATGCTCTGTGCAGTCGAATAATGGGGATGAACAAGACAGAGTCAGAAGAACTGAATGTCAGACAAGCATTGTGAGAAATCAGAGACAGTAGAAAGGTGAAGAGAGTGAAGTGGAACTGGGCGACATCAGCGCATGTATGGAAACTGCCATTATGTTTTCAGGTCAGGATGTAGATAAGAAATAGAAGCCAAGAGTAGATTCTTGAGGAATAACAGAGGTAACAGTTTAGGAGTGGGAAGAGAAGCCATTGCAATTGATTCTCTGGCTATGACTGGATAGATAAGAATGGAACCAAGTGAGTGCAGTCCCACCTAGTTGGATGATGGAGGAGAGGTATTGGAGGAGGATGGTGCGGTCAACTACAGTCAAATGGCTACTGGATGAGGAAAGATAGTTTACCACATTCACCGTAACATAGAATATAATTTGAGACTTTGGTCATGGCCATTTCTGTATTGTGGCAGGGAGGAAATCTGCTTGGTTGAAATTTAAGCATGAAGTTGAAGGAAAGACGAACATGGATTTGGGAGATGACGGTACATTAAGGAGGGGGCAATAACAGGAACCATTAACAATAACAGCTAACATGTGATCCAGGAAGGGAAGTTAGATGGTCAGCAATTTGGTGGGAATAAGCTCAAAGGAACAGAAAGTGAGTTCCACTGGCAAGATGAGCTACAACAGGGAGTGGGAGGAGACACAATAGAAGCTAGAGAAAAATGTGAGTTCAAGAGCTAGAGCAGGGGAAATCTCACCTTGTTGGGTACGGGGAAGGAAGGAAGTGGCAGAGGCACCTGAATGTATGGTAATACTACAGCTCCTCACACTTGTAGGAGGTGAGGGTGGAGGGGACAGGGGAGAGGGGCTTAAAGGGATAGCTTGGAGAAGGCGATGGCACAGTGGTATTGTCACTGGACTAATATTCCAGGGACCCAGGGTAATACTCTGGGGACCTGGGTTTGAATCCTGCCATGGCAGATGGAATTGAATCCAATAAAAATCTGTAATTAAAAGTCTAATGACGACCATGATTGTTGTAAAAACTCACCTTGTTCACTAATGCCCCTTTAGGAAAGGAAATCTGTCATCCTTACCTGGTCTGGCCTACATGTAACTCCAGACCCACAGCAATGTGGTTGACTCTTAAATGCCCTCAGAACAAGGGCAATTAGGGATTGGTAATAAATGATGGCCTGGCCAGTGATGCCCACATCCCAGGAATGAATTTTTTAAAAATTGTAGTGGAAAAGAGAAGCAAAAATGTCCTTTTATTAATGAGATTGGGGGCCTCATGATGCAGGTTCTTAAAATGCTGAGAGGATTGGATAACTTAAATGATATATATGGATATAAGGGGGTTAATCCCTGAGTTAATTCAATGCGTAGAAGTGAGCAGGATACATATCATGCTCGTAACAGCACTGAGCGCACAGCACAGATAGAGACGACTGAACACAACCTGGAACATGACAGCTTCTGTGGTCAAGAAAGGGAGTAGAACCATATAGGATAGGAAGGAAGATCTAAATTTGGGAGGGAAAAAATCCAGAATCTTCCCTCAGGGATGAACATTCAAGGTTAATTTTCTTGGCTCAATTCTCTCTCTTTTTCTTTCTCTCCCCTGCTGAAAGATGCCATACGGTTTCCTTGGTGTGAGCACCTCTCTAGCAACTCGCTCAAGTGCTGTGACTCATGTTGAAATGGACAGTGACTGTCTGCAGGCTGCTCGGCTATTGATAGCTTCAGTTCAACTTCAGCTTGGAGTAGGTTTTCCTCTGTCTCCAACCAATTGTGAGATTCCATTTTACACTTAAGGTCAGTGTGAACATAGGAAGTGACGTTGCCAATTTCGAAACCTATTAAAATGACGCCAAAGATTAACATTCTCCACTTCGCCAAATCCTCTTACGGCTACATCAGCTGAGGTTAAAATAAGTCGCGCTCTTGAAGCAATGTCTGTCTCAACCTCTCCCAACAACACAAATACCCGATAGAAATAATAGGTCAATTTTACTGGCCCCTGGGTGCCAGGAATGGAGGCAAGGGGACCCAGTAAAATAGCGAGGAGTGCTAACCCCAGCAGCAGGGCTGCGAATGGATGGGCTGCTTGTGGCAAATTTGCATAATTAAAGGTCCAATTAATGGTCATTTTACCAGGCTGCTGATATTTTGCCATGGAGACCACCACCTACATGGAGGGATTTGCCCTCAGATCAGTATGGTTTACAGCCTTCAGCCATCTGGAGTTTAATGTTTTACCTATCTGCCTGAGGGCACCACCAAAGGTCTCTGACCTGCCTCAGCAGTGCCCACCTTTCCTGATGTTGCTGCTGAGGCTTCAGGGCTGCTAGCCCTCTGATTGGGCGAGCAGCATTAGGAACCCATCCACTGTTAAGTTAAGGTTAAGGAACTGATTATAGGCCTGCAGGGCAAGCTGTCTGGGTAAAATTGATGGGTCAGTCTCATTACTGGTAAGTACAGGCTCAGAATCTGTTTTTCACCTGAAGCCCTTGGTAAAATTCAGTTTAGTGACTCACTGGCAGTGACCTTGAATACTACTCCCAGTGACCCTACACACCACTCCCAGGGATCCTACACACCACTCCCAGTGACCCTACACACCACTCCCAGGGATCCTACACACTACTCCCAGTGACCCTACACACCACTCCCAGGGATCCTACACACCACTCCCAGGGATCCTACACACCACTCCCAGGGATCCTACACACCACTCCCAGGGATCCTACGCATCACTCCCAGGGATCCTGTACATCACTCCCACTGATCCTATACATCACTTCCACTGACCTTATACATCAGTCCCACTGACCTTATACATCAGTCCACTGATCCACACATGACTCCCAGCAACCCCATATATCACTCCCCGTGATCCTATATATCATTCCCAGTGATCCTATACTCCACTCTCAGTGATCCTATATATCACTCCCGGTAACCCTATACATCATTCCTAGTAATCCTATACATAACTACCTATAACCCTATACACTACACACAGTAATCCTATACATTATTCCTGGTGATACTATTCATCATTCCCAGTAATCATATATGTTATTCCCTGTAACCCTATACATCACTCCCAGTACTCCTAAACATTACTCCCTGTAATGCTATATGCCATTCCCAGTGATCCTAAACATCACTCCCACTGATCCTATACATCACTCCAAGTAACCCTACAAATCACTCCCAGTGACCCTACACATCACCCCCTGTAACCCTACACATCACCCCCTGTAACCCCTACACATCACTCCCAGTTATCCTTTACATCACTCTCAGTGATCCTATACATCATTCCCAGTGATCCTATGCACCACTCCCAGTAATCCTATACATCACTCCCTGTAACCCTAAACATCACTCCCTGTAACCCTATGCATCACTCCCTGTAACCCTATGCACATTCCCAGTGATCCTATACATTACTCCCAGTGATCCTATACACCATTACCAGTAATCCAATACATCACTCCCTGTAACCCTAAATATCACTCCCAGTAATCCTATACATCACTCCCAGTAACCCTGTACATCACTCCCTGTACTCCTAAACATCACACCTTGTAACACTATACACCACTCCCAGTGATCCTACACATCACTCCCAATGATCCTATACACCAGTCCCAGTGATCCAATACATTACTCCCTGTAACCATATACACCACTCCCAGTGACCCTATACACCACTCCCAGTGATCCTCTACATCACTGTGATCCTATGCATCACTCAGTGATCCTATACATTACTCCCTGTAACCCTATGCAACACTCCCAATGATCCTATGCACCACTCCCAGTGATCCTATACATCACTCCCAGTGATCCAATGCATCACTCAGTGATCCTATACATTACTCCCTGTAACCCTATGCAACACTCCCAATGATCCTATACACCACTCCCAGTGATCCTATGCACTACTCCCAGTGATCCTATAGATCACTCCCAGTAATCTTATGCACCACTCCAAGTAATCCTATGCATCACTTGCTGTAACCCTATACACCACAACTCAGTGATTCTATACACCACTCCCAGTGATCCTATACACCACTCCCAGTGATCCTATACATCACTCCCAGTGTTCATTTGCACTACTCCCACAGTGCTTTATATCACTCCCTGTAACCCAATACACCACTCAGTAACAAAATACATCATTCCCAGTGATACTGTACACCATTCCCAGTAACCTTGTGCATCACTCCCTGTAACCTTATGCATCACTCCCAGTAACCTTATGCATCACTCCCAGTGATCCTATGCACCATTCCAAGTAATCCTATATATCATTCCCAGTAATCCTGTACATCAGTCCCAGTAATACTATACATCATTCCCAGTGACCCTATAGATCATTCCATGTAGCCCTATATATCATTCCCAGTAATCCTATATGTCATTCCCTGTAACCGTATACATCACCCCCTGTAACACCAAACAGCACTTGCAGTGACCCTACACAACACTCCCACTGACCCTATACAGCACTCCCACTGACCCTATACAGCACTCCTACTGAGCCTATACAGCACTCCCAGTGCTACAAACATCTTTCCCAGCAACCATTCACATCATTCCCCGTGATCCTACACACCACTCCCAACAACTCTATACATCACTCTCAACAACCCTTTATTTCACTCACAGTGATCTTATACATCACTCCCAGTTACCTATAATCACTCCCAGTGATCCTATACATCACTCCCAGAATTCCTATACACCACTCCGCCGGGATCCTACACACCACTCCCCAGGATCCCTATACATCACTCCCCATAACGCTAAATACCACTCATGCTAATCCTATGCATCATTCCTAGTGATACTGTACATCATTCCCAGTAATCCTATACATCACTCCCTGTAACCCTATACATCACTCCCTGTAACCCTACACACAACTCCCAGTGATCCTATACAGCACTCCCAGTGATCCAAACTTAATTCCCAGCAACCATTCAAATCATTCCCTGTGATCTGATACACCACTCCCAACAACCCTATATTTAACTCACAGTGATCTTAAATATCACTCCCAGTGACCCTACACATCACTCCATGTAACCCTATACACACTCCCAGTAATCCTATACATCATTCCCTGTAATCCTATACATCACTCCCAGAATTCCTATACATCACTCTCAGAATTCCTATACACCACTCCCCGGGATCCTACACAACACTCCCCGGGATCCTTATACATCACTCCCCATAACACTAAATACCACTCACAGTAATTCTATACATCATTCCTAGTGATACTGTACATCATTCCCAGTAATCCTATACATCACTCCCTGTAACCCTATACATCACTCCCTGTAACCCTATACATCACTTCCTGTAACCCTACACACAACTCCCAGTGATCCTATGCAGCACTCCCAGTGATCCAAACATAATTCCCAGCAACCATTCAAATCATTCCCTGTGATCCTATACACCGCTCCCAACAACCCTATATTTAACTCACTGTGATCTTAAATATCAATCCCAGTGAAGTATATATCATTGTCAGAAACCCTATACATAACTCCCATTGACCCTCTGTTGCAAGCTTCAGCAGATGTGAAATGACTGTAGGAAAGTAGATCTATTATTACAGGAATTACTTTTAAACATTCGGAAACAATATGGAAGTCATGCAAAGAGAGCATAAATGTAGAATACAGGATAATCAACACTCTGAACTTGGTACAACCCCACATAGGCATATGACTGCCCCCCTGCTCCCCTCCCCTATTCTCCCCTTTCGCTTCCCCCCCCCTCCTCCCACCGCCTCCACAAGACCCTCACAGGCTCCACTGGCACTTCTTTGAGAACCTTTGTTTCCAAAGCCCGCAGAATGTTGAAGCTGAGCCTGTTTAAATCTCTCTCCACTGGCACAGACTCTCTCCCTGCAATCTAATCCCTCATTAAATTCCCTGTAAGCCCTTTCCTTGGGTAGGGATTTCGTCTCCGAGCTCCAGGCACGTGACGGTCTTATTGCAATTGGTCAGGGAAAGGATCTTAATCATTAAGTACCCAACGGAAGGAATCAGTGCAAGAAAAATATACACACTTCTTAAACACAAAAACGTTCATTAATTATTAAAATCTAGGACCATCCGGTAACTTCTACTGAAAGTGATTAAAAACAAGCTTGACAAGCTCCCAGACGAGAATGTGAGGGGTAAGAGAATAATTAATATGTAGCATAGATTTTGTGTTAAAAACATGACTGTATTAATTTATATATTATTTTTGATTGAGGTTTAATGCCAAGTTATAGAGGTTATTAATTTATCTGGAAATAAGAATCAAGTTTGAGGTGTATGCAGATGTATATATTTTTTTAAAATTTCAAAATTCTCAATGACTCAGAATGGAAATTCTGTTCTAATTATTTCTTGGGCACAGTTGCCCCAGAAAACATTTATACATATGGAAACCTGTAGTGTGGGAGTGTGTTAGTGTTTACAGGGGTCCCAGGAGTATGTCAGTGTTTAAAGGGGTCCCAGGAGTGTGTCAGTGTTTACAGGGGTCCCAGGAGTGTGTCAGTTTTCACAAGAGATTCCAGGAGTGTGTCAGTTTTCACTAGTGGGTCCCAAGAGTGTGTCAGTGTTTACAGGAGTCCCTGGGGTGTGTCAGTGTTCACAAGGGTTCTGCAATGATTGGGTATTGACAGATAGCCCTGCAATTGTATCAGTTTTCGGTGGGGGGGATCATCTCAGGATTGTATCAGTATTCACAGGGGCCCCAGGGATTTTAACAGTATTCACAGGGAGTCCTGGGATTGCATCAGTATTCACAGGATTCCCTTGGATTGTATCAGCATTCACAGAGTTTCCTGGAATGGAATCAGTATTCACATGGTTCCATTGGGTTGTATCAGTATGCACAGCATGCCCCTGGGATTGTATTAGTATTCACAGGGGTCCCAGGGATTTTAACAGTATTCACAGGGAGTCCTGGAATTGCATCAGGATTCTACGGGTGCCCCTGGGATTGTATCAGCTTTCATAAGGTTCCCTGGGATTGTATCATTATTCACAGGAAGTCCTGGGATTGTATCAGTATTCAAGAGGGTGCCCAGGGATTGCACAGTATTGACAGTGAATCCTGGGATCATATCAGTATTCACACAGTGCCCTAGGATTGTATCAGTATTGACAGGGAGTCCTGGGATTGTATCAATATTTATAGGAAGTCCTGGGATTATATCAATGTTCATACTGTACCCTGGGATTGTATCAGTGTCACACTGTGCCCTGGGATTGTATCAGTATTGACAGGAGGGCCTGGGATTGTATCAGTATTCATAGGAGTCCTGGGTCTGTATTAATATTCACAGAGGTTCCCTGGGCTTGTATCTGTATTCACAGGGAGTCCTGAGATTGTATAGTGTTCACAGGGTGCCCCAAGGCTTGTATCAGTAGTCACAGGATTCCCTGGGATTATCAGTATTCACAGGTAGTCCTGAGGGATTGTATCAGTATTCACAGGACATTGACACATTGGTGGAGTGGACAGATAGGTGGCAGATGAAGTTCAATGTGGAGAAGTGTGCGGTGATACACTTTGGTACAAAGAACATGGAGAGACAGTATAAAATAAAGGGTAATATTCTAAAGGGTGTGCAGGAGCAGAGATGCTCCAGCACCTGGGTGTATATGTACATTAGTCATTAAAGGTTGCAGGACAGGAAGAGAGAGCTGTTTCTAAAGCATACAGTACTCTAGGTTTCATTAATAGGGGCATAAAGTGCAAGAGCAGGGAGGTTATGATGTACTTATATAAGACACTGGTTAGTCTCAGCTGGAGTATTGTGTATAGTTCTGGGCGTCACACTATAGGAACGATGGAAATGCATTGCAGAGAGTGCAGATGAGGTTTATGAGAATGGTTCCAGGGATGAGACACTTCAGTTATGAGGAAAGATTGGAGAAGTTGGGACTGTTTTCCTTGGAGAGGAGAAGGCTGAGAGGAGACTTGATAGAAGTTTTCAAGATAATGCAGGGCCTGGACAGAGTAGATAGGGAAAAATTGTTCCTGGTCATAAATGGATCAAGAACAAGAGGGCACAGTTTTAAAGTGTTTTGCAAAAGCAGCAAATGCAGGTGAGAAAAAACATCTTCACACAGCGAGTAGTTAGGGTTTGGAATGCACTGCCTGGAATGTGGTGGAGGTAGGTTTAATTGAGGTATTCTAGGGGGCGTTGGGTGATTACCTAAATAGAAACAATGTGCAGGACTTTGGGGAAAAGGCTGAAGATTGGTACTAAGTTAAAGTGCTTAGAGAGCCAGTGCAGACACGGTGGGCCAAATAGTCTCCTTCCACACTGTAACAATTCTGTGATTCTGCATCAGCATTCACAGGGGCTCCCTGGGATTGTATCAGTATTCACAGGGAGTCCTGGGATTGTATCAGTATTCCCAGGGTGCCCCTGAGAAGCAGAAGTGATACACTTTGGGAGGAGTAACTTGACAAGGAAGTATTTAATGAACAGCATGACACTGGGAAGTTCTGAAGAACAAAGGGACCTTGGCGCGTGTGTCCATAGGTCTCTGAAGGCGGAGGGGCATGTTAGTGGGGTGGTGAAAAAGACATATGGGACACTTGCCTTTATCAATCGAGGCATACAAAAGTAGGGAGGTCATGTTGGAGTTGTACAGAGCCTTGGTGAGGCCACAGTTGGAGTACTGTGTGCAGTTCTGGTCGCCACATTATAGGAAGGATGTGGTTGCACTGGAGGGGGTGCAGACAAGATTCACCAGGATGTTGCCTGGGATGAAACATTTAAGTTATGAAGAAAGGTTGGATAGACTTGGGTTGTTTTCGTTAGAGCAGAGAAGACTGAGGGGCGACCTGATCGAGGTGTACAAGATTATGAGGGGCATGAACAGGGTGGATAGGGAGCAGCTGTTCACCTTAGTTGAAGGGTCAGTCACAAGGGGACATAAGTTCAAGTTGAGGGGCGGGAGGTTTAGGGAGGATGTGAGGAAAAACTTTTTTACCCAGAGGGTGGTGATGGTCTGGAATGCGCTGCCTGGGAGGGTGGTGGAGGCAGGTTGCCTCACATCCTTTAAAAAGTACCCGGATGAGCACTTGGCATGTCATAACATTCAAGGCTATGGGCCAAGTGCTGGTAAATGGGTTTAGGTAGGTAGGTGAGATATTTTTCACGCGTCGGTGCAGACTCGATGGGCCGAAGGGCCTCTGCTGCACTGTGAGATTCTGTGATTCTGGGAGATAGTACCAGTATTCACAGGGAATCCCAGCACCTATGCATGGTGGTCCCATGCACCAAGCCCTGCTCGGTGATGGAGGCCATGGTTTTGGGATGTGTTGCCAAACAGGACTTGCTCCTAACAGTTCAGGGAACCACATCTAATGTCCCATTGGTTGGATTTTCCTTGTGTCTCTTGTATAGAGATGGTAGCTGCCTCCCTACTGAGCAGTAGAGCATCCTTCTTACAGCTTGATCAAATGGTGATGCCATAAAGGAACAGATTTGTGTTCTATATGGAGAGAATCTTCAGTAGTCCTCACTCCAGGTAGGTGTAAATTTAGATACATGATGTGTATACTGTAATGTAGATTGTACAATGAACCACATAGAAATATACAAAAGTTACATGGAAACAGGCTATTCCGCTCAACCAGTGCATGCAGGCATTTTCTTCCATGCCTGCTCTACTTGAAAATCTATGACGACTCATTTTTGGTCCGGCAGCTAGTAAAAACAGCTGCGCAATACATTGACCACCCACCCTGACTGCCCACCCTGACTGTCCAGCCTCACTGACCACCCTGGCCATCCAGCCTCACTGACCACCCTGATTGCCCACCCCAACTACCCATTCAATTACAAACCCAATGTGGAGCCAGCAGCCCATGTCATTGGGTATGGAGGTTTGGTGTGAGACTTGCAGTGTTTCTGCAATATTCAGTGGGCAATAATATAGCAATTACTGTTCAGGGAGCTGGAGGGTGTGAGGGAGTATCTGTGTACAAACTATGTAAAAAGCAAAACTGTACAACCCACAAAATGTGTAAATCAGTAAAGTGAAAACAAAGCTGGTGCAGAAACTGGGATTGGAGGCTGTTGATCAGTTTGAAGGCTTCATAGAAACAGTGAAATCTCAGATTTCTTTTTTTAAATTCTCATTTAATTCTCTCTTAACAGTTTGAGATGTCGCTGCCCAATAATTCCGAGAAGCAAGTGAGAAGGGGTCACCCCAGCTCCCACCCAATGGACACTAACAACATGATGAAGATTCACATGCTGATTGTAAGCATGCTGTTTGCCCGGCTTACACCAGTCTTCATGGAAGGTAACAGTCACTTTCTCCTTTTCTGCAAGGTTTTGCTTCATTGGGTCAGAAGTAAAGTGCAGGAGAACTCGTATTTATATAGCGCCTTTCTTAGCTTCAGGATATCCCAAAGCCTCTTACATACAATTGAATGCATTTTGAAGTTGTTTACTATTGTAATGTAGGACATGTGGAGGTTTCGTGGTGGGGTAGTAGCATTCCCATCTGAGCCAGAAGCTTCGGGTTCAAGTCCCACTCCAGGTGCGGGATTTTCCACACCCACCCGCCGTCACGATCTTCTGGTCCTGCTGCAAGCCAATAGGTTTCTGGCTGGGGTGCCCGCCTCACCCAAGGCAGGTCCCGCCCACAACAGGGCCAGAAAATCCCGGCCCAGTACTTGAGTAGCCAAGGGAGGGGCACTTGTGAGTAAATCTGTAAATCCTTCCAAAGTATGCCATTGACAGGCAGTAAGAGCAGGAGGGATTGCTGGTCAGCCATGTGATGGAAAGAAAATTGCAGCTCTGCCATCACTATAGCTCTGAGATTGCAACATGTGAAGTGTATGTTGTCACAGCAACTTGGACTGTGGGGGTGGGTGGGTGGGTTGGTGGGGGGTGGCATCAGTTGGCTGGATGGCCAGTGTGGATCAGATTGGTGCCAAAAGCATGGGGTTTGATCTCCGTTCTGGCTAGGGTGGAATTGGGACCTGCTAAATGTGGTGGTGGTCATGGTGTTGTAGGTCAGACTTGCCTTTGGGTAGAGATCTGAAAAGAATGTAGAACATGTAGCTTACAATTTGCACACACTAAGGTTCCACAAATGGTAATGTGATAATGACCAAATTATCTGTCTTAGTGATGCTCTACTTCAAATAGTGATGTGGGATCTTTTATGTCCATTTGAGAGGACAGATGTACCTTCAGGTTAAGATCCCATCTGAAAATCAGCTCTTCTGACACTGCAGCATTCCCTCTGTGCTGCCATAGAGCATCAATCTGGGTTATGTGCTAAAGTCTCTGGAATGGGTCTGTCTGTCTCCCCTTTGAGTGTAAAGATCCCATGGCACTATTTCAAAGGAGAGCAGACTGGTTTGTGAGATCTTACTGTACATAAATGGGCTACTGCAGTTTCTTACATTACAGGAGTTATTACACTGCAATAAATACCACACTGGCTGTAAAGCACTTTGGAAGTCCTAAGGTTGTGAAAGGTGCTATATAAATGCAAGCTCCTTTTCTTTATAGTTCCAGACATCAATCAGCCTCTCACCTCACTGGCACTGAGTGGCTGAACACATTTTCCGAAATATTGGTAGATTGTCATTCTCACCAAGTGTGTGCACCATTAGCCTGTAGTGAATCTGCAAATGGACAAAAGCATATGCTTTTTGTCAAAATTACAGGTGGAGGAAAATCAGCATCTGCGTGGTCATACCTGATCTCACTCAGAATAGAGATGCAGGGCCAGGCGATGTGTTGTAGCTGCATGATGTAGGAGCTGGTGGACCCCATTGTGGTTTCTAGTGACCACATCTGTAGCAAACGTTGGTTGCTCGAGGAACTCCAGCTCAGAGTTGATGAAGATCACATCAGGGAGGGGGAGAGTTACCTGGTCGCTGTGATTCAGGAGACAGTCATACCCCTTAGATTAACTACCTTAAATTCAGCCAGTGGTCAGGGACAGGAAATTGTGACTATGAGTGAGGCAGGTAGAGGGATCCAGGAAGTAGCACTGCAAGAGGCTCAGCCCTTGCCCTTATTCAGCAGGTTGGAGCAGGGACTGTAGGGAGGATGAGCAAACTGACCATAGCACTGTGATACAGGGAGCCATTCAGGTGGGGGGAGAAAAGAGAAATATAGCTGTAATCGGGGATAGTATAGTTAGAGGAATAGATACCGTTCTCTGTAGCCAGGATCAAGAGTCCCGAAGGTTGTGTTGCCTACCTGGTGCCAGGGTTAAGAATATCTCATCTGGACTGCAGAAGAACTTGGAGTGGGAGGAAGAAGATCCAGTTGTCATGGTCCAAGTAGGTACCAATGATATAGGTAGAACGAGGAAAGAGGTTCTGCTGAGGGAATACGAGCAGCTAGGGGCTAAATTAAAAAGCAGAACCAAAAAGGTAATAATCTCCAGATTACTACCTGAGCCACGAGCTAATTGGCACTGGGTCAATAAGATTAAAGAGGTAAATGCGTGGCTCAAAGATTGGTGTGGGAGAAATGGGTTCGAATTTATGGGACATTGGCACCAGTACTGGGGAAAGAGAGAGCTATTCCGTTCGGACAGGCTCCACTTGAATCATCCTGGGACCAGTGTCCTGGCGAATCGCATAATTAGGGTTGTAGATAGGGCTAAATAGTGGGGGGGGAGGGTTCAGTTGCATGGAAATATTAAAAAATCAAAGTTTAAGGAGAGGGAAAGAGTGCAGGTTAGTGACGAGGCTGATTGTTACCAAAAAGTGAAAGGAAGGGACAGAGTGTGTGAACGCCATATTGCACCAAAGGATCATAAGAGTAGGGAAAATTGACAATAGAGCAAACTTAAAGGCTTTGTATCTGAATGCGTATTGCGTTCGGAATAAAACTAATCAGTTAACAGTGTAAATAGAGATAAATAGGTATGATTTGGTGGCGATGACTGAGACGTGGTTACAGGAAGAACAGATTTGGAAGTTGGATATCCAAGGGTACTCAGTGTTTTGGAAGGATAGGCAGGAAGGAAAAGGAAGTGGTGTAGCTTTGGTAGTAGAGGAAGAAATCAGTATTATAGTGAGAAATGATATAGGCATTGGAAAGCAAGACGTAAAGTCAGTCTGGGTAGAAATAAGAAATAGCAAGGGCAAGAAATCCCTGGTGGGAGTAATCTATAGGTCCACAAACAATAGTTCAGCATTAGGGCACAGTATAAACCAGGAAATACAGGGAGCATGTAAGAAAGGCACGGCAATAATCATGAGCAATTTTAATATGCATATAGACTAGGCTAATCAAATTGGCAAGGGTTGCCTCGAGGGAGAGTTCATTGAGTGTATTAGAGATTGTTTCTTGGAGCAATATGTTGTGGAACCAACCAGGGAGCAGGCTATTCTGGATTTGGTTTTGTGTAATGAGATGGGATTAATTAATTATCTCATAGTAAAGGATCCTCTAGGGAAGAGTGATCATAGTTCAGTTTGAGAGCGAGAAACTTGAGTCCCACGCTAGTGTTTGGGAGTTAAACGAAGGTAACTACATAGGCATGAGGGCAGATTTGGCCCTAGTGGACTGAGCAGGAAGACTACAAAGTAGGACTGTTGATGAATAATGGTAGATATTTAAGGAGATATTCAATTCCTCCCAAGTAAATATATTCCAAAGAGGAAGAAAGATGATAAGAGGGGGAAAAAGCATCCATGACTAAGCAAGGAAGTTAAAGATAACATAAAGGCAAAAACTAAGGCATACCAAATTGCAAAGGTCAGTGGCAGGCTGGAAGATTGGGAAACTTTTAAAGATCAACAAAGGGTTGCTAAAAAAAATAATAAAAAGAGCAAAGGTAAATTATGAAAGAAAACTAGCGCAAAATGTAAAAACTGATAGCAAAAGCTTCTATAAGTATATAAAAGGAAAGAGTAGCTAAAGTGAATGTTGGTCCCTTGGAGGGTGAGACTGGGGAGTTAATAATGGGAACACAGAAATGGCAGCAATGCTTAATCAATATTTTGCCTCAGTTTTCACGGTGGAGGACACTAGTACCACCCCAATAGTAACAGGTAATGCAGAGGGTATAGCGAAGGAGGAACTTAGAGCAATCACCATCACTAGAGAAAAAGTACCGAGCAAACTATTGGGATTAAAAGGTGACAAGTCCCCAGGACCTGATGGCCTACAACCCAGGGTCTTAAAGGAAGTGGCAGCAGAGATAGTGGATGCATTGGTTATAATATTCCAAAATTTCCTGGATTCTGGAAAGGTTCCAGTGGATTGAAAAAATGCTAATATAACACCCTTATTCAAAAAGTATGGGGGGAGGTAGAAAGTAGGAAACTGTAGACCAGTTAGTTTAACGTCTATCGTTGGGAAATTGTTGGAATCCATTATTAAGGAAGTAGTAATAGGGCATTTGGAAAGTCAAAATCAATCCATCAGAGTCAGCATGTTTGACTAATTTGCTACAGTTCTTTGAAGACATGACAAGCAAAGTGGATAATGGGGATCCTATAGATGTAGTATATCTGGACTTCCAGAAGGCCTTTGATAAGGTGCTGCACAAAAGATTAATACACAAGATCACACAGAGTTAGGGGTAATATATTAGCTTGGAAAGAGGATTGGCTAACCAACAGAAAGCAGAGAGTTGGGATGAATGGGTCTTTTTCTGGATGGCAAGCTGTAACTAGTGGTGTGCCAAAGGGTTCGGTCCTTGGGCCCCAACTATTTATAATCTATATTAATGACTTGGATTCAGGAATAGAAGGTACTATAGCTAAATTTACAGATGACACCAAAATAAGTGGGAAAGTAAGTTGCAATGAAGAAATAAGAAATTTACAAATGGATATGGACAGGTTGGGTGAAAGGGCCAAAATGTGGCAGATGGAGTTTAACGTGGATAAATGTGAGGTTACCCATTTTGGTCAGAAGAATGAAAAGGCGACTTATTATTTAAATAGAGAGAAACTTCAGAACGCTTCAGTGCAGAGGGATCTGAATGTCCTCGTGCATGAATTGCTGAAAGCTAGTATGTAGGTACAACAGGTAATAAAGGAGGCAAATGGAATTTTGGCATTTATTGCTAAAGGAATAGAGTATAAAAATAGGGAAGTGTTGTTGCAACTGTGCAAGGCATTGGTGAAACCGCACCTGGAGTACTGTGCATAGTTCTGGTCCCCTTACTTGAGGAAGGACGGAGTTGCATTCAGAGGAGATTCACTAGATTGATTCCAGAGATGCGGGGCTTGTCTTATGAGGAGAGATTGAGCAGTTTAGGCCTATACTCGCTGGAGTTTAGAAGGATGAGAGGAGATCTAATTGAGGTATATAAGATGCTAAAGGAGATAGACAAAGTAGACATGGAGTAGATGTTTCCCCTTGTGGGGCATTCTAGAATGAGAGAACATAGTTTTACGTTAAGGGGTGATAGATTTAAATCAGAGATGAAGAGGAATTACCTTTCTCAAAGGGTCATGAATCTGTGGAATTCACTACCTCAGAGTGCAGTGGATGCCGGGGCGATTAATAAATTTAGGGAGGAGATAAGACAGATTTTTAATTAGTAATGGGTTGAAAAGTTATGGGGAAAGGGCAGGAAATTGGAGTTGAAGCCGAAATGAGATCAGCCATGATCATATTGAATGGCGGGGCAGGCTCGAGGGGCTGAATTGCCTACTCCTGCTCCTAGTTCTTATGTTATATCTGTCCAAAATTAGCTGCTCCCCAGTATAACACTGGGTCTTATTGCTTTACTATCAAGGTTTAATTTGAAGGACTGTTCTGGATTCAATACAATTTACTACCTCACATACCACGACAAGATGCTCCTTTCCAAGATTGAGGAGCCCTATTTCTCCACAATTGAGCTTTCAGACATTAGCGTCTGGAATTGCCATGGGACTTCCTCTGGAGTAACTTCAGTAGAGGATCAGCAGAAACAGTGAAACAGTAGAAACAAGGCTGCTGGGGAAGATCGAGGATTTTCTTTGGAAATTTAGCCCTAGTAGCTCTTCTTTGCACTCCCTCCAGAGTTGAAACATCTCTCAACAACACAACTTGCCAATGGTGGAGTGAAGGAAATTGGGATGCACATGACGCCAGCATTGTAGGGACACAGTGTTCTCAGTGAGTTCTAGGGCTGGAGGAGTTGAGGGAGCCAGTATAGGTCAGCGAGCATGGGGGTGATGGGTGTACAGGGCTTGGTGCATTTTAATGTATGGGAAGCAGAGTTTTGGATGACATCAAACTTATGGAGGGTGAAATATAGGAGGCCAGCCAGGAGTACATTGATATATCAATGAGTTTAGATGTATCAAAAGGATAGATGAGGGCTTCAGTGGCAGGTGAGCAGATACAGGGGTGGAGACAGATGGTATTACAGAGGATGAAATAAACGATCTTGTTGATGGAGAGGATATGGGGTCAGAAACTCAACTCAGGGTTGAATAGGGCACCAAGATTGTGAATGGTGTGAAATAGTGGCCAAGGAGAGAGCTGGAGTTGCGGCTAGGAAATGGAGTTTGTAGTGATCTCAGGTACTAAATACAGAATAACGGAATGAATCAACTGCATCGGATCTTAGTTATCTTAATTTCTTTCACAGTATTCCTCTCCAGTCCCATATTGTTCCCTCTAGCCCAGACCAAATTGAATCATGGGGGAGGCTGAAGATCCATTAACAGAACTACCCCACAGCAACTCTGAAATTAGGCATTAGGGGTTGAGGGAAAATATTATAACTGACTTCCCTACCAACTGTAATTCAACTTAACAGGTAAAATAAATCTGCCATTCTTCGTTTTCCATTGAAAACTAATTGCTGTGAGACATCTTTACCTCAGTTACTTTGTGTGCTTGCCTTTTCACTTGCTGAACCTGAGTTCAAATAGTACCCTGAGCAATGAGGTGAATATATGAAAAGGAGGAGGCCATTTAATCCCTCAAGCCTATTCTGCTAGTAAGATCAGAGTGATCTGGATCTTAACTCTGTCCACCTGCTTTGCCTCCATATGCTTATATACCATTGGCGAGCAAACTTCTAACTATCTCAGATTTAAAATGATTAATTGAGCTACTATTTGCTGTTTTTGAATATAGAAATAGGAGCAGGAGAAAGCCATTAGGCCCCTCAGGCTTGCTTCGCTATCCAACAAAACCATGGCTGATCTGACTGTGGCCTTAACCCCACTTTCCTGCCCTGCTCCCTTGATTCCCTTGTAGATCAAAAATCTGTCTCACTCAGTCTTGACTATATTCAATGACCCAGCCTTGACTGTTCTCTGAGGAAGAGAATTTCAAAGATTGATGACCCTCAGAGAATAAATTCCTCCTTAACTCTATTTTAAGTGGAAGACTTCTTATTTTTAAACTGTGCCTCCTAGTTCTAAATTCCCCAACGAGGGGAAACATCCTCCCAGCATCTACCTTGTCAAGTCCTCTCAGAATCTTATATGTTTCAATAAGATCACCATTCATTCTTCTAAATTTCAATGAGTACAGGCTCAACCTGCTCAACCTTTCCTCATAAGAAAATCCCTTCATCCCAGGAATCAACCTAGTGAACCTTCTCTGAACTGCTTCCAGTGCAAGTATATCCCTCCTTAAGTAAGGAGACCGAAACTGTACACAATACTCTAGGTATGGTTTCACTGAAACCCTGTACAGTTGTAGCAAGACTGTCCTACTTTTATACACCATCCCCTTCGCAATAAAGGCCAACATTCCATTTGCCTTCCTAAATATTTGCTGTACCTGCATGCTAAATTTTTGTGATTATGTACAGCACCCAGGTCCCTCTACACAGCATTCTGCAGTATCTCAAATAATATTCTGCTTTTTAATTCTTCCTGCCAAAGTGGACAACCTCACATTATTCCACACCATACTCCATCTGCCAAATTTTTTCCCAATCACTTAACTGAGCCATATCCCTTTGCAGACAATGTATATCCTCCTCACAACTTTCTTTCCTATCTATCTTCGTATCATCAGCAAGTTTAGCTAAAATAAGTCAATGAATGAGCATGGGTGAGTGAGTGAGTGAGTGAGTTGGTAGGTACGTGGGTGGGTGAGTGATTGGGTGGGTAAGTAGGTGAGTGAGTGGATGAGTGAGTAGGCAGTTGGGTCAGGTGGGCAGTCGGGTCAAGTAGGTAGTTGGGTTGGGAATGGGTGGTGGTCGGATCAGTTGGGGTGATGGTTGGATTGGTTGAACAGTCAGTTTAGGTGGATAGTCAGGTTGGGGGTTGGTCGGGTTAGTGTGGGAGGGATTGATTGGGCCCTTCATCCAAATCGTCCAATGTCCAGAGCAGCGAAGTCTGGACTTCAGTCTGTGTTGCAGAAGTCCTGGTGCATAGACATGTAATTGCCCAGGAAGTTTAAATTATCGATGGGCTGATTTGCGCTGCACTGGACCCTCGGTGAACACTGAGCTCAGGCTTGGAGACTTGTGCCTGAAACATGGGACTTACCCAGATACTTACCCAGGAAATGTTATGCTAGTTAATACCTGGTCTAACTCAGACTAGCCAGCATAACTGAACTGAGCACCACAAACAACCCCCCCCAATCAATCCCTCCCACAGTAACCCGACCAACCCCCAACCTGACTATCCACCTGAACTGACTGCTCAACCAACCCAACCACCACCCCAACTGACCTGACCATCACCCATTCCCAACCCAACTACCCACCTGACCCGACTGCCCACCTGACCCAACTGCCTACTCACTCATCCACTCATTCACCTACTTACCCACCCAATCACTCACCCACCCACCTACCTACCAACTCACTCACTCACCCATGCTCATTCATTAAAAGACTTGAGACTTTAAAAAATTTACCTGAATATGGCAGCTAGTGCCATAAAAAGGGGGTGTGCCCTCTCCTTTCAGCTCTCCTGCACTTGCTGGACTTAGCTTGAAGAGGCTGCGTTGATCCAGCCCTGCTTCAGCCAGATCGGAAGAACTGGCTGAAAATGGGTAGTTCCATTGGGGCACAGAAAACTTTGTGAGCAGCGGCAATGTGCCCGGCATTGCCACTGACTGGAAGATCAGGGTCAATCTGATACCTGCTCCACAGTGGCCTTTCATTTGACCTCTGCTTTCCCACCATTATTTCTTCCAATCTTCATATGTTTTTATATTAATTTTCATTCCATAAGCTTTCATCACTTGATTCATTCTATCCATTCGTATCTGTAAGATCTTCTGCTGTGCTAGCCAGTAGGGCCTGGTTGTCTGCAAATTGCACTACTTTCACCAATTGACCTCCTACTTTGAAAACATTCTGTACTTCATCTGGTGCTTCTTTTATCATGGTTTCCACATAGATGATAAAGGGCTATGCTGATAGTACATGGCCTTGTCTCACCCCCTCATGTCCAATTACATGAGGTTCAGTTTCATGGATTTTCCAAACAAAAAAAATTGCTCAGCATAGGAATGAATAGAGATCTTAAAAGAACGATCAAAACTGTGCTTTAGAGAGTCTTGTTGTATGGGGTTGAAACATGGACCTTGAAGAAGTAAACATTCAAGGAATAGAGAGTTGTGAAATGGAGTTCAGGAGGAGCATGGGGCAGTCTGTTGGAGAGAACACAAGTGCACTGAAAAAGTTCTCAAGATGGTGAAAGAGGAAAGATCAATAGTGAATGTCATCACCAATCAACAAGGTTGGATTGGCCATACTCCATTGTCACGAGAACTTGGTAGGGAGGTGACTGAAGGATGTTTGGTGGGATGCAGACCAAGAGGGAGAAAGAAAATGATGATGTTGGACAACTCAAAATTGAAAATGGGAGGCTCCCACGAGCAACTGGAGAGGAAAGCATAAGACCCAAGGCATGGAGAAATGAACAGAAGACCTGCCCTTAGACAGGTCACTACTACTACCTAGACTGCCCCACAAAGGAAAAATGGTTCTCTCTATCTATCCTATCAATTCCTTTCAAGCTCCTGAAAATCTCAAATTGTCCCATAACCTTCTATATTCCAGAGAATAGAAGCCTGGTTTGTGGAATCTCTCTTCATAATCTAACCCTTGGGGCCCTGGTTACGCTCTGGTGAATTTGCGCTGCATTCCTTTCAAGGTCAATATTCTAAGGTGTGGCGTGGGTATGAAACTCTCTTTTCAATGCTACCAGTATAAATCTTTAGTGAAATGACTTCTGACCGAACTCCTGCTCCTGTGCCACATGAAAACCTTTTAAAAAAGTTAAGATCTACTAACATGGACCTATTCTTATCCTTGACTTACTTTCCAGATGTTTGTTATTGGAAAGACTGAACTCCATTACCTCAGGGAATTGCAGTTAGTAATGTGCCTAATGTGCAGTGCCCTCATATATTAGGTTGGGTTATCCAGAATTACAAGGCCAATCATTGATCAGTAATCTCCTGTAGAGTCAATGCCCAAGTTGGTGGCCAATCATTGGCCTTATCTGGTCCTAGGGTCTGCTGACCAAATGGCTGAATGCAATAATGTGATTTATGAACTATTTAGCTTAGCATTATTTCTTCTTCATCTGCATTAGGTAACCTGTGTTCTGGAGGGCAAGACCATTACATTGATATTAAAGAGAACAGTCCAGATGGCACATTCATTGCAAAGCTCACCATAAATGGCAACCTATCCACTGGAGAAATCAACTTGAATCTGACAGGAACGGATATGGAGTGGTTTCGATTGGAGAAGAAAGTCATCAAGTTGAATGTGTTGCCTACCAGACAGTTGGATCGAGAGGTACAGATGCAGGATAGGAGAGTCTGGGAGTCCTGGGATAGGAGAGTTAGAGTTTGAGGTGATCTTGAAGCTTTTCGAATTCTGAGGGGTTTGACAAGATTGATCCAGGCAAAATATTCATGGTGAAGGCAGAAAATGCTGCAAATACAAAACAAAGTTCTTCTGCACCTGAAAAAGGACCAGTTAGCTAGGGCAGGACCTTTGTCTGATCTGCCAATAGGCCTGTGGCACTTTCCAAATCATCATTTGTCATGTTCAAGTCTAGTCAATGTTGTCAACAGGCAGTCTGGGAATTCACATATTAACCCCATACTATCCTCATTTGCTATCCAAATACAAGGTATGCCCAAATGAAAGTTGCCTTTGGTTTGAACATTTCTGGATTATGGAAGGGGCATAAAAATCATCTCCATTCCTACTTTTAATCATCTCCAGAGCCTCCTGTTGAAAAGTATTGTGAGGGTGGGCAGGCTGGCTTTTGATGTCTCCCAGGGTCAACACTCCGTGTGTAAGCATGAAGAATGACTGCTTGGACTGGGTGTTGAAGGATATTGGCTCCTCCCTTACTTTGAAACATTGCTTTATAAATTAGCACATGCTGTCCATTTTTCAGGGTGTGAAATGGGCACAGTAATGACAACAGAAGGATAAACAATGCCCAATTTGCACACCAGTCACCATCTACAAGATACACTACACCAAATCACCAAAGCTTCTTTGGCAGAATCTCCCAAACTGGCAAACTCTACCATCTAGAAGGACAAGGGCTCCAAATGCATGGGACCACCTCCAAGTCACATAGCATCTTGACATGGAAATATATTGCCATTCCTTCATCATCACTGGGTCAAAACCCTAGAATTCCTTGCCTAACAGCACTGTGGGAGCACCTTCACCGCACAATGCAATGGCTCAAGAAGGCAGCTCACACTTTTTCAAGGGCAGGTAGGGTAAGGCAATATATGCTGGCCTTGTCAGCACTGTCCACATCCTGTGAATGAATAAATGTTTAAAAAAAGCATAGGCGAGCAATGTTAATGAGACCCAAGGCCCAACTTCAAGCTGGTCTCAGGCCTCTCATTTGGGGTCGTCAATGGTTATGATCTCAAAAACAGACCATGACCAATTTGTATTCCTCCTGTCTTTAGAAAGGTAGATGAAAGCATGTTGGCTATTGAGTGTGAACTCTTACTCTAACATTATGCATGTTCTATTTCCTCAACAGCTACTGACCACACCCCTTCTCTTTGCCACGATAACCTGTACTGATGTTGCATCTTCAGATCAGGTACATGAATGTCTCACTATTTTATTCTAATACTTTCCAAACATTTAATGATAGACACCTGCAGATTTAAATACAATAAATAATATTATAACATTTATTTAAGAAATGCATTGTCCATCAATATATGGGCAGGAATATCCGGTGCCAATGGAGTAACACAATCTTTGGCCACAACGGTATTGGATTGATCTGGACAAAGACATCGATCCATATTCCTCTCTTCTTTGTTCCTACCCAATGAAAGCTCTAAGATGTCATATACTAAAGGTACCAGTTTGAGATCAGTGCATACTGGTTGCAAAGTGAACTGTACACCTGAGTTATACTGCTGCTTTTGTCTAATTTATTGGTTAGGAACAATGGAGCTCTACAATCTGTTACTGACTTCCAAAAATTAACAGTAAACCAAATTGCCCGGCTGGGAATTTTCAAACTTTGTTCCACATTGATTGCAGTTATACTGCAGCTGGTGTGTGAAGTCTAAGGAGTGGGAGTCTACCTCTGGGAGATGACCTAACAGCGTTTGTCTAAAGACAAACTGGTGATTTCAGACTCAAATGCTATGACACGGCCTGCACTAATCTGAAAACCCAAAGTGTTTTGCATCAACCACAATGTGAAGTACAACTACCCCACAGGAACATCCTGAACTAAGCTGCGAGCGTAATATTTTACTGCTTTTGAAGCTATTCTTTTGTTTTAAACAAGATCATATATTGATGACATCAATAAAGCTCTGGGTTAAAGTAACTTAAAGAGTAGCTAAGCCTACAGCACAGAAACAGGTTATTTGGTCCAACTGGTCTTTTCTAATATAAAAACAAAAAAACTGCAGATGCTGGAAATCCAAAACAAAAACAGAATTACCTGGAAAAACTCAGCAGGTCTGGCAGCATCGGCGGAGAAGAAAAGAGTTGACGTTTCGAGTCTTCATGACCCTTCGAGAATTACCTGGAAAAACTCAGCAGGTCTGGCAGCATCGGCGGAGAAGAAAAGAGTTGACGTTTCGAGTCCTCATGACCCTTCGAGTTCTGTCGAAGGGTCATGAGGACTCGAAACGTCAACTCTTTTCTTCTCCGCCGATGCTGCCAGACCTGCTGAGTTTTTCCAGGTAATTCTGTTTTTGTTTTGGTCTTTTCTAATGTTTATGCTCCACAGGAGACTCCCCTTATCCTACTTCTAACCATATTAGCATAACCTTCTTTTCTTTTCTCCCTCATGTGTTTATCTAGCTTCCCCTTTAATGCATCAATGCTAATCACCTCAATTACCCCTTGTACTAGTGAGTTCCACATTCTAACCACTGTTTAGGTAAAGAAGTTTCTCTTGAATTCTCTATTGGATTTATTAACGATTGTCTTATATTTCCGGCCTCTAGTTTTGGTCTTCCCCACAAGTGGAAAAATGTTCTCTATTTCCCTATGTTGTTTTTCCTTCTGTGGGTAATGCACCTGCTTGTTATTTTCTCCACTTTATCCATCCTTTCTCGCTACCCACACCCCTACCCCTGTCTTCCTATGTCACTCATGACTGAGAAGGTCGATCCTGGGTCTAGGTCTGTACCACGGCAACAGGCAAAGCGTATTCCTCCCTCTGACATACCTCTCCTTCCCCCAACTCAGTGTCTCTGACCATGAACTCAGCCAAGTGAAGGACTGCAGGGTCAACCCAGCTTCCACCCCTAAACACCCTCTTCCTAGGTACTAGCTCTATGGTGCTATTTGATGTCAAGGACTGCCTTAGAGAATTGACTGGGAGTTTAGTTGAAGAAATCAAAAATACACTTGATTCGAAATGGCAGAAAGCAATTAGCAAAATAACCAGGGGGGAGATGAAAAGGCTTTTTTTTTAAACTGTGAGTTGTTCAGTTCTGCAATGCACTGCCTGAAAGGATGGTGGAAGCAGATACAATAATAACTTGCAAAAAGGAATTGGATAAATACTTGGAAAGGAAACATTTTGCAGCGATCTTGGGAAAGAACAGGGAAATAGGACTAATGGGCTAGCTGAAGCAAAAAGCTAGTACAGACATGGTGGGTTGAATGGCTTCCTTCTGTGCTCTATGATTCTATGATGTTATCACAGTCAGTTTTCCTCTGTACTTTCTTCTCTTGCTTCTACCAAGCTATAAATATGCCATTCTACAGCCTTCTTCCCCCTCTTTTATATTAAGGTTATAACTCATTATACCAACCCTATTCTGTAGAGTCCCTCAACACACTTAGCCATCCCTTCTTCCTACAATCTTCAGGCTTATAAAATCCAAGCTTGCTATTAACACCCGTTTTATCTCACCATCTCCCAATTTTTTATCAACCTTGGTGGGGCTTGCAGAATGGGCCTTAATTCGTAGGAAAGAAAGTTACAGAACAGAAGTAGGCTATTCGGCCTCTTGTGTCCGTGCTAGCTCTTTGAAAGAGCAATCCTATTCAGTCACACATGCCTGATGTTTTTTCCCATAATCCTGTAAGGGTCTCATCTTCAAGTACCTATCCAACTCCATTTTAAAATTATTTATGGAATCAAGTTCTACCAGCTTTTCAGGGAAAGCATTCCAGATCCCAACAACTCATGGCTGAGGTTCCATGGGAAAGAAGCAAACCACTAGAGGAAGATGGATGGAAAGTCAGGTGTCGGTTTGACAGGTTGCGTGTTACTCAGTTTCACTCAGATGCTGACACTTCCTCCACCTGTAACTTCGGCAATAAATGTATACTTTTGTCTATTTGCAGATCCACTACAGGCTAATGGTGCAGGTACTTAATGAGAATGACAATCCACCAATATTCCTGAAAGAAAGTGTTCAGCCACTCAACATCAGTGAGGTGAGAAGCTGACTGATATCTCGTACAATAAAGAAAAAGAACTTGCATTTGTATAGCACCTTGCACAACCTCAGGACATTCCAATGTGCTTTACAGCTAGTATTGTACTTATTTGAAATGTAATCAGTGCAGTAACTAATTTGTGGACGGCAAGATCCCATAAACCCATTACACTCTTCTTTGAAATAAGAATCTTTTACTTCTATCTGAAAGGCCAGAAAGATCCATCCAGAGACTTGAGCACATAATCTAGGCATTCCAGCCCAGTACTGAGAGAGCGCTGCACCTTTGGAGATGCTGACCTTCAGGTTAGATGGTAAACAAGGCATCAGCTGTCCTCTCGGATGGATGTAAAATATCCTGTGCCTTTATTATAAGTGGAGTAGGGGAATTCTCCTGGCCAATATTTATTCTCAACCAACAACACTAAAACTGATGTTTTGGTCATTATCGCATTACTGTCTGTGGGACCTTGCTGTGCACAAATTGGCTACTGCATTGCAATAGAGAATACACTTCAAAAAATACTTTCATTTACTGCAAAGTACTTTGGGATGTCCTGAGGTCATGAAAGGCACTAAATCAATTCAAATTCTTTATTTTGTTCTTGTTCAGACTTCTGTTTGAAAGCTGCCCTTCAAACCAAATACCCTTTGCACTCTGCTGTTTCTGAGTTTCAAACCACCAAAGCTCCTGAAGCATCTTTAAACTTGTGCTTTCTTGTTCCATCTCCCACACTCACAGCTGACACCAGTGGGTGACGTTCTCTTCACACTTCAGGCACATGACAAGGACGGTGACGACCTCATCTACATGATTGACAGAGCGTCGGTAGGTGAAAGTTTAAAAGAATTACGACTGAGACAACTGCCTTGTAGAGGAGTAAGATGAATATATGTTTGGGACCAGGAATGGTATAGAATCTTACAGCAACAAAGGAGGCCACTTGACCCATTGCGCATGTGCCAGCTCTTTGAAAGAGCTATTCAATTCATCCCATTCTCCCTCCTCTTTTCCCGTATCCCTGCAAATGTTTCCTTTTCAGCTATCTATCTAATTCCCTTTTGACAGTTACTATTGAATCAGCTTCCGCCACCTTTCCAGGCAGTGTATTCCAGATCTTAACGACTCATTCTGTAAAAAGAAATTCTCCTCAACTCCCTTCTTGTTGTTTTGGCAATTTTGTTTCTCTGGTTACTGACTCTCCCACCAGTGGAAACAGTTTCTCCTAATTTACATTATCAAAACCCTTCATAATTTTGAACACCTCGATTAAAACTCCTCTTAACATTCTCTGCTCTAAGAAGAATAGTCCAAACTTCTCTAGTCTCTCCACAGAACCAAAGTCTCTCATCCCTCAATTGGTGAAACACACAACTGGGAGGTGATGAGCTCCTATGTTGCTGGGGCTGGAAAATGTTGAACATGATGAGGAGCCTGTGAAGGTCTAATAATGGAGATGTGGGCCTGGGTGAATAGCCCATGCAGGAGCCAAACCTGTTTCCCTCTGGATTTGACAGTACATGGCCAGAAACAATAGTTTGGAACTATTTGGCACTGGCCTGTCCAAATGAGTGGGCATATTTAAATGAGGTAGTTAAATGGCGTGGTATTTTCAGATGCTCTCATTTATGCCAGTTGTTAATTGTGTCCAAATAAAACGAGCTTCCCCAACATTGCTAGGCTACCCCTACTCCCAACCGGGTTAAATACAGACACAAATTTAAAGGCCCACAATGGGTACAGAAGGTCTAATGATCCATCATTTCATCCTCTTCCCTGGAAACGGAAACAAAACTTGAGAATATTCACCCATTTAGTGAGTTACACATTATGCTGCAGTCTGTGACCCACAATCGCGATAAATCACAATAGATTCTTGTTCTTGGTTGGGCCAGAGCTAAGAGGAGGCAGAAAGTTGGGTTAGAGAGATGGTGTCGTGAATAGTGATCTTGTTGACCCTGGGTATCTACTAATGGCACTGGAAGAAATCTGCGGACTGGCTGCACTCCCTACATTTCATCGTTATGCTGACAGTGTAAAATAGATGGTGATGCTCAATTTAAAATTGGGGTAGGGAGGAACATGGAGATAGAAGTTGGATCTTGTTGCTTTTGGGTGTAAAACAGGCAAAACAAGGGTCAATTTCCAGGACCAACACCTCGTGCCCAAAATATAGCTGAAAGACACCAGACCTGTTACTGGAAAGGATCATTTTTCAGGAGTCCTGAACAAGCAAAGGTCCCCTCCAGGAAACTGGATATCACATAGCAGGATCCAAACTTGTTTCCCTCTGGATTTTACAGTACATGGCCAGAGACAATAGTTTAGAAGAAAAAGTAATTTTAATAAATCATTGCTGAGGAGTAGAAAGAGCAGGAATGCTTTTATGGATTTCAGAATGTCCTGATTGTGCCAACTCTCCCCACTTTGCTGCTCCACTCACAACTCCACCCATGCCCTCAATTCCTACCCCCATCCCAGGATCCATCTTCAAGCTTTGCTGACATAGCAAGCTGCCTGATATCCATCTTTTGAAGATGGGTGAGCTGCATGTGGAACTGCCAGCTGCTCACCTAACTGATGTCATAGCAGTCTGAAGCCTCTCGCTTCATGCATCCATTTCCTACCCCATAACCTCCAATTAGAGCTCAAAGTCATCACGGTGATTCTAGTCGAAGGGTCCAGGTCATCAAGTAGGACAGCTATCAAAATGGAAACAAGACAATAATTACTAGAATTAATAAACAGTATTCAGGTAATCCCATTCCTAGCATTATAAGTGGAAAGGAAGACTGGGGGAGGGAATGACTCCACACTGTAAGATGCTAGGAGAAATATGTTGGAACAGGAGTTGCTGTATTGAGTCTTTGTTTCAAAAAAAAGAGAAACTCATGGGTAGGGGTCAGTGGGGCTGGGAATATCAGGAAAAGTTATTTGTAACTCAAGAGGAGCAAGTGAAGAAAGTTGAAAAGAACAGTGGCAACAGCAAAATCAAAGTAACAAAAACAAAAAAGGTTGCAATGGATAAAGAGGAGAGCAAGATAGAGAGAGTTTGGGGGAGAGAAAATTGTGTACAAGCTGAGAAACTTCTCTCTGTCTCCTCACCTGCTGATGAATGAGTGAAGTCTATCATTCTTTCAAACTCTGTCTTTCTGTTGTAGAGCGATGCAGAATTCTTCAGGATTAACTTGCCGAGCAGCGGACAGGTCCTGTTGGCCCAACACCTGGATTTTGAGGTGAAGAAGGAGTTGGATCTAATGGTTTACGCCATGGTATGGAAACTCAATTTTACGATGAGCTTTTTCTTCTGGTGAGACATTGCCTGCAGTTTCCAAATGAACAAAAATGAAGGAGCCTCAGATAGTGGGGCTGATACTCAAGATGATATTGAGATCATGCAAGTGGTTTCTGCAGTGAAACTGAGACAGTGGCAGTGATATCTGTGGTGATACTGAGGCAGTGGGGTTGACATCTATGGCGATTTGCAGATAGTGTGGGTGATATCTGTGGTGATATTGAGACAGTGGTGGAGATATCCACAACAATATTGAGGCAGTGGTGGTATTATCTGCGGTGTATTTGAGATGGAGGGGGTGATATTTGCATTGAATTTGAAATAGTGGGGCTGATTTCTGCAGTAATATTGAGAAAGTGAGGCTGGAATCCAAGGTGCTATTTGGATAGTGTGGTTGATAACCATGGTAATATTGAGACAATGGGGATGATATCTGTAGGTAGGTTGAGATAATGGGGGTGATATCTGGGGTGATATTGAGACTGGGGGTGATATCCACAGTGACATTCAGATAGTGGAGGGATGATATTTCTGGTGATATTAAGATAGAAAGTCAGGTAGCCACTGTGTTATTGAGACCATGCAGATGATATCTGTAGTAATAATGTATTGTGAGAGTGGGAACGATACATTGTGATCTCTTGCTCAACCCTTGTGCTTCTGTTGAACATAAGAACACAAGAATTAGGAGCAGGAGTTGACATTCGGCCTCTCAATCCTGCTCTGCAATTCGAGAAGTTCTTTGCTGATATGATTGTGGCCTCAACTCCACTTTCCTGCCTGACTCTCAAAACCCTTGAAGCCCTTGTAGATTAAAATCTGTCTACCTCAGTCTTGAATACATTCAAATATCCAGCCTCCACTGCTCTCTGGGGAAGAGAGTTCCAGAGACTAACGACCCTCTGAGAGAAAAAAATTCTCCTCATTCCAGTCTTAAATGGGAGCCCTAATTTTAAAACTGTTTTCCTCTAGCTCTAGACTCCCCCATAAGTGGAACATCTCTCAGCATCCACCCTGTCATGCTCCCTCAGGATCTCTTATATGTTCCAATAAGGTCATCTCTCATTTTCCTAAACTCCAATGGGTATAGATCCAACAAGCTCAACCTTTCCTCATAAGATAACCCCTTCATCCCAGAAATCAGTCGAGTGAATTTTCTCTGAACTGCTAATTCAATTATATCATTCCTTAAGTAAGGAGACCAAAACTGGACACAGTACACCAGATGTAACATAAGGCCTTGTACAATTGCAGCAACACCTCCCTACTCTTACAATCGATTCCCCTTGAAATATTCCATTTGCCTTCCTAATCACTTGTTGTGCCTGCAACCTAACGTTTTGTGATTCATGTACCAGGACACCCAAGTCCCTCTGTACCGTAGAGTTCTGCAATCTCTCGCCATTCAAATAATTTGCTGCTTTTCTATTCTTCCTGACAGTGAACAAGTTCACATTTTCCCACATTATACTCCACCTGCCAAATTTTTGCTCACTCAAACTATCTAAACCCTTCGTAGACTCTTTATGTCCTCTTCACAATTTACTTTCCTACCTACCTTTGTGTTATCAGCAAATTTAGTTACCATACATTCAGTTCCTTCCTCCAAGTCATTGATATATGATTGTAAATAGTTGAAGCCCCAACACTGAATCCTATGGCACATCACTAATAACATCTTGTCAGACCAAAAATGACCCATTTATCCTTACTCTCTGCTTCCTATTAGCTAACCAATCCTCTATCCATGCTAATATGTTACTCCATACACCATGAGTTCTTATTTTGTTTAGTAACATTTAATATAGCGCCTAAGTGAATGCCTTTTGGAAATCCAAGTACACCACCTTGGAGCACTTTATCTTATACTACTTTATTTACTTTACACCACTCATTTACCTTGCTTGTTACTTCCTCAAAGAACTCTAATAAATTAGCCAAACATGATTTCCCTTTCATAAAACCATGTTGACTCTGTCTGATCCCATTATGATTTTCTAAATGTCCTGCTATACCTCCTTAATAATGGATTCTAGCAATTTCCCTATGTTAGGCTAACTGGCCTTTGGTTTCCTTCTTTCTCTCTCCCTCCTTTCTTGAATAGAGGAGTTATAGTTAAGATTTTCCAATCCACTGGGACCTTTCCAGAATCTAGGGAATTTTTGAAGATCACAACCTTTGCATCTACTATCTCTGCAGCCACTTCTCTAAAGACCCTAGGATACAAGCCATCAGCTCCAAGGGACTGGTCAGTCTTTAGTTCTAATAGTTTTCCTGATTTCCCTAGTGATTGTGATTGTTCTGAGTTCCTCCTTCCCTTTTACCTTTTGATTTTCAAGTATGGAATGATTTTGTGTATTCTACAGTGAAAACAGACACAAAATACCTATTCAACACTTCTGCTATTTCCTTGTTTCCCATTATTAATTCCCCAGTCTCACCCTCTAAGGGACCAGTGCTCATTTTAGTTACTCTTTTCTTTTTTAAATACTTGTAGAAACTTTTGCTATCTGTTTTTATATTTCTATAAAGCTTTCTCTCATATTCTAATTTTTC
This sequence comes from Carcharodon carcharias, assembly GCF_017639515.1. NCBI lineage: Eukaryota > Metazoa > Chordata > Chondrichthyes > Lamniformes > Lamnidae > Carcharodon > Carcharodon carcharias. The sequence continues at coordinate 125,076,030 of NC_054479.1, forward strand.
CCTCTTTTCCATCTCCCTCATTTCTTTGTTGGTTTCTAAAATCTGCCCAATCTTCTAACACTAATCTTCACAGTACTGTACACTTTTTCTTTTAATTTGATACTATCCTTAACTTCCTTAATTAGCTACGGATGGTGCATCTTTCTCATAGAGTCTTTTTTTCTTAATGAAATATATCTTTGCTAAGGGTTTTGAAATATATCCTTAAGTGTCTGCCATTGTTTCTCTACTGTCTTACATTTTAACCTGTTAATGGGCCTATAAACTACTCCCACAAGTGACTTCTTACCTTTGCTATTTCTTATCTTTACCCAAACTGATATTACATCTTGATCTTCTGAACTAAGGTTATCTCTCACTGTTGTACTAATGTCATCCTTAATTAACAGAGCTACCCTAGAGCATCCTGTCCTTCTGACATGTCAAATACCCAGCCTTGGTCACCTTGCAACCACGTCTCTGAAATGGCTATTAGTTCAAACATATTTATTTCTATTTGTTCGATCAATTAATCTGTTTTGTTACGAATGCTATGTGCATTCAGATACAGAGCCTTTAATTCTGTCTTTTTACCATTCTTGCAAAGTCTGGCCTTATCTGCTGGTGCACACTTAAGTTTATAAGCTCTGTCCCTTTCTGCCACATTCTGGTTATCATTATCCAAATCTCTACTCTGCTCTATTGCCTTGTCCTTTCTCTTTAATTTACCACATTTCCCCTCACATGATCCCTCATCCTCACTATCAATTTATAACCCTCTCGACTGCCCTAGTGATATGACTCGCCAGAACACTGGTTCCAGCACAGTTAGGTGAAGACCATCCCAACAATACAGCTCCCACTTTCCCCAACACTGGTGCCAGTGACCATGAATCAAAATCCATTTCTCCCACACTAATCTTTGAGCCACACATTCAATTCTTTAATTTTATTTACCCAATGCCAATTTGCTTATGGGTCAGGTAGTGATCCAGAGATTATTACCTTTGTGTTCTGCTTTTCAATTTAACCCCTAACTACTCATAATTCCTTAACAGAACCTCTTTCCTAGTCCTGTCTAGCACCATGATGCAAACCCAATTCTCTCATCATTAAATATGCAACTGGATCCATCCTTTCCCACTGCAAGTTCCTGTCCAGCCCTGAGCAGACGTCCTGAACCCTGGCAGTGGACAGGCAAAACAGCCATTTGGACTCTCGGTCTCTGCTGCACACAACTGTGCCTATTCCCCTGACTATACTGTCCCATTCTACCACTACATTCCTATTTACTCTCCCGGCTTGAATGGCTCCCTGCACCACTGTGCCATGGTTAATTCGCTCATCCACCCTGGAGTCCCCAGTCTCGTCCATACAAGCTGCATGAATCTCGAACCTGTTGGACAATTGCAAGGGTTGAGGCTCCTCCACTTCTACCTTCTGAGTCCCCAAACCTGCCTCACTCACAGTCACACCCTCCTGTCCCTGACCACAGACCAAATCCCCCAAGCTCAGTGTTTTTTTTTTAAGAGTAGTTTTGGATCTAATTCTAAGTGATTTGACATGTGTTACTCTCTGACTTGAAGCAGATTAAAAGACAGGATTCTGAGGGGACCTGTCCTCAATCTGAAAGAAGGACCCAGAGCCAAAGTTAAGGATGGCCACCATGTTTGGAAAGAGCAGGAAAGTAGCATGTTAAATCAGGAATTCACTAGATGATAACCAACATTAGTTTGAAAATCTTGTAAATTACAAAATGAAGGAACGACTGAGAGAATTGTACAGACTTAATGTCCTGAGCAAGAATGAGTTGCTGTAGGAGATGGTACAATGAGTCTCAATTCCAATGCAGTGAGGGTGCAGGGGGAATGAATGCTTGGCCTTGGGAAAAAAACAACAGCAGGCAATTGAGAGAAGCAATGACAACAGCACTGTGAAAATAATAGAGACAAGAACATAAGAGAGAGAGAGAGAGGAAAGACGGATGAGAGAGAAAGAGGAAAGAGGGAGAGAGAAAGGAACAAGAAGAGGAAAGTTGGAGCGAGTGGTGAGAGGCAGAGAAAGATTGATTGAAGTTATCATCAGGGCTTTTTAATTTCATCATGAACCACAACCTGCCTGGAATATTCTTGAAATTGTTCCTGCTTCACCACCAGAGCTTCCTCTGATATACAGCAGAGAAGCGGAACAGTTCTGAGGAAATTTCAGGTCCTTGTTACATTGCCTAGGTTACCTTTGTTGTTGTGACCTTCTCCATATTCCTCCCCAATTGATTCAGTCTTACTACTTTAGCGTTTCCTGCAGCAAGCTAACATTGAGCTCTCACATAGGAAATGAATACCAAAGAGAGATACAACACATCAGCGAAAATTACCATCAATGTGTTGGACGGGGACGATCAGTACCCAAGATTCCTTCCCTGCAACTTCCTGTCACATGGGAAGGCCAGAATCTGTGTCAACCCGATCTACATAGGAAATGTCACTGAGACAAAGCTACCGGTAAGAAGGAGTCATGAGAAACATTCAGAGTTGGTTTCATTGCAATTGGAAGAAGGGTCATCTTCATTGGTTAAAAGAAATGTACGGGGCATGATTTTTGAAATCCCACCACAGGATCATTGAGACACCCAGCTCAATAGCACCATGATGCAAACCCAATTCTCTCCTCATTACATATGCAACGCATACAGTTAACAATCTCCTGGGCCAGGATTTTACAGTCGGCGTGTGGGGGTGGACCCGACACACGGCAGGTAAAATGACATGATGACATCGGGCGTGTGTCCCGACGTCATCGTGCTGTCTCGCGATGTTTCATTCAGCGGGCACGCACTGGAGTCGGCTGTGCGCCCGCCGACGATTGAAGGGCCCATTAAGGCTATTAAGGAACTAATTAATTTCAAATTTATGCTGCCCGTCCAACCTAACAGCTGGCGGGCAGGTGAAAGGGCCAAGCGGCCTTTATATCCATGAACGGGATGAGGTTTCCTAAAGCTTTTACAACTTGAATAAAAACTTTTTATGAAAAATAAAAACACGTCCCATCTCATGCATGAAAGGGTGCTAGACCCGACTACCCCTCCTCCCCCCGCCTGCACAGGTAGCGCTTAGTGCTAACTAAGTTAACTAAGCGCTAACTACCTTAGTCGGCCCGCCCGTGTAAAATGGCGGTGCAGAGCCAATTGTGGACAGCAGTTGGCTCTGTGACCACCCACTCCCGCCGAGCCCGCCCAACGCAGGAAAAATTCAGGCCCCTGACACGGCTAGCAAAAGAAAAGTTGCAAGGATATTTTTAAAAGTTGCATATCATTTAGTCATTTTCTTTGAATGTTTTTGTCTATTCGTAATAAAACAATTGGAGTTTGGATAAAGGGGTTGTTTGACAGACAGTCAAGAATTGGGTAACAAAGAGCTTGCTCGCTTTCCAATTGGGAAGACAGAGCCTGGTGAAGATAGACATGTCAGGTGACCAATGGCAGATGTGTTAAGCAGAGTGATTAAAGGTGCAAGTTCATGTAATGAAACCTCTAGGAATATGTCCAACTAAAGATGACAATCCAAGCAGGAACTTTCCTGATGGAAACCCCTGCTGCGGAGGGTTGGGCCTGGAGAGTGATGCAGTGGTGTTGTGGCTGGCCACCAGAAGAGGGCGAAAGCTATTTAAAAGGGGACTGAAGACCCCCTTTCCTCCCCACCTTGATGAATGCATCAATTAAAGCTGAGGCCTTGAAGATTGGGATCTTTATGGAGGGAGACGAATCCATGACTGAGTCCTCATCCCTCCAAGCAATTAGGGGGCTTAGCTAGTTTGCTAGTTGTGAGGATGTTATTTGGATGAGTCTGGACCATCTATAAACCTGCCCTTAATCACATAGGGCTGCATTTAATGGGTGCCGTGATTCCCGCCCCCGCACCCCAGCTAAAAATTCAGGGTTTGGAAGACCACCCCTGCTCCAGATGGCTGCCCTGCAACCATGGCCGTTAATTGGCTTGAGGCCTTGAGGCTGGATTTCCGCCCCTGAGCAACAGGAAGTCCTGCCTCAGAGAGCTGCCAGCAAATCAAAGGATGCTGGTAACATTGTGGCAGGGGCAGGCAGATAGGTGGTAGGCACAGTTCCCACAAGCTCCCCTGAATGTCAACCCACCCCAGAGGGCCATAAAATCTAGCCCATAGAATTACTTACAATATATAGCACTGAAGCAGGCCTTTCGGCTCAAACAGTCTATGCCAAAGTTTATGTTCCACTCTAACCTCCTGCCATCTTATAATTCTATCAGCATAACCCTCTATTCCCTCATTTTCTTTTCCAGTTTCCCCAGAAATGAAAAGGTAACAGAGGGGGTGAATGAGGTAATGATGCTGGTGTGGTGTGGAACTTTCAATAGGCATTTCATAAAGTGCCACTTAATAGGCTTGTCAGCAGAATTGAACCCCATGGAATAAAAGGAACAGTGGCAGCATGGGTATAAAGTTGGTTTAGTGACAGGAAACAGAGAGTAATGGTGAATAGTTGTTTTGCAGACAGGAGGAAAATACACAGTGGTGTTCCCCAGGGGTCTGTACAAGAACCACTGCTTTTCCTGATATATATTAATGACCTATACTTGGGTGTACTAGGTACAATTTCAAAATTTATGGATGATACAAAGTTTAGAAGTGTCATAAGCTGTGAGGAGGTTAGTGATAGCCTTCAAGAGGACATAAACAGGCTGGTGGAATGGGCAGACAATTGACAGATGAAATTTAATGCAGAGAAATGTGGTGACTCATTTTGGTAGGAAGAACGAGGGGAGGCAATATAAATTAAAGGGCACAATTCTAAAGTGGGTGCAGGAACAGGCACCTGTGGGTGCATACGCACAAATCATTGAAGGTGGCAGGGCAGGTTGAGAAATGGTTAATAAGGCATGTGGGATCCTGGGCTTTATAAATAGAGGCATAGAGTGCAAAAGCAAGAAAGTTATGATGAACCTTTATAAAACATTGATCTGGCCTCAACTGGAGTGTTGTGTTCTGGGCACTGCATTTCAGGAAGGATGTAAAGACTTATAGATGGTGCAGAAAAGATTTATGAGAATGATTCCAGTATGTGGATAGATAGTTCAAAATAATTAGATTTCTCAGCAGAATAGATAGAGAGAAACTGTTCCCATTGATGGAAGGGTCGAGAACGAGAAGACACTAATTTAAGGTGATCGGCAAACAAACCAACAGCAACATGAGGGAACTCCTTTTTATACAATGAGTGGTTTAGAATCTGGAATGCACTGCCTGAGAGTATAGTGGGTGTAGATTCAGTTGCGGATTTCAAAAGGGAATTGGATAAGCACCTGTAGAGGAAAATTTACAGGGCTACAGGGAAAGGGCAGGGGGTGGGACGAGCTGAGTTGCTCTTGCAGGTGGCGTCATGGACACCAGGGTCAAATTGCCTTTTTCTGTGCTGCTATCATTCTATAATTTCAATTTTGCTTTCCCCCACAAGTGGAAACACTCTGTATACTCTATCAAAACCTCTCATAATTTTAAAAGCCTCCAAGGTCACTCCTCAGCCTTGTCTTTTCAAGAGAAAAGAACTCCAGCATTTTCACCTTTGCCTGATGATGTTGTTGTTCTCGTATCATCCTTGTAAATCTTTTGCACCCTCTCCGGTGCCTCTATATCCTTTTTATAATGATGACCAGAAATGCACACAAGTGCAGTTTGATTTAAGTTTAGTATAACTTCGCTACTTTTCAATTCTATTACTATAGAAATAAACCTTAGTGCTTGGTTTGCTTTTCTGTTTGGCAGCAGTTCCCAAACTGTGGGTCGTGATATCAGTTGGAGTTGTTGAAACAGCAAACGGGGTTGTGAGAAATAAAATCGCTTTAATGTCCCGCCCCTCATATTTCCCAGCAGTGGGAAGTAACCTTTCACTAGACTAACTCCCAGCATTGGCCACTTTGGCTGCAGTGGCTGATCAGGTGTGCTGTGACATAACTATGCGAGTATGTAAATATATCAGAAGTCCCTCTGAGCGACTTCTCAGAGCATTGGCAATGTTTGTATGATGTATTATAGGTTGATCTATAATAAGCCAACTATATTAATTATATGCTGAATGTCACTATGCTGCTTTATTGCTGTTTTGTTTTTCTTGGTGTCTGGGGTTGCATTAATTTTCAAGTCTTAAAATGGCAGTGTATTGGAAAATATTTTGGGAAGTGCTGTTCTAAGACCTTATCAACCTGTATCGCCACCATTTGTACTCTTAGATCTCTTTGCTCATCTACCCCATTTAAATTCTTATCTTCCAAGTAGCAATACAGAAGGTTGTGAATTCTGCGCAAAACTCCAGTTCAGTACGGAGAGAGTGTTGCAGTGTCAGAGGTGCTGTCTTTTCAATGAGATGTTAAACCAAGATCCTGTCTGCTCTTTCAAGTGGTCATCAAAGATCCTAATATACTATTTCCAAGAAGAGCAGGGCAGTTATCCCCAGCGTCCAGGCCAATATTTATCCCTCAATCAGCATCTGTTAAAACAGATTATCTGGTCATTATCACATTATTTTTCTGGGAACTTCCTGTGCATGGATTGGCTGCCATGTTTCCTTCATTACCACAGTGTCTACACTTAATTAGCTGTAAAGCACATTAGGATGTCCTAAATTGTGAAAGGTTCCATATGAATGCAAGTCTTTCTTTCTTTCTAATTCAGCATAAAAGTGGCAATCTCACTCAGAGAGGTGGACTATGCCACTGATACAAGAGGAGGTGCCCTTACAAATTTGGGGTTAAGGTATCATGTTGGGGTAGTATAAAAGAGTTTTTTCTCTCTATTTAACTATTCTACAGTTGGTTTAACATTGAGGACATAAAATTGGAACATGTTCTATTCTGACATATTTCGATTGTTTTATGAAAAAGTATGGAGAAGTTTTCAGTTTTTTGCTGATTTCAGTTTTTTTCTATTACAGTATCATGCTCTCCAGCTCTCCCCAGGCCCCATATTAGCAGAGGATGGAGACATGGGACTTCAGACGCCAGTTACATACTCAATTCTTGAAGGTCTGAGCTCTGAAGGACACAAATCAGTTCATATGGCCACTTCTTAACTTGAAGTATAACAGCTTAAAAAAATCCCACCATATGACAGTGCTGAGGGTGGGATGGATAAAAGAGGGTGTTATAACTGAAAATCTTATACTGAGGGTGGAGGTGTAACAGAGATAGCAAGTGAGCTGGGGTGCAGGTGGAGTAACTGGGAGAGCTGGGTTGTGGGAGGGGTCAGTGGGTAGGCTGGGATGAGGGATCAGTGAGAGAGCTGGGGTGAGGGGAATTAGCGGGAGAGCTGGGATGGGGGGGGTGTCAGTGGGAGAGCTGAGGTGGGGGTTGGTCAGCAGGAGAGATGGAGTGGGGTCAGTGGGAGAGCTATGAGGGAGGGCTCAGCAGAAGAGCTGCGATGTGGTCTCACTGTTGTTTCTCCTCAGCAGGTGATGATAATGGCAGGTTTGAAATCAGCAATGTTACTGGAGCGATAATGATGAGGTGGCCAGTCCGGAGCTATGTGCAGACTCCCTCGTTCTCTCTGACAGTCATGGTAAAGAAAACACAATCAGCCACAATTCAGTTTTTAAAAACAATTGGTGTGACAGTGAGTGAACAGTCTATTCCGCAACTGTCCAAGACTCAGATACTGGCTGCTACTGCTGCAAAATAGTACATAAAAGGCCCCCTCTCCTTCAGCTGTTCCATCAGGGAGTGGATCAGGGCAGAGTGCAATGATTCTAGGTTACTAACCTCTTTCCCTCCCTCCTTCCATAAGGCCCTGCTGGGTTTGGCTCCCTGGGCACTAATGGTATTCTTGTGCATTACTCAACTAACCCTTCTTCAATTGTGAACTTAGACAACAACCATGGGCAAGATATTGCACCAGAAGTTACATCATAGTCAAGACTGATCTATCCTGAGATCCACAATAGACCCTCAGAAGTCACTGGGGAGCAATCACAAACAGGAACCCTGGCTGAATTTTTTCATACTGGGCATCCCTACCATTACATTGGCTACCTCACTTTGAAAAGCAGAGAAGCTATGTTAAACCATTATCAAACTTTGTTTAGACCACATTTAGGGTGCTGTGCATAGTTCTGATCTCCAAATTACAAAAAAAGATTTAAATGGATCATACTGTACTGAAACAAGAATAACTATCAGGATAGCTTGCACAGACTGGGATCCTTGTCTCTAGAAAACAGAAGCCTAAGGAATGACCTGATAGAGGTCATTACAATTATAAAGATGTTTGATAAGATAGACATAGAGTGGATGTTTCCTTTTGTCATGAAGTCCAAAACTAGGGATCATAAATGTAAGCTGGTCAGTAATTAATCCAATTGGTAATTTAGGAGAAACTTCTTTACTCAGGATGTGGAACTCGCTAACCACATGGAGTATTTGAGATGAATATCATAGATTCAATTAAGGAGAAACTGGATAATGAGGGATGAAGAAAGAGAAGGATATGCTGATATGGAGATGAAGTATTACAAGAGGAGGCTCATGTGGAGCATAAACACCAGAATGGATCAGTTGGCCAAATGGCCTGTTCGTGTGTTGCAAATCCTATGTAAAATCAGCAGACTAAGCCCAGGGATCAAACCTGGGGTCTCCTGGTCTGCAGTACCTATTACACACCAGGAAATGTATACTAATGTGTTTAATATTTAAGAGTGAAGTGCAGGCAGGAAATAATAAGAGCAGTAACATCTATGACACCAGGGTGAACACAGTTGAATGACTGACGTCCTTTTCTCTAGGCTTCCCAGGTGGATGACCCCGCTAAATACACGGTGACCAAGGTGCTGATTCACGTCTTGGCTCAGAATCGCCATCGGCCACAGTTTAACAAGATCGAGTATAAGGGATTCATTCAGGAGCAACCAAACCCCCTTGCCCTAGTAGTCACTTATGGCAATAAACCCTTACTGATGAAAGCAGTGGACCAAGATTTCAAAAACGTGAGTTAAATGATACGTTTACTTTTCGTATTTCTTCCCCCTTACCTCTGCTTTTCCACTGTTAGGCATGAGAATTAGACACTAAACTCAGATGCCCTTTACTAGCTATGGTTGATGTTAACAATCCAAGGCTGTTTGAAGAAGATTGCAGGGGAGTTCTCCCAGTCTCCTGCCCAACATTTATCTCAAGGGGACAGGAATATCAATGGGAGGGAAGTGATGCTTCAGTTGTACCGAGCCTCAATCTCACAGAATCAAGGAATCACACAAGGAGGCTCTTTGACCCATCATGCCTATGCTAGCTCTTTGAAAGAGTTATCTAATTAGTCACATTCTCCTGCCATTTCCCCACAGCCCTACAATTTTTCCCATTTTTATGAATGCAATGTTTTGTTTTGGGCTTCACACTTCAGAACAAATATGTTGTACCTGTAGGGGGTGAGGATGGGAGTACAGAGCAGGTTCACCAGAATGATATCAGGGCTTAAAGGGGTAAGTCACATTAAACTTAGCTTATATTCTCTTGCATTCAGATGGTCGGGTTCTCTGATCCATATGTATTTTAGCTGCTAAAAGGATGTGCTAGGGCAAATACAAGGGTGGTTAGCTCATGTGGTTAAACAGCTGGTGTATGGTTCAGAACACTGACAGTATGGGATTTGGTCTCCATTCTGGCTGAGATGGAGTTAGAGCTTGCCTCTTTCCTTGCCTGTAATAAAATTGCAACATAAGTCATGGTTTGATGACCCTCGAATAATCAATGATGTTACTTGGAGAAGAGAAAAGGGGATCAATACAGATACAGATAAACTTTATCCTCTGATTATTGCAGAAATACATTGTTTCTTTCAGTTGAGGCATGAGACCAGAAATGTGAGGTGTCAGATATGAAGAAAGACTAGAGAAACTGGGGCTCTTTTCATTAGAGCAGACAAGGTTAAGCGGAGATCTAAAGCCTTGATAAATATGAAAGGTTTTTATAAGGTACGCCAGTTAAACTATTTTCATTGGTGAGTGAGCCAGTAACCAGACTAGCAAATTTAAAAACTTTCAAAAGAATGAAGGTAGGATTTGGTAGAATTTTCTTTTATGTCAAAAGTTGTTGGGACATGAGCTGAGCTACCTAAGAAAACTGTGGAAACAGAATCCAGAATAGGTTTGAAAAAGGGAAGTGGATAAATATTTGAAAAAGAAATTGACCTATCATCCCATCACCCTGCTAAGATACCATACTTCAATATAGACTTATAATCCTGTCTCTCTAAATCATTGCGATGTTGAGATACTCCACCATGGACCTATCACCCTCACCCATTCCAATGACAAGGATTCATCATCTCATCAGGACAGTGGTCAAAGAAGTCCACAGATCAGGATCTAGCCCCTCTCAGTCTAAATGAGTCGATCATGGAATACAATGAAAAGGGGATACAGACAGCAGTGGGAAAGTTCATGTGTTCTAAATTAATTTAAACTCCTCTGCCTAACTTTGTGCCCTTCTGTTGCTCCAGGGCAGAAATCCGAACCTTGTCTACATCCTGAAACCTCAGTCCAATCACACACAGCTATTCCAGGTCACACAAGAAGGGCTCCTACTTGCTCGAACTGATCGGCTGCGTGCACATGAAAAGTACATGCTACAGGTAAGGGTGGAGTTTGGCAAAATATTCAAGGATGGGTGGAGGGAGGGGGCAGTGGTTTGTGGGGGGAGCAAGAGTTAGGATGAAATGAAATTTTACTTTGTAGCTAACCCATACAGTAGTGTCATGACTGTGATACTGAGTAATCCAGCTGTTTGAACCAGTAATCCAGGTGATTGACTAGCAATCTAGATACCTGGACTAATAATCCACATGCCTTGACTAGTGATCTAGATCCCTGGGCTAATAATCTAAATAGTTGCGCATGTAATCCAGATGGTTGGACCAGCAATCCAGAGAACATGAGTTCAGATCCCACTGAGGCAGTTCTGAGAATTTGAATTCCGTTAAAAGAAAATCTGGAAATGAAAAGATGATCGGTGACCATGAAACTGTTGGATTTGTCATAAAAACCCAGCTGCTTCCCTAATGTCCTTCAGAGAAGGAAATCCACCATCCTTATCCAGTCTGGCCCATATTTGACTATAATCCCAGACCAACATTGACTCTACACTGCTCTCTGAAGTGGTTTAGCAATCCACTTTCAAACCTGCTACTAGCAGTTCAAAAAAAAGGCCAATTACTACCTTCTGTTTCAATATTTATTTCAAGTGTCTCTCTAATTACCATCACTGCTGTGACTGACTTGTCTCCAACTGCCGCTTACGGAAATGGATCCCATATTCTAATAGGCTTTTGTGTGGAATATTCCTTCCTTGCTCCCTCTTTATACCTCCAGCGCTGTCCTGAGTTTGGACTCTCATATCACTGATTCACTGCCACTGGAATGAATTTTCGCCATTATTCTCTCAAATGCTTTTCATATTTCATTCCAAAATAGATGCTAAACTTTGGTTTTGACTCATGTCCACAGATTGTTGGATCAGACAAAGGATCAGGGGACATGGTTAGCACCAGGGTCAACGTTGAGATTCTACACTCAAGTCAGCCAGGTAGGTCTATCAACAAAAATACAAACCCCTCCTAGCCCATTAATTATACCAAAGCAGTGTTAGCTTGGTAATAACCCCAAATCAGGCATGGAATGTGGTGGGTGTAACAAGCTCTAGAGGAACAGGCAACTTTGGAACTACGGTGCTCAAAATTCTCCACACTGGGAATTCTCCTCATCTCATATCCGGATCTGCTGTAGACTGATTGATAGAGATTGATTTTTGTCATTAGTCAACAACTCCATTATTGATGTCTTATGTGACTAATAAGATGGTAGAAGGCAAACGGACCTTGGGGCAGGATTTTCGGGTCGTCGGGCAGGCAAGGTGGGCAGGCCCGGGAATGACCGGAAAATGGCCAATTAATGGCCAGCCAGCATGAAAGGTGCACTGAAAGGCTTAGCGCTGCCAGGGTGGGGGCAGGAGGGCGAGCGCTGACGTCAGCCCGGGCATGGGGGAGCGCGCAATGAAAGCTCCCTGAAGGTAGAAAGCTGCCTTAGGGAGTTGAAGAATTTAAAATCAAGAAATAAAGATGTAAAAATGCAGAAAAAAATGTCTACACATTGGACTCACTCAACTAAACACATAGATAATAAAAATTCTGCCCAAACATTTTTATTTTTTAAAAATTGATATCAGAAACCCCGTCCCACCCTTGGATGAGGTTTCCTCAAAAATCTGAAGGCCACCTGGCCAATTTGCCCGTCCGCCAATTGTAGCAAAAAATCAACACTAATTGAAACTTTAATGGCCTTAATAGACCTCTTAATTGTCAGCGGGCACGCGGACAACTCTTGCGTGTGCCCACCGACCGAAATATTGCGCAAGTGCGCAATGACATCGGGACGCTCATCCAACATCATTGCATGCTATTTTACACCCGCTCGGGTCGGCTGTGTGCTGACCCGCGGGACATAAAATTCTGCCCTTGATCTTTTTTATTAAGCAACTCCTACATAATGGGGTGAGTGATCTGTTATCACTCAGAAACTGTGGTGAATCTTCCTACATGTAATAAGTAGAGAAGCTAGTGGGATTGGTTGCAGAAGGTCATCTTTCACCAACTCACATGTCTTACCATTGATGGCAATTCATACTGCAAGCTAACAAGTTACTGCTGTAAAGGAAACCATGAATGAATGAGAATTAGTCCATTGTCCCTGTGTGAGTTCCAGGTCTATACCGGAGCTCCCTACTGTAAATCTAGCAAGCAGTACTGGAGATGATGTGACCCTGCTGGTTCTTGCAACAAAGTGTTAGAGCAGCACCAAATATGTGCATCCCTAAGCAGGACTTTGTAGTTTCATATAGTCCTTCCCTCATCTTCTAGAAGTACTGACTCTTCAAGGATTACATTGTGTTAGAGCAGACCCTGTGTACTTTCGATGAATAATAGCCCCTTTGTATGTTATAGGGAATAACAGACACTGTGAATGCCATAGGAACAGAGAAACTTGTTTACATTAGCAGTACCTCAGTAACATTATTGGGAATAATAGCCCTGTTTATGTATATTAAAGGGAAGAGCAATCCTTGTATATACTATAGGGAATAGCAGCCCATGTATTATACAGTGAATTGCAACCAGTTTGTGTTATGTAGGGAATAGCAGCTCCTCTGCGCATTAAAGAAAAAATGTAACCCCTCTGCATATCAAAAAGAATAACAGCCCCTTTGTATATTGTGGGGATTAGCAGCCCCTGTGTACGTTGTAGAAAATAGCAAGACTTGAGTATATTATAGATTATTGCAGCACTTCAGTATGTTGTCGGGAATGGTAACTCCTCTGTACATTAAAAGGAATAGCAGCCTCAGTAAATACTGCAGGGAATAGAAGCCCGTGTGTACAATATAGGGAATTCCAGTTCCTGGGTACATTATATGGAATAGCAGCCCTGTAAGAAATGGTACTTTTCACAATATCTATAGAATTTATTTATAGAAATCTTATGGAGTTAGTAGGCATAGTATGAGGCCAGGAGGCAGAAAAATTGTTTCGCTTCTCTCTCTGGAAAAACATGTAAACAGTCCCTAGAAATGTTGAGGTGTCCTGGTTCAGGCTTCATGTTGACATTCTAAGTCAATAGGGTGGCATTTTGTACCCTCTTTTCTGTACAAATGTCTGGTAAGAGTTAACAAATGGCCCTCAGCATGAAGTAAACTAAAAGATGACCTTAGGCTAAAGTGATAGACAAGGGGAGAGGTGGCCCCACCTACACCTTGGGTACCTGTCCTGTGGTCATTGGCCAGGGCTATTCAAACATGTGATTGACATTGGGTAAACAACCAGCCCCTAGAAATAAAGTATATTAATGGGTACTCAGAGGCAAGGGGCAGTCCTGATCAGGCAACTGCCTTCTTCAAATGGGAGAAGACCAGGGAAGATGGAGGAAGAATGGGGGAACATCTTCCTAACACTTCGGCTACTGAGTAGAAGGCTGCTGCTACAGGAAATAGAGATCAACATCCTTTGTGTCATCTGTCCATATGTTCTTCAGGATCGGTAAACCACTCTCATCTGTCAAAAGTCATATGCTTTTCCTATCTGTTTAGCTTAAGCATCATATGTAAACTGTCGCTACTTTAAAAACTACTTTATGAAGTACTCATTATTAGAGTTATTAATTATTAGAGTACTATTTATGAGCTCTCAACTGCCTACATGGATAATCTGTGACTTCCAAGCCTTAAAACTTACCAACCTTATTCTAGGGAATAACAGCCACTAAGTATTTTATACAGAATAGCAGCTTGCTCCTCAATATATTAGAGAATAGCAACTCCTGTTTATAACAGTGGGAATAACCCCTGTGTATAATACAGCAAATAGCAGCCCCTGTGTATATTATAGCAAATGGCAGCCCCTGTATAAACTATAAGGAATTGCAGCCGCTGCATTTATTATATGGAATTGTATGGAATTGTGTATTTTATAGGGAATAGCAGCCTCTTTGTATATTGAAGGGAATAGTAGCCCCTGTGTATTCTGAGGAATGGCTGGTTATAAGTACATTGTAAGGAATAGCAGCTCCTCTGTATGTTATAGGGAATAATAGCTTCTGTTTACTCTTCCATTGAAGAGTAGCCTTGTGTAAAGGGAGAAGCAGCTCCTGTGTATAATATAGGGAAAGCAGCTCCAGTGTATATTATAGAGAAAGCAGCTCCTGTGTATCTTATAGAGAAAGCAGCTCCTGTGTATATCATAGAGAAAGCAGCACCTGTGTATGTTATAGAGAAAGCAGCTCCTGTGTATGTTATAGAGAAAACTGCTCTTGTGTATGTTATAGAGAAAGCAGCTCCTGTGTATGTTAAAGGGAATTGAATGCTCTCTAAGCATTATTGGGAAAATAATGTATGTACTGTTTTTTTTTGTAGAGAAAAGCTGCTTCTGTATATATTATAGAGAATAGCAAAACCTATTTATATCATAGAGGATAGCAGCCCTGAGTATATTGTAGGGAACGAAGGGACTCCAAGGAGTCAATAAATAATTTTCAGGAAGGCCTTCTTAAATCCCCTGACTAAAGCCTGTGCTGTGTATTTGATGTATCGCTCTGTCACATAACAGGAGGTCCCTAAGCAGTTTACAGATCAGGACATTATAAGCCTTGCTTGGTATATGCTGAGGCTTCCAGTGTTCTGCATGGTGCCCCAACATTGAGACATATGCAGTATGCATCATTTATGTAGCAGGCCTCAAGCCTTCACCCTGGTAATGTAGACCCAAAGGCCACAAGAGACTTCAGGTGCTTAACATCAGATCATAGCAGACTGTGTGTTTTTTTTTAGTTCATTCATGGGATGTGGTCGTTGCTGGCAAGTGCCCATCCCTAACTGCCCTTGAGAACTGAGTGGCTTGCTAGGCCATTTCAGAGGACATTTAAGAATCAGCCACATTGCTGTGGGTCTGGAGTCACATGTAGGTAAGGACAGCAGAATTCCCTAAAGGGCATTAGTGAACCAGGTGGGTTTTTACCATGGTCGTCATTTTTTTAAATTCCAGATATATTTTATTGAATTCAAATTTCACCATCTGCTGTGGTGGGATTCAAACCTGGGTCCTCAGAGAATCACCCTAGATTACTAGTCCAGTGACAATACTGCTATGCCACTGCTTCACCCCCTGTGTATTATATCCTTCACTGCTAATGTTTATGAATTGGATGTTCTTTGGTGAGCTGCCTATAGCTGAGAACTGAGAACCAATTTTTACTGATCTTTCATCCGCTGACTTTGGATGCGTTCTGTCTCTGCAGTGCTGTGGCTGGGCCCGAAAATGGGCCAAGTAAAAAATTTACTCCTATGAACAGTGAGGTCCTTACGACCACAGAAGTTCACCATTAGCTATTTTGCTTGCAAATAGTAAAAAAAATGCTTCCCTAAGGAATGTCCATTGTTCCCATTAGACTCATCCTTTATCAACCTTTGTGATCCAATATCTGTTTCTCCTGTTATTTTGTAGTTCCTACTGGACTCTCCAAAGAGAGCAGGAAGTACAGTTCTAAGGAAATGGGATTAATGGGAGGAATCATTGGCATATTACTCCTCTTTCTTGTTGTCGCATTTGTTCTGCTTGTGTGTAATCTGAGGCGTCGACACAGGCAACACAGGCAAAGGGGCACTGTCGCGGCAGAACGAAGTACCAATGTGGTAAGATATCCAGAATTGAACTTGTCTGTGTATGTAGAAAAATATGGATAAAAGGGCTTTGGTGTTGTAATCTTTACTTTTCTTAAACTGATAAAACAAAGGTGAAGTAAGAAAGAAGACATAATAAATTAAGAAGTATTATTACAATCAAGTTAAAAGACCAGTGGGTCTATCAAGCATACCCTGCACCATGATGGTCAGACAATCATGACTAGACACTTCCCCTACTCCGCCACCCCGCAGCCAAGTAATGGCCTGGGGAAGGCAAAAGTAAAAGAAAAACTAAGAACCAGCAGGGGAAAATACCTCTGTAAAATTCCTCTCCAATCCACACCGGCAATTAGAATAAGTTCAGGAAATCATGTGGACCAAGTTTTATCTAATGAATGATGCCAAGATTTAAAGGCCTATAGAATGTAAAAGGGAGAGAAAATTGAGGGATATCAGAAGTTTCCATATCTCATCAAAGGACAGCCCTGTCATCCCAGGAATCAATTTAGTGAATCTTCATTGCACTATCTCTAAGGCCAGTATATCCATCCTTGGGTATGGAAAATAAAACGGTACATAGTGCTCCCAGGTGTGATCTCAGCAAAGCCTGATATAATAGCGGCAACACTTCCTTACTTTTATAGTCCAACCCCCTTGCAATAAAAGCTATCATACTATTTGCTCTTTAATTGCTGTGGTACTTGTACTTTAATTTTCTATTATTTGTGTACAAGGACACCCAAATCCCTCTGAATCTCAGCTTTTCATTTCTTCCTACCAATGTAGATAATTTGACACTTCCCCACATTATACTCCATCTGACACCCTTGTTGCCCAATCACTTAACAGGTCTATATTCTTTTGCAGCCTTTTTTACATCCTCCTCATAGCTTTCTTTCTCACCTAACTTGTATCATTAGCAAACTTGGATGTGTTTCAACTTGTGAAGGAGGCTAAAACTGCAGACCAGAAACATAAGATAGTCACCAATAAATCTAGTAGGGAATCAAGGAGAAATTTGTTTACCCGGAGTGTGGTTAGATTGTACACTTCTACAAGGTGTAGTTGAAGCCAGTCATAAAACACTTGTTCGGCCTCAACTGGAGTGTTCTGCCCAATTCTGGGCACTGTACTTTAGGAAGGATTTAAAGGCTTTAGAGGGGATGCAGAAAGCAGAAAAGGTTTATGAAAAAGATTCCAGCATGAAGGGTTTCAATTAAGTAGATAGACTGGAGAAGCTGGGTTGTTCTCTTTAGAGGAGGTTGAAAGCTTTGATAGAGGTATGCAAAATCATGAGGGGTCTAGATAGAATAGCTAGAGAGAAACCGTTCCCCTATATATATAGGGATCGAGAACCAGAGGACACCGATTCCAGATTGTTGGCAAAAGAACCAAAGGTGACATGAGGAAACATTTTTTACACAGTTTTGGAATTGGAATGGATTTGGAATGCGCTGTCTGAGAGTTTGGTGGAGGCACATTCAATTGTGGCTTTCAAAAGGGAATTGGATAAGCTCTTGCAAAGGAATTGCAGAGTTTTTTTTAATTCACTTATGGGTTGTGAGCATCACTGTCAATGCCAGCATTTATTGCCCATCCCTAATTGCCCTTGAGAACTGAATGCCTTGCTAGGCTATTTCAGAGGGCATTTAAGAGTCAACCACATTGCTGTGGGCCTGGAGTCACATGTAAGTAAGGACAGATTTCCTTCCCTCAAGGGCATCAGTGAACCAGATGGGTTTTTACAACAATCGTTTCAAGGTTATCATTTGACTTTTAATTCAAATTTCACTATCTGCTGTGGTGGGATTCGAACCTGAGCCCCCAGAGCATTACCATGGGTATCTGGATTATTAGTTCAGTGACAATACCACTACAGCATCACCTCCCCTATGGGGAAAAGAGTGGAGGAGTGAGCTGGCACGAATTCAACAGGCCAAATGGTCTCCTTCTGAGCTGTAGCCATTTTATGATTCTATTCTATCAATAGAATTGATGCATTTAATTAGGGGAAGCTAGATAAACCCACGAAGGTGAAAGAAGTAGAAGGATATGCTGACAGGACTAAGTAGAGGAATTGAAGGGGGCTCGTGTGGAGCGCAAACAGCAACACAGACCTGTAAAGCCAAATGGCCTGTTTAAATGCTGTGGATTCAAGTAGACTGGATGGCATATGGAACCTGGGTTCCAATTGAGCCCATACTGAAAGTGTGAATGTCTCCTTTTCACACCTCATTTCCTTCAGGAAGGTCAAATCACTTAGATCCAGTTTAGCCCGAATGTCTCCTTTCTAGCTGTGAGTACCTATAATGAAAAAGTCTACTTAGCATTGGGTCAGTTGAGTATAAGTGAGGCAAGCCTACTTGATTGAAGATGGACAATCTTAAATAGCTTTGGTAAAGATTAGAACTCTTCCTCTTAAACTTCACTGTTGCCAATCTCTTGATAGCTGCAAGGACTCAATGTGAAACAAATTTCAGGCATTCTCCTTCCAATTTCCAGTGGACAGAGGCCAAATGGGTTGAAAATTTACCTGGTCAATTTCACTCAGTGAACACAAAGAATGGCTGATGTATTTTACAAAAAAGTCACATTGGTACATTAAGAAGCACTTGTCTGGATTTTGCAATTGGGAGATAACTAAATCTTGTATTTTTAAATTAAACAGCTGATTTCAATAAAAAAAAACACTTATAGGTAATTCCATCATAGGGTCTTCTCCAGGATTGTATTTTTATTAAATAGACAATGGCTTATTTGCAAATGCCAAGCACCTAACACCCCTTTCAGGCACAAGCCCTGGCCTTTTCTACCTTTACCAATATGGTGGTGGAGCTGCTCTGGTGCATGCCCTGCCTGCCATATTGGAAGCTTAGGTTTCCATTTTGCACTTGAAAAATGGGCACTACTGAATTTGTAGGCAAATGAGATTCTGAACAAAAAGGATTTTCATGGACTTTCTTTCTCCTGTAGTTATAGTTCCAGGTGTGTTATTACAGTTTTGCTTATTTAAGATTCTAATATGTAAGGGAACTTGACATGTTGTGCTCTAACTTATTTGGAAACAACAATTAAAAAGTAACTGCAGAGTTGGGGAAGAATGGACTACAGCTGTGGGCGTCACACCATCATATGGTTACAGTGGGTAAGGAGGTATCACTTCACCATTGCCTACATGGTAACTAAAGGCAGATGGGCATCAGCAACCCATAAAGAACATGGTAACTGGAGTTAAGTGGGTATTTTTTTCCCCATAGTCTGCCTAGGAGTTGAAAATCTTCTCTCTTGCTATTTTGAATGAACTGGTTCATTTCAAATCCCTGAGTGCGATACTTTGCTAAGTCGTTAACACATTTAAAATAAGTAGGTTAGCAGCGTGCAAAAAATTGACACAAACCAGTCAAGTTAACCGTGACCAAATGGGTATCACTGAACCCACAAGATAATTAGGGACAGATGAGTATCACTGAACACTAACTATGCAAGTTAACTAAATATGGATTGGAAAGTGGCTAAAACCTGTGATTATAATTCCTCTGGTATTAACTAATAGGCTCGCTATGGGCAGCTCAGATCTCAGTGGAGTATGGTAGCCTCAAGACTAGAAGGCTCGCAAGGGAGATAGATCACTTATAGCAAGCTGCTCCACAGGTGTTGGGAAAAGACCACACTTAATGTCTGCATGTGACCATTCAAATCTTTGCCAAAAATTTATTTACGTTGCAACACTACCTCTGACTGGGGAAAAAACTGACTCATTTTCTCTCTCTCCTTCTTGCCTCATTTTTTTCCACCACTCGCTGTTCTCAGAAGTTAAAGTGGTTCCAGCTGGTGAGTGTGTGGGATTGTTGTGTGTCTTCTACTTTTTCTTTCCAGTGGGTTCAAATTTACAACAAGCTGATCAACTTAGGGGCTGACTTACCAAATCCAGCAGGGCTCTTAGTTTGAACCTGGAGGCTGCCCATAATCCAGGAGTTCCCCTGTCTCCAGGGGATTGCAACTGTTCATCGCTCTGCTGAGTCAGTGGATAGACACAGCAGAACATCTTAATTTAGATTGTGAAAGTCTTTTGAATTATCTTCTGTGACAAAATTATAAATAAGCTAAGTGAATCTAATAAGATAAGAACACAACTCCACAAAGTGGTGAATGTTTGGAAGGGATTACCCGTGGAAGTGACTGAGTTTGATAACATCAATAATTTTAAGAGGGAATTGAACATGCATTTGGTGAGAAAGTCAACTGAAAATTATGTACTGTTTCTGGCACCAGGGTTGGTCTAATGAATAGAATGGTCCTTTCTGGTTCTGTCAGATCTGGACTGAGAAAAGTCCATTCGGCCCATCCATCCTGTTTTATCCATCCAATTGTCTTTTGAACTGAAAAAATACTACCTTCTTCCCCAGTAAATTATTCCACAACTATTTTATATGCAGATGAAAAAGTTGCCCTTAACCCTTACTTCCTATTTCAATCACTATTTGATTCCCGTTTGTCAAAGTTAGCAGTTTGCCAGGGCCAACTTTTGTCAATTAAAATATTTTTGCATGAAGACCTTATGGATGGTTCCAATAATGGATGGAAAACCATGCACTGCGTAAGTGATTGTCTGATGTATTCTCTTAACGAGGGTAGCTAAATGCAATGAGACCATTTACTCTTCAACAACAACTTGTATTTATATAGCACCTTTTAAGATAATAAAACATCCAAAGGTACTTCACAGGAGCATTATACAGCAAGATTTGATACCAAGGTGATATTAGGGTAGCTGGCCAAAAGCCTGGCAAAAGAGGTAGGTTTTAAGGAGCATCTTAAAGGAAGAAAGAGAGGTGAAAAACTGCAGAGGGAAGGAATTCCAGAGCTTAGGGCCAAGTCTGCTGAAGGCATAGCCATCAACAGTGGAGCAATTTAAAATCAGGAATGATCAAGGTGCCAAAATAGATAACCACAGATGTGCCAAAGGGTTTTGGGGTTGGATGACATTACAGAGATAGCAAGTTGCAAGCCCATGGAGAGACTTGGAAACAAGGATAAAAATATTAAAATCAAGGTGTTGCTGAACCAGGAGCCAATATAGTTCAACAAGCACAGGAGTAATGGGTGAACGGGACTTGATGCGAGTAAGGACATGGGCAGCAGAATTTTGGATGATGTTAGGTTTACTCTATTGTTTTGAAGGTAAAAACATTGTTGGAGTAGTATAGAGTGAGCTATGCTCTGTACCTAGCCAATGCATTATCTGCCTTGGGAAATTTTGATATGGTAGTGTAGAGGGAGCTTTACTCTGTAATTAATCTATGTTGTATGTGACTAGGGAGTACTTTGAATGCCAGTGCTTAGGGGGCTTTACTCTGAGTCTAACTTGTGTGTGACAGTGGTACATATATCTGTAAATTTCCAAGAGATGAACTTTTAAAAAAAATTACCAAAGACAAAAACTGCAGAAAAATAAAAACCTTCTCACTTGACATACTTTGTTTTCTCTCTGTAATTCAGGTTAACACCAGCAAACAAGAACAATCCTACAGTAATCTTGCCTATATAAATGAGGGGTTCAGTAATTGCAATGAAGAATCAAGCAATGGTGGTGCCACATGCAATCAGGGGAGAACCTCAAGTGAACAGCTTGAAGTTGCACCGGTTCAAGAACAAGAATGTACCATCAAACCCATCTTGACTAATGGAAAACCAGCGCTAATCACTGACTGCAAGTCCATGTGCATCAAAGCTGATGTAATGACAAAGGAAATTTGTCTTGATGCTACACATCAATATTCTGAATGTAAGAATGAGGAGCAGAGTGTAAATAGCAATTGCCCATTAGGAATTAACCTGCAATTACCAGGCAAGACTGGCTTGGAGGAGAGGTCACAATGTGAAAATAAGGAAGAGCCATCGGAATTCATAAAGAAAACTGTGCAGGAAGCAGAAGGGCACTCAGGAACAGCACCAGGAGAAACAAAGGGCTCAGTGTCCCCAAGAAAACAAGACTGGAGCGCAAACACGGCAGAAGAACAAAAGCATTCAGTGTCTACAGCAGGAGGACTAGAGGGCCCAGTGACTGCAGAAGGACAAATGCAACCAGTGTCTGAAGCAGAACAAGGAAATCCAATGGCTCCGTCAAGAGGACAAGAGTACATAACATGTTCAGAAAAAGGAGCAGGTGCAGTGGATTCAGTGGCAGGAGATGCAATCACAGTGCATACAGCAGACACAGAGCATAGAGCAACAGTAGAGTATCCATCAGTTGCAGAGCAGCCAGTGACAGAACTGGCAGTAGAGCATCCAGCAGCAGTAGAGCATCCAGTGGCAATAATGTTTCCTACATCCGTGGAACATCCAATAGAAGAAGAGAATTTAGCAGTTCAGCATCCAGTGGAAGCAGAGAATCCAGTGGCAGTAGTGTCTCCAGCAATGACAGAATATTCAGTGGCAGTACAGCACCAAGTGGAAATGGAGAATCCAATGGAAGTAGAGAATCCAGATCAGCCAGCGGAAGCAGAAATGGCAGCAGGGTATCCAGCAGCCACAGAGTACTCAGTGACAGAAGGAGTAGTTATACACTGTCCAACGACAGGAGTGACCATAGAGGGACCATTGGAGGGAGCAGTGGTGAGACCGGAAGCCACAGAAGAAAAAAAAGCTTCCGTACAATCTTCGGTGGTGGCCACAAATGTTCTAGCAGCAGCAGTAGTCACGAAATGTCCAGTAGCAGATGTGAGCACGGAGAGGCTAGAGGCAGGAGAACTGGCCATTGAGGGCCAGTCAGTCACACAAGATGCTGCAGAGAATCTAGCAACAGGAGGATCATCCATAAAGGGGCCAGAGGGAGAAACGCTGACAGAGGATCAAATGGAAGCCAAAGAGAGCCCATCAGTGGGAGAAGCAGTGATAGAGGTCCCAGAGGTGGTCAGCATTGGTCCAACAACAGGAGAAAAGAGTCCAGGAGCTGGAACAGTCACAGAACGTTCAGTGGCTGCACAGGGTTCAACAACCACAGATTATTCGACAGATGCTGCAAGAGGAGACAGTTCTGTAACTCTAGTGAGGAGCACTGCAAATATGGTTATGCTTTAGAAAACACAGGATAAAAAAACTGAGTAACTGTCCACATCATAACCCCAGTCCCACCCTCTTCCCATTGATACCTTTGAGTAAAATGTGCAAAGTCCTCACCATTTGCAGTGTGAAGATCTCTTGCCTTTACCTCTTAAGACTTCAGGGAGGCATGAAATACCTATCTCTTAAAAATCCTCTGCTATTCATCTGACTTGTATTCTTGCAGCTTTAGTGCTGTTGAAAGATCTGTTTTCTCCCAAATTACGAAAGGCTCACTGCATTTCTGCAGCCAAAATGGATGGAAAGCTCAAGAAAAAAGCTACATTTTTTAATTAAAAGGAGGGATTTGCCATGATTAGAACCCGCAGCAATTTGATCAGCTTCTGAAACAGAAAATTTGTATTTAATTTGTTCTCAGGCCGTGGTCATTTCTGATAAGGCCAGCATTTATTGCTCATCCATGGTTGCTCTTGAGATGGTGGTAGCGAGCCAGCTTCTTGAATTTCGCAATGTCATCTGGTAAGGAGTTCCAGGAATTTGACACAGTGACAATGAACGATGGTATTTCTACGTCAGGATGGTGTGTAACTTGGAGGAGCTTGGAGGTGATGAAGTTTCCATGCATCATCTGCTGCCCTTGTCTTTCCAGGTGGTGTTTGCTAGGTGCTGGCAAAGAAGCTTGTTGCCTTGCTGCATTGCATCCAGGAGATAGTGCACATAGCAGACAGTACTGGAGGGGTGTATGGGGTCTTGGTCAAGCGGACTGATTTGCCCTGGGTTGTGTCAATTTTCCTGACTGTTTAAATTGGATTAATATTTCAGATTTGACTCTTTATTGGAACTAGTAAGAACAATCTTACCTGAAATATTAGCGTTATGCGTTTCCAACATTTTCTGATTTTCAAATTTTCAGTCGTTATGTTTATTCTCATAATTTCACAATTTAAGGTTTAAACAATATGTCAGATTTAAAAACACAAGATGGTTTCACCAGATTAGGAAATGTATTCTTATAAAGCTGGGGGCACAAAATCTTTACTCAGTGGCCAAGACATAGAAGGTTTTACTGGCCTAATCCCTTCCTAACATTCCCATGACCCAAAATATAGCTGTATCCCAAAATATAGCTGTAAGAGCACATGACTTAAATCTTTGGGGCAAGGACAGATTGAAATCACACTGAAGTACCATTGTCATATTATGGGGTTTTGGTCTAATTTAAGTTGAAACCAAGGACTACTGCACTGTCAGTGAGCAAGTTCTTGGCACTAAAGCTTATGTCCTGCACTCCTATAACTAACCTTTAACATAGTAATACATCATAAAGCACTTAACAGAATAGATTGTCAAACAAAATTTGACACCAATCCACATGAGGGGATATTAGGGCAGGTGACCAAAAACTTGGTCAAAGAGGCACATTTTAAGGAGCAGCTTAGAGGGGTAGAGAGGTTTAGAGAGGGGTTTCAAGAGTTTAGGACCAAGCAGCTGAATGCACGGTTGTCAATAGTGCAGTAAAGAAAATCAGGGGTCACGAGGCCAGAATTGGAGGAACTCAAAGATCTTGGAGAACTGTAGGGCTGACGGAGGTTATAGACAT
Organism: Carcharodon carcharias; assembly: GCF_017639515.1. Lineage (NCBI taxonomy): Eukaryota > Metazoa > Chordata > Chondrichthyes > Lamniformes > Lamnidae > Carcharodon > Carcharodon carcharias. The sequence continues at coordinate 125,100,906 of NC_054479.1, forward strand.
AGGGAGATCGGAAAACAGAGCACTGTGTTCATCAGTTACCGAGTAGGCCTCAGCACACAGTGTCAGCTGTGACTCAGTTAGTGGCACTTTTGCCTGTGAGCAGAATTTTCCCAGAGCTGCACTAAGTGTGGTAGCGGGTGGGTAAAATGGAGTCCTACCCGCCAACAAAAATGGCAGGTTTTCACACTGTATCATCCTGAGCCCGCCTCATTATTTAATCACTCCAGCAAAACACGCTGTTTCCATGACAAACAGGCTCTCATTCGCCCACTCGCCATCACCCCGCCGCTGCATCATGCAGGTCCCCATCTTTAAAAGGCAGCCGTCAGCAAAGCGCTCATCGCCACCAGCTCACCACCACTGCCCAGGAGACTTGGCCAGCAAAGGAAAATAGACTGCAGCCCCCCGCTTCAACGACAGGTCCCTTGAGCGACTGCTGGATGCCGTGGAGGCTCGCCGAGATGTGCTCTACTCCTGCTCTGGCACCAACGAGTCTTGGGAGGCAGTGGCAGTGGTGATCAGCGCAAATGCCCTGCAGAGGAGGACAGCCACCCAGTGCTGCAAAAGGATGAATGAACTCCTCTGTTCCGCCAGGGTAAGTCACTCTTTTCATCGCTCCCAACTCACACAAACTCATCACACATCCACAGGGCCCTCACTCACTGCCAGTGCAAGCAACATCGACATTCACTCTCTTGTACACACCATCATTGTCCTCATCCCATCCATGGGACCACTCAGCACTCACACAGGCCAGGCATACTTATCATCTGGCCCGGCAGGCGTCCTGCTACACTCTTCCCATCTCCATCCATGCAGGACAAACTGGCACACAACAAGAGGGAAAGGTCACAGACAGGTGGAGGGATGCTGGAGATCAAAGTTCTGACAGAATTCAAAAACGGAGCCATCCAGCTGGCCGGCAATGACCAGGACCGGTCCTGTGCTGATGATGAGATCAGCACTGCTCTACCAAGTGAGGATCCAGTAGTGCAACAACTATTAGACAGCCATGCCACTAGTGATGTGTCCAGTTTCACAGGCCACTGCCATGCACTAATTATCTCCCCTTGCTTTCGCAGGCACATCTGCCAAACAGTCGACAGAGTCCATGACCCAGGGCTTCCAATCAAGCCGTGAAGAAACCTCTGAAGAGGAATCTGGAGGCACATTCCATGAAGTCCCGTCACAGTGCTCATCCATACCCTCCACCAGCGCAGAGACACACCGAGGTGGTGGGACCTAGCTTAAGAATAGCCTCAGGATCACAATCTGGCGAGCACATCGCATTTTCTGATCCACAGCAAGCAGAGGCAGGGACTTCCCAGGTCCCCGGGACTCAGAGGACTGCTGGAGGCCAGAACATTTCTGAGTCAGATGACAAGCCTCTGGACTCGGTCATTTCACAGTTGCTGGAGCTGCAAAGGCAAGCTAGGGAACATCAGGAAGGGATGTCTGCTGCACTCCTTAGATTGCAAGGCACGTTGGAGGAGTCTGTCTGTCTTCAGGCTGAGGTGATAGCATCAGCACTGCAACGCACCAAGGTCAACACTTACAGGATGACGACTGCCATGGAGACCTTGGAGACACTCCTGCACTGCTGCGCGGACTTAATTCCATCGCTGAAGCCATAGTTGGCCTCCAACAGCATGCACACAAGAGGGGTGCTGGGCAGCTTGATCTCACTCCAGCTACCCCTACAGTTCACGGAGTCAGCCAGGGGCCCTCGGGCACCCATAGGGAGGAGGATCAGCAGGTGCACATTCCGAGGCCATCCACCCAGGTGACTCTGGGAGTGACTAGCCCATTTGATTCCCCTCTTCCTGTGACCTCTGCATTTCCAGCTTCACATGCCTAGGAAGGCCACTGCCACACAGCAGGACCCCGAAAGCAGGCCGGAGTCCTCCAAGTCTCAGCCCTCCAAAGGACACTCGTCAAGGTCATCACAGATGGCAGACTGCCTCCACCTCTGCTGTGGATGACGGGGAGCACCATGACATTGCGGCAGGAAACTTAGGTAAAAGTAGTTGCATAGCCTCAGCATGGGTGTTGATCACTTGTACATACTGTTCACTATTGTCAATAAACCCCTAAGAATGTCTCCCTGCCTGTGGCTCCTTGTGCTGATGAGCAGTGTTCTTGTCACTCAGATGTGAAACCTTTCTGCACAAGATAAAAGGCAGGTGTCTCAGGCCCTTACATCCTGGCTGTCCTGGTCCCGGGTGAAATGTACAAAGTTGTGTGCCATGGAGAAGATGGCATCCATGACCTCATGGGTGCATTTGTGGGTGACGGATTGTGAAATCCCACAGAGGTCACCTGTGGAGCTCTGAAAGGAGCCACTGGCATAAAAATTGAGCGCTGCGGTCACTTTCACAGCCACTGGCAATGGATGCCCTCCATGTCCCCTGGCACCAAGTCCTGCAGTAAGTGGCAGATGTGAGCCACCAGGTCTCTAGATATGCGCAGTCATTGGCGACACTAGTTCTCAGTCATCTGCAGGAATGGCAGGCTGCGTCTATAGGCCCTGGGTGTCGCTAGACGCTGACCAGCCATGGCTCACTGTTGTTCCTGGGCAGTGTGTGCGGGAGCTCCTGTTGCCCTTCATGAGGTTGCTGCTCCTGCCTACGGTCTCTTTTAGGCTATCACCATACAGCTGGGTCATCAGGATCCATGATCCTGACCTGGCCGTCCTGCAAAATGAAAGAGAGAGAGACATGGTTATCATGGCTGTACTTAGCACATTTCCTGGCCATGTGTGACCACCCCTTAACGCTTCCCAGAGAGTACTGGTCACCCCTCGGATGGCCAGAGTTAGTGTGCTGCATGGCTGCCCTGTCAACCTGCGACATGGGGAACATTGGTCCAAACCAGGATTCTGAGATTGCAAAGGGCTGTGAGCGCCTCCAGCAGTGACTGCTGCATGGCCAAAGTGTGCAGTCCAACTGCTCCGCGATCCAATAAAATAGTGGCCGATAAAGTCTGTGCTGGGTGGTGGTGTAAGGTATGGAACACTTGGTGGTCCTTTGGTGCCACCTCGTTGCTTGTGTGGGCGGGCAGGCTAGGAGCATGATTCCAATTATATCACTGTGGCTGTGCCTGATCTGTCTCAGTTGCAGAGGGATGGTCAGTTTATACAGGTGTCCCTAATGCATGGCCACTTCCCTCGCTTACCCAGCACTCCCTGCACCCCCCCCCACCCCCCACCTCCATTGCCTGTGCGCAGGATGCAACGCCAGGGCAGCACTTTTCCACCCACCTCCCACCAATAACGTCACCTCCGAGGCTGGCCAGCACTTGTCCCCCGGACACCGCCCCCCCCCACCTCCCCCACCAACCTCCTCAGCAGTCACCTCCGAGACTGGCTAGCACTTGCCTTCGCCCCCAGTGCTCCGACGCCTGTAAACAACAGGCGAACTGTGGAAAATGCTGCAGCTCACTCACCTCAGCTCAACATTGCAACTCACCTCAGTTCCGTGCTGTGGTGAAACATGTCGGCGTGCTTTCCTGCCGACGTGGACAGACGATACGACGGGGTTCCAAGAGCCTGGCGGGATGGCCTTTTAATTTCAATATGCTGATGTATTACAATTAGCTCCCAGCTGACCGATGGAGGCAAACGTGGTCCACCATCGGCGGGCTGAGCGGACAATCATAACCTTCCTTCACACTGTCGTGAAGCAGGTCCCACTATATTTTCCGCGCATGCTACCTACCACATCTGCTGCCAGCGGGCTCAGAAAATTCCGCCCTCTGCATCAGAAGACTTTGGGACTTGAACCCAAAAATCAAGGTTGGCACTCCAGTGCAGTATTGAAGGAGTACTTATTGGAAGTACAGCCTTTCAGATGAGTCATTAAACCAATGCCCTATCTGTCCTCTCAGGTGGACGTAAAAGATCTCCTGGCACTATTTTGAAGAAATGCAGGGGAGTTATTCCTGGTGTCCTGGCAAATACTTTTGTCTCAATCAACATCACAAAAAACAGATTATCTTTCAATACCACATTGCGGTTTGCAGTTGCTTGCTGTGCATAAATTGGCTGCCGCATTTCTTACATTACAATTGATCATATTAGCGTTAAAGTGCTTTAGAACATCCCAAGTCTTCCTTTCTTTACAACATAGGCCTCAGGTCATTGATTGGTTCCACAAAGTCCATTGCTGACCCTATCACTGACTTCCAGCATTTATCAGGTCCTTCACACAGTTGCCTTCTCCTTTAATTGGAGAAAACAAAACGTCCTTAGTCGAGTCCTATTTATGGCGCATCTTTCTTTCAGATCAAACTCTACAGTCAGCAGAAAGCTGCAAGAATCAGGACAAAATACATTTTCCAGGTATGACAAGAGATTCATCAAATCCTCACACTTCCTCATATTGCAACTTGGGCTATGATGAAAGGTCCTGGATGAAATGTTAATCTATCTTCCTCTTTCACATGCTGACCAACTTGGCATGAACTTTGAAGCACTTTATATTTTTAAGATTTCCAGTTTTTGTTTTGATTTTATCTTTGATGGGCTTCGCCTTCAGATTAAAACTAGTTACTGATTCACAAGATTTTATTGATTTTGGTGGGGAAAGATGAATATGTAGAACCATGTATATTCAGTGAAAGAAATATAATGCTAAAATAAATCACCAAAGGACATTTCACAATACAGGGGGAAGATCTCTGTGCATAAATGTAACTAACTCATCAACTTGTTTACAAAGAAACACAGAATCTCTGGACACTTAGGAAATCCTACTCCACAATGATTTCAGACTAGAAGTTGGCAATATTAACAAATACTTAATACATTCTTGTCATTAATAAAATTGATTGAAATTGTCTGTTCTGACATTCATTTGTCCATTTTTAACAGGGCTGTCAACACTGCATTTATTTCAAATGTGACAGGAATGTTGGAAGAATATATTATGTGTGCTGTCACTAATAGCACTGATAGTAATTTTTCAGCTTTAGTGTGAAGCCATTCCTGTAGCTTTGTTCCTTTTGCATCCTCTACAAAAGCCTAAGCTTTTATGTAGACCAGTGATGAACACAATCTTAGTTAATCATTAATCTCATTAAGTAAATTAAATGTAATCAGTCTAATATGACGTAATGTCATTTACAATCAAATTGAAAATGTTGAGTAAATGATTGTGTTTAAAAAAGACGTAATGCTGGGCTGGTCCAATTTAATAAGACAAAACACCAAATGCTGTGCTCAACTATTGGGTTTTACAGTACTTGTATATTTTGAAGGCAATGGTGAACATAGTCTTTAAATTCCACCTCAAACTTATAACATTCACACCAGATACTGTGAATTCAGCTTCATCACAACTTGCAGTATGCTTTCAGAAGATGGTATAAAGCATGGCTACTACTCTTTGTTTCGCCCTTTGTCAGGAAAATGTGCTCCAGAGCTGGGGGGTGTTTGATGGGCCCATCTCCTAATCTCTCTTCTTACCTCCCCAGGCCAAGCTGCAGTGCTCAACAAATACAAGATGTTCCCTAGTAGCTATGATAACTTGCTTGTGAAACCCGTTTGCTGAGTGCTACTGTCCTCCAAATAGGTGTTCTGTGCTCCACTACTAGAACCACTGGTTCAATGGGAGCTCAGTGCTCTACTGATCCCCTGAATGAGAGTCCTGTGCTCTACTGGTGCCCTGAATGGGAGTCCTGTGCTCTTCTAATCCCACGAATTGGAGTTCAGTGCTCTACTTCTATCCTGAATGTAAGAACAAAAGAAATATAGGAGCAGACCATTTGGCCTCTTGAGCCTGCTCTGCAATTAGTAAAATCATGCCTGATGATCTACCTCAATTCTACTTTCCTGCCTGCTCCCTATATCCCTTGATTCCCTGATAGATCAGAAATCTAACAATATCAATCTTGAATGATCAACCCCTTATCCTTAGGCTTTGCTTCTGTGTTCTAGATTCCCCAGTCAGGTGAAAGAACCTCTTAGTATCTTCCCTGTCAAGCCCCTTCAACATCTTATATGTTTCAATGAAATCATCTCCCATTCTTCTAAACTCCAGAGAGTATAGGCCCAATTTATTCAGCCTCTCTTCATTGAATAACCCTCTCATCCCACACACAATTCTCCAGGTATGGTCTCTCTCCAGAACCCTATACGATTGTATCAAGACTTCCTTATTCTTGTATTTCAATCCCCTTTCAGTAAAAGCTAACATGCCAAATGCCTTCCTAATTACTTGGTGTACCTACATGCTAGCTTTCTGCATTTCTTGTACAAATACACCTAAGTCTCTCTTAACATCAACATTTAAAAGTTTCACACTTTTTAAAAATATTCTTTTCTTCTATTCTTACTACCAAAGTGAATAACCTCACACTAACCACATTATACTCCATCTGCCACCAGGTTGCCCAATTATTTAACCTGTCTATATCTCTTTGCAACCACATTGTGTCCTTCTCACAGATTACATTTCCATCTAACTTTGTATTGTCAGCAAACTTAGATGAAGAGACCAAAAATACTCTTATCTATGTCATTAATATAGATTATAAATAGCTGAAGTCCCAGAGCTGATCCTTGCTGCACTCCACTGGTTACAGCCTGCCAACTTCAAAATGCCATGTTTATCTACTCCCTGCTTCCTGTCTGTTAACCACTCCTCCATCCATGCTAATATATTACTCCAACTCCATGAGCATTAACCTTTTGTGTGGCACCTTAACAAATACCTTTTGGAAATCCAAGTATACATCATCTGTTGGTTTTCCCTTTATCTACTCTACTAGTTACATCCTCAAAAAACTCTAACAAATTTGTCAAACATGATTTCCTTCTCATAAAACAATGTTGGCTCTGTCTGATCGTACAATGATTTTTGAAGTGAATTGTTAAGCCTTCCTTAATAGAGATTCCAGCAAGGATACCCATGCTCTACCTATTTACTGAATGGGAGTTCAGTGCTTTGCTGATTCCTTGAATGAGAGCCCAGTGCTCCACTGCTGCATCTACTGGTCTTCTGAATGGGAGTCCAGTGCTTTACGGCTGGAATTATCAATTCCCTAAATGGGAGTCCAGTGCTCTCCTCCTGAATCTATTGATACCCTGAATGGAAGTCCAACTGATAACAGAAACTTCTCCATTTTTATTTTTCCATCGGATTATTAAACACCTTCTAACAAATAAAAAATCTTGAAATCACACAAACCTTGTAGCAAGCCAGGCCATGTTGGTACCTGTAACCTATGATTTTAAGACGATAAGATTTGCTGTGATATTCTCATCGTAAGTTTGGAATCCCTCTTATCTGAAATAAAAACTGAAAATGCTGTATATAGTCAAGAAGACAGAAAGTATCTGTGGAGAGAGAAACAGAGTTAAAGTTTCAAGTTGATGACCTTTCATTAGTTCTGTTCATCTCCACAGATGCTGCCTGACCTGGTCAATTTTTCAGCATTTTCTGTTTTTATTCCTAATTGATCATTCATCTCATTGTTGGTGTGCAATCTTGCTGTGTACAAGTAAATATTTATCTGCATTGCAGCAGTCACTGCATATCCACATAATTAATGTGTGAAGTGCTTTGAGATGTTCCTGAAATAAGTTTCTCACAGTCTTTAGACAATGCAACATAAACAAGAGTTAGCACAGCTTCCATTTTAATGGTACAATATATACATTTACCTTAAAAATCACAATGGTAAAATTAGCTATGAGGTTCCAGTACATCACCTACTTGATCATTCTTCATATGAGCTTAAACTCTCAGACTCAAGCATTTTTGGGTTTGGGGAGAACAGAAAGCCCAATTTTCAGTCAGGGACAAGGCACCAAGAATTTGGGGTGGGACTTTGTTATGCTGTGATTCCACTCCATTTCATGGTCACTCTTTAAATTCTGATGTGTGGGGCTGTAAGCAGTTCTCCTTATCAAAGGGATGTTTCTGAAGGAGTTTCTGGGCTACTGTGGAAATTTCACCCTTCATGTTTTCTTTAGGCTTTAACAGATGTGCATCAATTGAGAGTTGCTATGAGGCCCAATGAAGCCCTGAAAAAGGCCTGAAATATTTACTGTGGAAAAATAATCAAAATCATCTCTGACCTTCCCAGAGAGGCCAGCTCCTTCACATGGAGCAAAAAAGGTGAAGGACAGCAGCTTCTTTACGACATCGCCAGACCTTTTTGCTATTGGAGTGCCACTGCACCAATTTGACATTCCAGCTGCCAATTTGGAACAAGTGTTCCTGCAGGTGTGATGTGCTCATACTGACCATGTAAATGGCCCCTCTCCCTGGGTCTAGGGAGGGTAGAGGTTTCAGTCCATTGCACCTGTGGTGGCAGAGCTGACCCCCAGAATGTCATGACCCTGACCTTAGTGTAGAGAGGCTATACCAACATGTAGTGCATCACAGCCAAGCACAACCTGTCCTTGCCAACTCTTGACACACACACACATACACACACACTTTCCACTGGATGGCAATAAAGAGTGGGAATCCAAGGTAATTTATCCCCTGCCAAACATGGATAAATTGAGGTTAATTGTAGTAGTCCACTAGCATTCTGGCTGAGATCAGCTAATTAAACACAGGCCAGAAATCAAACATGTAACCTTATGTTTCTAATGGTTCTGTATCTACTTAGAGGCTGAATTTATCTTGTGAGCCACAAGGAAATCCCCAATCTTGATTCCAGAGCTTAGTGCAAGTAATCACATCCTTGAGAAATGACAGTAACACTTCTACACACAAAACAGCAGATCACTTTCACTTAATTGCACTTGCAATGTTTCATATAAGGAACAATATAAGCCTAAACACTGGTCAGCCCTTATATAATAGGATGATTGAGCACAGATTCTCAGCAAGCTTTGCAGAAGACAGCATAAGCACAAATACTTGATAAGTCTTGTATAAGAGAGTACGAGTGCAAACACTTAATGAGTTGTATGCAAGGCAGCACAAGTGAAAGCAATGACCAAGACTCATCAGCGCAAAACTCAAAAGGCTTTGGAAAAAAAAGCTAGTGCAAGCACAGTCAGCACCTTGAAGAAAAGACAATAAGTGCAAAAAGTGACCAAAGCTTGAACAACAGAGAACTGAGTACAAGCACTATTTAAGTTTCGTATAACAATGGGACATGGGAGAAGGAGTGCTCACTTAAAGTGTAAAATTCCTATTTCATAGAATGCATAATTGGTACAACTGGCTATGAACCAATAGCTACTAAAAGCTGCCTATGAACTGACCAGAGAGGTTAAAAACAGTTACCAGTTGCTGAACAATCCAACATAGGGATTCCCACTTTCAGCCATCCTTCACCCTCATCTTCAAGGCTTTGCATATTCATCCTAGGACAGATAACTTGCTTGGCTACAATTCCCAATATTTGGATGGAGTTTGATTCAAATTCACCTCCACTAGCCTAAAGGCATGCAACACAGCAGCTATCTGCATTAACAGTCTCCTGAAGATATCAATTAAAGGGTTCAAGAGGTTTCTTACTCCGATGAAAATGTTCAGCAGAAATATCATGATGGGCTGCAGCAGACTGTTGAACAAGGCTACCAGGAGTGGCTTCAGTAGGTGATCTCCGATTACCATCAAGAGTCCCACCAACAGGACCTGGAAGACCGACCGGCATAAGAAATTTACCAGCTCAATCAAAAACAAAGTGACCATGTTCACCAGGATCCTTACCACCGCAAACAGGTTTCTCCAACACTGCCGAATCGCATCATCAGACCTGAAAGAGTAATACAGCAAGCTGTAAGCAGCTTGTTTATATCCACCTACACTTATTGTATTCGTATATTAAGAGGAATGGGGGAAAAGGCCTGTGGGATTCTGCTGATCTCTCAATGTGCTTCAGTGGTAACCTTGCAGAGAAAGCATAAAGGTATGATTTTAGCTGTTTATGGTTTCCCTAAGGGTTATGACAATATTCTGTTGGAGAATTCCCCAGGGAACTCCCAGGTATATCCATGTAGTGCAGGCACCATACTGCATTACAGATACAAAATGATCTTAAAATGCTACAGGCTTTTGAGCTGCAATCTGAAACTGATGAGTAGATTCTAATCTGCAACATTAAACACAGAATGATCTCAGATTGGAGAAGACATGGGGGCTAAGAAAATGGTGAAATGAGCCTTGATTTCAACAGGAAGAGAGATTTTATATAACAGAGTCTATGTAAACTGAAAAGGGTTTCACACCTCATTCACTGCTAAACCACAACAATTCAGCTTTGAAATGCTTGCAGAAACCTTCTCATGTTCTCATGGGTTAAAAAAACTTAGCAAAAATTGACACTGAGCCATAGAATGAGATGTTAGAAGGAGTGGTTTAAAAGTTGATTAAAAGGTAAGTTTTAAAGGAAGGTTTTAAAGGAGGAAAAACAGGTAGATGGGTAGAGGGATTTAGGGGTGGAATTCCAGAGCTTATGACCTTCATGGCCGAAGACACATTTGCCAATGGTGAGGCAAATGGACTAATAGCACCAAATGCCAGAGTTAGAGTAATGCAGATTCCTGGTGAGTTATAGAGCTGGAGGAAGTTAAGAGAGGGGGAGAGGAGTGCAAAGCTATGGAGGAGACTTGATCATAAGGATGAGAATTTTCAATGGAGTGCATTGGGCAACTAGGAGCCAATGCCAGAACAGGGGTGATAGATGAGCAGAACTACTTGTGGTTAAGATAAGGGCAGCATAGTTTTGGATTAGCTAAAATTTGTCAAAGGTATAAGATGGAAGGTTGGCCAGAAGAGCATTGTAGTATTTGCACCTGGAGGTGACAAAGACATGGATGAGAGTTTTGGAAGCTGTTTGGCTGAGGATGGATACAGGGGATATTAGGGAGGTGGAAGTACACAGTCTTCATGATGGAGAGGATATAGAGTTGAAAACTCAACTCAGAGTCAAATAAGATCCCGAAGCTATGAACAGTTGGCTTCAACCTGAGACATGTTGGGTGAGAATTGGTGGCCAGTATGGAGTTTGTGGTAGGATACAAAGACGATGGTTTTAGTATTCCCAAAATTTAACTGGGAAATATGCTTCTATATCTAAGGAAAACACATTTCCTTACCAGTCTGCTGCTTTACTAATGCATGTTTCATTACATTCCTTCTTGGTCTCATAGAAGTACTGATGTCCAAAATCAAAGTGGAACACTTCCCTAAGCAATCAAAAATGGAAGAGAAAGTTACATTAAAGAAAGATGCAAATTAGATAGGCTTTCCTGAGGCTAGATCTGCATTAATATTAACATGGGGAGGTATAGCCCTAGAGCATCATTATGCGTTATCATGCAGTCCCCAGTATGTTGAACACCTAGGGCTGAATTTTCCCAGCCTCCTGGAGACAGGGTTGGAGGCAGAGTGGGTGGGAAAAGAGCGGGGAGAAGTGTTGGAACAGCTCCCCATTGCATTCTCACCTGCAGGGCAATTTTTCAGGGTGGGCTGAAAACAAGCCAGAGGCTCTGTACACCAATGACGGGGCTGTGGGGATGAACTGCCACAACCCGCTCTGAAACCAGTCCTGTACAGCAGTTTCCCCCCCACTCCAATAGCCCTACCAGCTGGCTTCTCTGGAGGTAACCAAGGATGCCTCCATGTTGAGGTGCCCTTACACTCACCTTTCTGCCTCAGCAGCACCTATCTCTCCCAGAGGGGCTGCCGACCATCTAGAGCTGATTGGGTCTCCAATCTTGGGAACCTGCCTGCCATCATTAATAGGACAGAGAAAGTGGAGGCGTCCAATTAGGATGTCACCTCCCAGAAGGTACACTGTGGGCACATTGATGACAAAGGCAACCTCGGTAGCTCCCTATGGGACCTGATACCAGTCGGAAAATTCAGCCCCTGATTTCGACTTCAGACCCACACTAGAAAAAGCTTACATCACGAGTGTATCTATCCCAGACTATTGTCCATTTTGAGTTGATAGCTTCTGCTAATAAGTTTTTTTGTAAGACTGTGGGAATTAAGCCTACTGATTCTAATAGTACAGAAAAACTCCAGTTAAAAATTGAACACAACAAAAATCTATTTTGCAATTATCTATTCATCATTTTAACTTAGTTCTAATTTAGACCAAACTGACTGTCAACCCTATTATAGGTCCTAGCCCCTAAAGACATGAAACATAGCATCAGCTTGGATGAACTAGTAGCACCATTGCCTCATACTCAGTATTTGTGGGTTCAAGACTTGTTCCAGGGTTTGAGCCTATAATATAGGCTCATGCAGTGCATAAAAGGAGTACTGCAATAGTGAAGCGGCCATCTTTTGGATGAGGTGTTAGGGTCCCATCTACTAGTTCATGAATCCTAGCAGTATTTGAAGAAGACCTGGAAGTTCTCCCAGCAGCCTATACAACATTCCTCCATTATCCAACAATACTAAAACATATTCATTGGTTATTTAAGTCTTCCACTGGACACAGCATGGCTGCTGTGTTTGCTTATTCAACAGTCAAGTATAGATACATGATAGTTTGTCATTACCTCATCTTCCGACTAGGCACTTTACAGCCTTCCGGACTGAATATTGAGTTCAACAACTTTAGATCTTGAACTCCCTCCTTCATCCCCACCCCCTTTCCGTTTCTTCCCCTCCTTTTTGTTTTTTCCAATAATTTATATAGATTTTTTTCCCGCCTATTTCCATTATTTTTAAATGTATTCCACCCATCGTTTATTTCACCCCAGCCCCACTAGAGCTACCTTGCTTGTCCTGCTCTCCACTCTTAATTAGCACATTCTTTTAGATAATATCACCACCTTCAACACCTCTTTGTTCTTTTGTCTGTGACATCTTTTGGTTATCTCCTCCTATCACTGCTTACTTATCCTAACAACCGCCCCCCCACCCCACTTTTCTCTCTACCCACCCTCCCCACCCTCCTCCTTAAACCAGCTTATATTTCACCCCTTTCCTATTTCTACTTAGTTCTGTTGAAGAGTCATGAGGACTTGAAACATCAACTTTGCTCTTCTCCACTGATGCTGCCAGATCTGCTGAGTTTTTCCAGGTAATTCTGTTTTTGTTTTGGATTTCCAGCATCCGCAGTTTTTTGTTTTTATCTCTGTGTTTGGGGCAAGTCCCATTATGCTCCAAGACATAAAACTTCCATAATATTTCAGAAGAAATAGATTTGAAAGTTTTAATGGTCCAGAATCTCTTGGAAAGCTTCAGTATAATTACATTGTAAAAAACCTGTGATGGTTTTCGTTCAGCAGGAAATTTGCACTGAACTGATTTATGCCAGATTTACATTGAAACACCTACACGTGCACATTTCCTCAACTGCTTACACAGATTCTGAGATATGTTTGCAGAAACTCTGCGCTCACTTGCATATGTCCACTCAAATACGAAAGACCAGCATGCACAATTTTTCTGGATTTATGCAAAAACGTATTGGCGTAGACCACTTTCAAATATATGGGCAAGCATGGACAAGGGCTATTTGATGTCATCATATCTTATTTCCTGAAGTCTGATGGTGATTTTCTTCATTTAAAAAAAATCTTGCTGAGATCTGACGGTAAAATGTCAAGAATCTCAACAAGTGAGAGATCAAAATCAGATTTAACTGTGATTCACTGTTTATTTCTCCTCATTTTGCAAGTTTTGCTGGTTCTTGCAAGATCATTAAATGAGGTAGCACTGCCGCTATGAAAGTGTATTTCACACTCTACCCATGCAAGTTTCCTGATCTATAAACTGACATAAATATTGGTGTAATTTCTGCATGTGATCCAGGAAAGTTGATGCTGTATAAAATAAACTCATGCAGCTGTGCAAAGTAAGGGGTCAAGAACCAGTGGACACCAGTTCAAAGTGATTGTCAGAAAAACAGTAACATGAGGAAAAACTTCATTACTTCATTGAGTTTATTTTATACAGTTTCAACTTTCCTGGATCACACTTACGTGGAAATTACACCAACATTTATGTCAGTTTATAGACCAGGAAATTTGCATGGGTAGAGTGTGAAATACACCTTCATAGCGGCAGTGCTACCTCATTTGATGAAAGTGGTTAGGATCTGGAATGCACTTCCTGAAACTGTGGAGGCAGATTCAATTGTGGCTTTCAATAGAGAATTGGATAATTATCTGAAGAGAAAACATTTGTAGGTCTACAGGAAAAAGCAGGGGTGTTGGGTGGGAGAAGGCGGGTAGTGCGACTAGGTGACCTGCTCTTGTAGAGAGCTGGCACGGACACGATGGGCCAAGTTGCCTCCTTCTGTGATGTAACCATTCTGTGATTCTAAGATAAAGATTACTAAACAATTGGTCTGCAGTAAAATTGTATGAGAATGCTGCCTTGTGATTAGGATAGCATCACGGTAATGTTTTTCATCGTTTTACCTCAATCATCTGAACACTGGCCTGGTGGTTTTCTGTGAGCACGAGGCAGTTTGAATAATACTTAGTTCCTTTCCTCGATGCAAACAAGCAGAGCACAACAATAGGATCTACTCACTTGTTGTCTTTATAACTAGCAACATCTTTTACGATTCCAACCACGATATTTTCCTCTGAGGCTATTCCCATGTTTGTGGACTCAATGGATTCCTCAGTAAACCCAGGGTTTGTCTGTCCAAGCTGTGCAAGAAAAACAGAAGAATGTCTTCTCAAAACAAGTCCACAAATTTACAATCAAGATTCAACAATGTAGTGTGGGAGTTTGACATGTGGCACTGCAATTTTCATCCCTACAAACACAGTAACCAGGGTAACAATGGGGCTTAAGCCCTTTAAGACTTTTACATTCCACTTTCCTTGATGGTTCAACTGATTCCATATCTAATCAAATTAAATTGAGCCATACAATCATGGTCTATAGCTTATTGTGGTGAAGATAGTGGCAAGGGCGTGACAACTGGTGACAATTCCACATGCTAATTCAGAGAAAAAAATAAATAAGCTGAAAATACTAGTCCTGTTGAAAAGTGTGTGTCAGGACAAGGTGCCTGAATCGTCAGCAGAAAACAGGAGAGTTGGAGACACAGTAGTGTGAGCCACATCCTGTCATCTGACCATGCTGTGCACAACGGACAGATTCACCCCAGGTTTGCACTAAGTGCGGTAGCCGGCGGGTAATGGTGGGTTTTCACACTGTATAGTCCCAAATTCACCACACTATATATGCACTCCAGGGAAGCACACTGTTTCCATGGTGGGTGAGCTCTCATTCGTCCAACCGCCATCAGCCCACCACTGTATCATGCCAGGTGCTATATTTAAAGTCCAGCCACAAGCACAAATCTCAGTGCTTCCAGACCACCACTGCTGCACAGAAGACATGGCCCTGAAACCAAACAAGACTGCAGCCCCCAGGTTCAGAGATGCGTACCTCGAGCACCTTTCGGATGCTGTAGAGGCCTGCAGGGATAACCTCTATCCCTACTCTGGCCACAGGATGGACAGCAACAGGACTAACCGGGCTTGGGAGGCGGTGGCAGCGCCAACACCCTTCAAAGAGGACAACCACCCAGTGCCGCAAGCGGACGAATGATATCCTCTGTTTCGCCAGGGTAAGTCACTCTTAACACTCTCAACTCACACACTCACAAACCCATCACACATCCACAGGGCCCTCACTCACTGCCGGTTCAAGGGACATCACCATTCACTCTCACCGTCATTGTCCTCATCCCGTCCATGGGACCACACAGTCCTGCATTACTTATCACCTGGCCTGGCAGGCATCCTGCCTACACTTTCTCCATCTCTGTTCATGAAGGACAAGCTGGCACACAACAAGAGGGAGAGGTCACAGACCAGTGGCAGAATGCCCGAAATCAAAGTCCTCACGGACTTTGAAAACAGAGCCATCCAGCAGGCTGGCGAAGATCTGGACCGGTCCTGTGCTGATGGTGGGGACGGCGGTGCTCGAGCAAGTGAGGGCCCAGCAGTTCAACATCCATCAGACAACCATGCTGTGAGTGATGTGTCTTGTTCACAGGCCACTCCCATTCACTAATTATCTCTCCTTGCTTTCGCAAGCACATCTGCCAAACAGCCAACAGAGTCCGCGACCAAGGGCCTCCAATCAAGCCCAGAAGAAATCTCTGAAGAGGAATCAGGAGGCACCTTCCCTGAAGTCCAGTCACAGCACTCACTCACACCCTGCACCAGCAGAGAAACACACACCTCGGTGGGACCTAACTTTAGAACAGCCCCAAGATCACAATCTGGTGAGCATATTGCACCATATGATCCACAGCAGGTGGAGGCAAGGAATTCCTAGGTTTCTGGCACCCGGTGGACTGCTGGACGCTAGAACTTTACTGAGTCCGAGTCAGATGACCAGGCTCTGGACTCAGTCATGTCACAGTTGCTGGAGCTGCAAAGGCAAGCTCAGGAACCTCAGGAAGGCTGAAGTCCTCAGATTGCAAGGCATGATGGAGGGGTCTGTCCACCTTCAATCTGAGGTGATTGCACAGGCATGCCAATGCACCGAGGTCAACACTGGTAGGATGGCTGCCGCTATGGAGACCTTGGTCTAGGACTTACTCAATCGCTGATGCCATAGTTGGCCTCCAACAGCGTATACATGAGAGGGGTGTCGGGCAGCTCGATCTCACTGCAGCTACCCCTGCTCCTCAAGGAGTCAGCCTGGGGCCCCCAGACACCCCTAGGGAGCAGGATCAGTAGATGCACACTCCGGGCCCATCCATCCAGGTTACTCCGAGAGTGTTTGGTCCATCTGACTCCCCTCTTCCTGTACCCTCAGCAGCTCCAGCTCCACAGGCCAAAGAGGGTGCCACTGCCACACAGCAGGACCCTGAAAGCAGGCCGGGGTCCTCCAAGTCTCAGCCCTCCAGAGGACGCTCATCAAGATCACCACAGATAGGCGTTGCAGTCAGCAGGCTGCCTCGACCTCCCCTGTGGATGATAGGGAGCACTGAGACGTAGCGACAGGGTTAGGAAAGTTAGGGAGAATAAGTTGCACAGGGTAATACTCTGGCGACCTAGTTTCGAATCCCGCCACGGCAGATGGTGGAATTTGAATCCAATAAAAAAAATCTGGAATTAAAAGTCCAATGATGACCATGAAACCACTGTTGAATGTTGTAAAAACCCATCTGGTTCACTAATGTCCTTTAAGGAAGGAAAGCTGTCATCCTTACCTGGCCTGGCCTACATGTGACTCCAGACCTACAGCAATGTGGTTGACTCTTAAATGCCCTCTGAAATGGCCTAGCAAGCCACTCAGTTGTAACAAACTGCTACAAAGACACAAAAAAGGAATGAAACTGGACAGACCACCCAGCATTGACCTAGGCACCGGAAACGACAACAGCAATCGCAGACCTGTCGACCCTGCAAAGTCCTCCTTATTAACATCTGGGGGCTAGTGCCAAAATTGGAAGAGCAGTCTCACAGACTAGTCAAGCAACCTTGACATAATCATCCTCACGGAATCATACCTGACAGATAATGTCTCAGAGTCCACCATCACCATCCCTGGATATGTCCTGTCCCACCGGCAGGACAGACCCAGCAGAGGTGGTGGCACAGTGGGATATAGTCGGGAGGGAGTTGCCCTGGGAGTCCTCAACATTGACTCCGGACCCCACGAAGTCTCATGGTATCAGGTCAAAAATGGGCAAGGAAGTCTCCTGCTGATTACCACCTACCACTCACCCTCAGCTGATGATGTTGAACATCACTTGGAGGAAGCACTGAAGGTGGGAAGGGCACAGAATGTACTCTGGGTGGGGGACTTCAATGTCCATCACCAAGAGTGGCTCACTACTGACCGAGCTGGCTGAGTCCTAAATGAGTCTGGGTCTGCGGCAGGTGTTGAGGGAACCAACAAGAGGGAAAAACATACTTGACCTCATCCTCACCAACTTGCCTGCCGCAGATGCATCTGTCCATGATAGTATCGGTAGGAGTGACCACCACACAGTCCTTTTGGAGACAAAGTCCTGTCTTCACATTGAGGATACCCTCCATCGTCTTGTGTGGCACTACCACCATGCTAAATGGGATAGATTTCGAACAGGTCTAGCAACTCAAGACTGAGATCCACGAGGCGCTGTGGGCCATCAGCAGCAGCAGAATTGTACTTGAACACAATCTAATCTCATGGCCCGGCATATCCCCCACTCTACCATTACCGTCAAGCCAGGGGATCAACCCTGGTTTAACAAAGAGTGCAGGAGGGCATGCCAGGAGCAGCACCAGGCATAACTAAAAATGAGGTGTCAACCTGGTGAAGCTATAAAACAGGACTGCTTGCGTGCCAAACAGCATAAGCAGCAAGTGATAGGCAGAGTTAAGCGATCCCACAACCAACGGATCAAATCTAAGCTCTGCAGTCCTGCCACATCCTGTCGTGAATGGTGGTGGACAATTAAACAACTCTGTGGAAGAGGAGGCTCCACAAATATTCCCATCCTCAATGATGGAGGAGCCCAGCACAGCAGTGCAAAAGATAAGGCTAAAGCATTCACAACAACCTTCAGCCAGAAGTGCCATGTGGATGATCCATCTCGGCCTTCTCTGGACGTCCACAGCATCACAGATGCCAGTCTTCAGCCAATTCGATTCACTCCACGTGATATCAAGAAACGGTTGAAGGTACTGGATACTGCAAAGGCTATGGGCCCTGACAATATTCCGGCAATTGTACTGAAGAATTGTGCTCCAGAACTTGCCGCGACCCTAGCCAAGCTGTTCCGGTACAGCTACAACACTGGCATCTACCCGGCTGTGGAAAATTGCCCAGGTATGTCCTGTACACAAAAAGCAAGACATGTCCAACCTGGCCAATTACCGCCCCATCAGTCTACTCTCGATCATCAGTAAAGTAAGGAAGGGGTCATCAACAGTGCTATCAAGAGACACTTGCTTAGCAATAACCTGCTCATTGATGCCCAGTTTGGGTTCTGCCAGGGCCACTCAGCTCCTGACCTCATTACAGCCTTGGTTCAAACATAGACAAAAGAACTGAACTCCCAAGGTGAGGTGAGAGTGACTGCCCTTAACATCAAGGCAGCATTTGACCGAGTGTGGCATCAAAGAGCCCTAGCCAAACTAGAGTCAATGGGGATCAGGGGGAAAACTCTCTGCTGGTTGAAGTCATAGCAAGCACAAAGAAAGATGGTTGTGGTTGTTGGAGGTCAGTCATCTCAGCTCTAGGACATCACTGCAGGAGTTCTTCAGGGTAGTGTCCTAGGGCCAACCATCTTCAGCTGCTTCATCAATGACCTTCCTTCCATCATAAGGTCAGAAGTGGGGATGTTTGCTGATGATTGCACAATGTTCAGCACCATTCGCGACTCCTCAGATACTGAAGCAGTCCATGTCCAAATGCAGCAAGATCTGGACAATATCCAGGCTTGGACTGACAAGTGGTAAGTAACATTCGCACCACACAAGTGTCAGGCAATGCCATCTCCAATGAGAGAGAATCCAACCATCGCCCCTTGATGTTCAATGGCATTACCATCACTGAATCCCCCACTATCAACATCCTGGGGGTTACCACTGACCGGACCTCCTGACTTCTCAAAGCCTGTCCACCATCTACAAGGCACAAGTAAGGAATGTGATGGAATACTCCCCGCTTGCCTGAATGAGTGCAGTTCCTACAACAATGAAGAAGCTGGACACATCCAGCTTGAATGGACAAAGCAGTCCGCTTGTTTAGTGCCACAACCACAAACACTCACTTCCTCCACCACCAATGCACAGTAGCAGCAGTGTGTGCTATCTACAAGATGCACTGCAGGAATTCACCAAGGCTCATTAGACAGTACCTTCCAAACTCACGACCACTACCACTTAAAAGGACAAGGGCAGCAGATAAATGGGAACACCACCACCTGGAAGTTCCCCTCCAAGTCACTCACCATCCTGACTTGGAAATATATCGCTGTTCCTTCACTGTCGCTGGGTCAAAATCATGGAACTCCCTTCCTAACAGCACTGTGGGTGTACTTACAACACATGGACTGCAGCGGTTCAAGAAAACAGCTCACCACCACCTTCTCAGGGGCAATTAGGAATGGGCAATAAATGCTGATCCAGCCAGCAAAGCCCACATCCCGTGAATAAATCAAAAAAGAGCCTGGGCACAGGTGTTAATCACTTGTACATACTGTTCACTATTGTCAATAAACTACCAAGAATGCGTCCCTGATTATGGCTCCTTGTTCTGATGAGCAGTGCTCTTGTCACTCTGATGTAAAACCTTTTGCACAAGATAAAGCCAGGTGTCTCAGTCCAGGGCCTCTGTGCAGCCTTCAGACCAAAGTGATGGTCTGAAGGCCTCACACTCCCTGGAAACATTACTGATGCCTGCACCTCGATGGTGCTTGTCATTGCTGCCAGAATGTAGTGGGCAGGCCCCAACAGAGTTCTCTCATTCTCTCAGTGTGCTCTCAGCACCTTTAAGGAGAGGCTGGCCCCCCATCTCTTTCAGCGTCTGTGACCACTGATGCTGTGCTCTAGAAGGGCTCAGGTGCTGAAGGTGGATAAAGGATCAGATGCTTCTAAAGTATTCATGGCTGTGTCTCTTTGATATGACCCAGGTCACAAAGTGCAGACGATCTGCCGTCAGCCAGGCAGGATCAGACATTCTCAGAGGCTATGTGAAGGTCTATGGAGCGTCCTCACTGCACGTTGTCATCATCCTCCTGCAATCAAGAAACTATTATGGCCTCCAATGCGTCTCCATGACAGGAGCATTCTCACAGAGGGTGTTCGCGCTGCCATAAGCCAGACACGAGTCAAACGTTCACAAGTGCAATGGGAGGATCTATGGGGTCACCTCACTGCATGTCATCATCATCTTCCACAAACTAGCAGTTATGAGGGCCTCCCATGCACGCCTGCCTCATCTAGCCAATGCGAGGGCCTCATCCCCGGCATCATCGCCTCCGAGGATCTCCTCACCCTCATCCCTGTCAGTGTCCTCCTCATCGAAGGAGATGTGCAGCTCTTCCATTTCCTCCTCAGCCAGCTTGTCTCCCCATTGGAACTCCAGGTTCTAAAGGGTGCAGCAGATGACAATGATGCGTGACATCCTCTGTGGACTGTATTGCAGGGCTTCACCAGACCAGCCCAGGCACCGGAACCTCACCTTCAGCAATCCTGATGGTCTGCTCCACCA
Organism: Carcharodon carcharias; assembly: GCF_017639515.1. Lineage (NCBI taxonomy): Eukaryota > Metazoa > Chordata > Chondrichthyes > Lamniformes > Lamnidae > Carcharodon > Carcharodon carcharias. Next base: position 125,122,025 of record NC_054479.1, read on the forward strand.
AGTTGCGAGCTACAGCATGAGCCTCATTATGCCATTACTCTGCTGTTGGCTGAGGCCACTGCACGGGTGTCATCATGCTCTGCGGGTAGCCCTTGTCCCCAAGGAGCCAACCCTGCAGCTTCTGTGGACCCTGGAAGACTTCAGAGATTTGTGACCAACTGAGGATGTAGGCATCATGCACACTCCCTGGAAACTGTACACACAACTGCAGGGTGCGTTTCTGGTGGTCGCACACCAGCTGCACATTCAGCACATAGAACTCCTTGCGGTTGATGTTGTCCACCGTGTGTTATGACGGAGATCCGTGAGCCACATGAGTGCAATCGATTGCGCCCTGCACCGGTGGGAAACCGAAGATCTGAGCAAATCCAATTGTTCTTGCATCCTGGCTGACCTGGTCCCATGCGAAATGCACAAAGTTGTGTGCCCTCGCAAAGATAGCATCCGTAACCTCAAGGATACATTTGCGGAAGGAGGCTTGTGAAATCCCACAGAGGTCACCAGTGGAGCCCTGAAAGAAGCCACTGGCACAGAAATTGAGAGCTGCAGTCACTTTCATGGTCACTGGCAGTGGATGCCCTCCATGTCCCCACGGCACCAAATCCTGCAGTAGCTGGCTGATGTGACCGACCAGTTCCTTAAACATGCGCAGTCTTCGGCAACACTGGTTCTCGGTTATCTGCAGGAATAAAAGGCAGCGTCTATAGACCCCGGGTGTCGCTAGGCACCGGCCTACAATGACTCGCTGTGGTTCTTGGGTGGCGTGTGTGGAAGCCCCAGCCACCCCTTCTTCCTGAGGTTGCTGCTCCTGCTTCTGCACAGCCAAGAGTCTCAGTCACTCTCTCTTTTGTTATCTTCACACTCTGTAGGCCATCAGGCATACAGCCAATTCACTAGGCTTCATGATCCTGATGTACTCCTCCTGCAGGATGAAAGACAGAGACACATATTGTACTAATAATCCGTACTGGTTAAGTGTGCCCATCCCTTAACTCTTCCCGGAGAGTGCTGGCTACCACTTGGATGGCCAAACATTAGAGCGCTACATGCCCTGTTAACTTGAACCATGGAGTTCAAACCAGGATGCTGACATTGCAAGGGGCTGTGAGCGCCTCCAACAGTGTCTGCTCCATGGCCAACATTAGCGAGGAGATTGTGCAACATTTGCAGTCATCCAACTGTTCTGCAGTCCACTAAAATGCTCATGAATTTGCAGTCTGTGCCAGGGGGTTGGGGGTAAAGCTCTGGGGCACTTTGATGCCTCTGCGTTGCTTGAGTGGGCAGATAAACTAGGAGCCCGACCCCAATCATATCAATGTGGCTGCACCTGAACTTTTTTTTATTATTCATTCATGGGATGAGGGTGTCACTGGCCAGGCCATTTCTCACAGTTGCAAATTTCACACAATTTCTCTGCCCCTCTTGGATCTGGGATCAAGTCCTAGTCCAGGATGTGATGTAATCTAGGTAGACAGCGCCAGAAGGCCAATGAGTTTAATTTTGCAATAGTGCAGGCATGGACCTGTTTTAGGATGTTGAACATAGAGCCAGAGAACACAAAGGTGGCAAACAACAAGTTGTTTCAAGGTGCTTGACAGAAGAGAAGAAAAGGCTCTGAAACAAGAGCTTCAGTGAGCAAATGATAAAAAGCATTTATATAGCACTTGTCATAACCTCAGGACATCCCAAAAAGCTTTATAGCCACTGAAGTCTGACTGAAGTAAAAACAGAAAATGCTAGAAATACTCAGCAGGTCAGGCAGCATCTGAGGAGAGAGAAAAACACTGTTAATGGGTGGAACTTAATGCCGAGGTGAGTTTGGAGGTGGGAGGGGCATTTAATTGGGCTAGAGTGCAGGGTTGGGACACTGCCACCTTCTCACCTCTGCCCACTTCAAGGCTTCATCCTGCTGCCACGGTATTCAGCCAGCAACGGGTGAGGCATTCGCCATGTGGAAGCCCAAACAGCAAACCCTATTTGTTTGCATGTTTCTGTTTTAGTCTCATTTTCCCTTGCTTTTGCACAGTAGCTGTTCATCAGTATGCATTCACACCTCCTCCAGACACAGCCTTTGTTTCTTTAATTGTCCCATCACCCTTTGGCCACGCACCACCCACTCTTTTGTCATTTAATCTCTCCTGTCTTCCATCATATCACAGATTTTCCTTTTGTTCTTCTTCCACCTTCCCACCTTTCACTTGCTTAAAACCTTTTTTTAAAACTTTCCCAGTTCTAATGAAAATTCATCAACCTGAAATGTTAACTCTTGCTTCTCTCCCTACAGATGCTGCCTGATCTGCTGTGTATTTACAGAATTTCCTGTTATTTCTGATTTCCAACATCTGCTGTGCACTTCTTTTGAAGTATAGATATTTTTGTAATGTGGGTAATGTGGTAGCCAATTTGCGTGCATCAAGGTCTCACAAGCAGAAATAGATAATGGTCAGAGAATCATTTTTTTCTGATGTTAATTGAGGCATCAAAATTGGCAAGGACACAGGGGAGAACTCCAGTTCTCTCCTTCAGGCTTAGAGAGCTTCCTACTCAGCCTCAATTTTAAAGCTGGCAGAAGCAAGGGGAGGCCTGGCAGGTCATTCTGCTTGGGCCTCAGGTGGGAAACAGGGCCCCCTTCCACATCAGGCCACACCCAGCCCCAAGCAGATGTGTCCTCCCCCTGGCCTCCCCATCAAGACTTCCACCACCATACCCACCTCTGCTTCATGAGAACCCACCTCCTGCACTTACCTGCTCGTGGACTCCAAAACTTAGAATCTGGGGACAGCTTGTAGTCCCAGACCTGGCGAATGCTGCTGCTAGAACTACAGGACTGCGGGTGATCAGGTTGATGGGCAGCTCCCTGGGGCTAGACTTCTACCTGAGTAAAGGGCGGATGTCTCATCTCTAGCCAATTAACACTAAGAGTACTTAATGACTGTGGGGTTGCCATTATAAGCGAGGATGCATTTCCCACCAATTCTTTGAGTGACAGGGCAGGAAACCCCACCATCCAAAAAATCCTGCCTTTAAAGTGTAAACACTGTTGTAATGTAGGTAACGTGGTGTCCAATTTGCACACAAGGTCCCACAGTAGCAATATGTTAATGGCCAGAGAATGTTTTTATCATGCTCGTTGAAGGATAAATATTGGGCAGGACACTGTGGATAATTCCCTTGTTCTTCTACAAAATAATGCCATGGGATCTTTTATATCCATCTAAGAGGGCAGACCTTGGTTTAACGTCTCGTATAAAAAAAAACAGCACCTTTGACAGTGTACTTCCTCAGTACTGCAATGGATTGTCAGCCGAGATTTTGGTGTTCAAGTCCTGGGGTGGACCTTGAACTCACAATCTCCTAATTCAAAAATAAGAGTGCCATTCAGTTGAGCCATGTGTAATACTAAAAAGGAGAGAAAGTTAATCAGAAATTTGATAATGCAGTCAGATAAGCAATTAATAATTCACACCTCACCTAGTGTTCACTTCACAACATTTAGCTTTTGTGGCCCTAAGGGGTCCCAACTGCAGCTTTGCAGCAAAATAATACATTCTACATTACATAGGATGACATATCAGCATATCATTTGACTCAATGCCAAACAAGATCTGCTAACTGTTCAGGTGCAAGTGTGAAACAGCACATTTTAGTTTAGACACTGATCTTTCAGTTACCTCAACAACCTAGGGACCAAAGGTAACTTTATCAGGCCTCTGGAATCAAGTTTGGAGGCAGGGGCATGAGGATAATTGGAAAAAATGACATTGGACAGGAATGCCAACGTGTTCCTGACTCCTCCTGCTTTTCCCAGGCAAGGCTACTGTGTACTGATGGTAATCTGCCTAGCAGTGGCGGGGAACACATTGAAGTTGTTAATAAAGTGGTGAGTGAGGGAGTTGTTAAGGGTTAATTTCTCGCTAAAGACTAGTTCTTCTTAAAGTTAGCAATCAACTAAAAATTAATGTTTAAGTTAAAAGGTAAGTTCAGTTTATTCCAGCTTGAGGAACTTTGGCTCAGAGTTGATGAGCTGGAAACTGAGCTGCAGACATTGCAACACATCAAGGAGGGGGAACATTGCCTGATCATCTTGTTCCAGAAGGCAGTCACACCTCTTAGGTGAGGGTCACCTGATGTGATCAGTACTCAGGGACAGCAGTGTGTTACAGCGAGCCAGGCAGGTAAGGGCATTGAGTAGATGGGAGTAGAGGAGCCTCAGCCCTTGCAATTGAGCAACAAGCTCGAGGTTCTTGCAGCTTGTATGAACAAGAGCAAGGGCTGTAGCATGGATGAACAGAGTGATCATAGCACCATGGTACAGGAAGCCATGAGGAAGTGGGGGAGTTAGAAGAAATGTAGTGGTAGTAGGGGACAGTATAGTCAGTGGGATAGACACTTAGCTGCAGCTGAGTGTGAGAATTCAGAAGTCTGTGTTGACTGCCCGATGCTAGGGTTCGGGATATCTGATCAGGGCTGGAGAGGAATGTGCAGTGGAAGGGGGAGAATCTAGTTGTTGTGATCCTTGTAGGTACCAACGACATAGGTAAGACTAAGAATGACATTCTGCAGGGAGAGTGTGAGGAGCTAGGCACTAAATTAAAAAGCAGAACCTCAAAGGTTATAATCTCTGGATTATTATCTGAGCCACGTGCAAGTTGGCATCGGCTAAATAAGATTAGAGAGATGAATGCATGGCTCAAAATCTGGTTTGGGAGACGTGGGTTCCGGTTTGTGGGCACTGGCACCAGTAAGGGGAAAGGGGGCTATACCATTGGGACGGACTGCACCTGAACTGTGCAGGAGCCAGTATTCTAGCAAGTCGTATAACTAGGGAAGTAGAGAGGGCTTTAAACTAAATAGAGGAATGGAAGGGATCATGTCGGGGAAAACTTAGTAAATTAAAGGGAAATGGCAAGGCAATACATCCAATAAAGGTAATGATAATCAGAGTATGGCAGAAAGGGACAGTAATTGCAAACTTAAGAATGTGCCAGCAGATAGGGCCAGAGTTTACAAAAACAGTTAAAAAACTGAATTAAGGTGTCCGTATTGTGCCTGCAGCATTCACAATAAAACAAATGAATCGACAGCTCAAATTGAAATTCATGGGCAGAATTTTGCCCTTGGGCAGGCTCAGCGAGGGCGAGCAGGAGTGGTCGGGATGCCGGCTGCAGCTCATGATCAGGGCCGAACTGCAATTTCACGCTGGCGAGCCAATTAAGACCTGCCCAGAGTGAATGCCAGCTGGAGAACCTCTGAGAAGGGGTGGGCGGGGGCCTGTTGTTTGCCGGGTCCAATGGCAACCCAGCAGCCAGTTCAAAAACTGTGCAGGCAACCCCAGGGAGAGTGCCTCACCCGCCCTCCTGGAGGAGGTGGCTGCAAGAAGGGACCACCCTTGTCCCCAGAGATGGGAGGAGGAGGCCACAGCACCTCACAAAGGGCATGGGGGGAGGTAGCAGCCAGGGTGAGCAGCCACGATGTGGTGCGGCGCAACTGGGTGCAGTGCTGGAAGCATTTCAATGGCCCGCCATGCTCAGGAAAGGTGAGTACTCTGTTGGCATGGGTCAATATGTTGAATTGTTTTGGGCTGGCTCAAAGTGGAGCTCAGGGGTTTTGCAGTCTGAATGCCACTGTCAATCACACCAGAGCTGGCCAAGGGGCTGAGCCCTAGCTGCTTGGACTGGGTGCCTTGCAGCTTGAGGACCACAACCCTGCAAGGTGCTCCTCAACTGGGGTTGCCCAGGCTGCAATGGCGCTGCAGGTAGAGATCAATGCTCCTCTGTCCTTTCAGAAGAAGACATCCCATAACAACATTGAGATGTCGCGGATTGGCGGAGGACCCCCACATCCTCTCCTCATACGAGCAGGAAGCCTTGGAGTTCAAGAGGTGCTATGCACCTAGATCATCCAGCCATGGTGAGGCTGGGGTGTCAGACAAAGGTAAGAGTGCAATGCACTGAGGTGAGAATTTTGGATGGTTCAAACATTTTTATGTAGTCTCATCATTGATAGGAGCCTCCAAACTGAATTCCTCATTGATCACTGAAAGTCAATGGCACCATGATGCACATCTTCATTGTCTCATCAGGGTGCCTGGCATGCATAGTGACAGTGTCATGACTTAAACTAATGACATGTCCTTCTTCTCCCTTAGGTCTGCCACCAAGCAGTGAAGCGCACGACCTCCAGGAGCTACCCCTGACCCCAACGGACCACCATGCTCCCCAAGCACCTGAGTCACACCTGCTCTCTGAACCAGGCATCAGTGCACATACCAGCACCTCATTGGGTAATGGTTCGGCAGCTGGTATCTCGGTGCACATCGGTGAGGGCACTGCACACTTGCTTGAGGACTGCTGGAGACCTGGAGACCAGGATGATGCTCAGTCGAAGGCTGATGATGGGCCTCCGGAGTTGTCCATTAGGCAGCAGATGCTGAATGTCCAGCGAGGTGTGCGGGAGGATCTGACAGAGATCCAAGAGTATGCATGCCATGGTCTCTGTTGTGGGGGAGTCCCTGCGGAGCATGAGCAATGCGTTGACCCTCATGGCCAAGTACAATTCCTCCTCTATGGAGAGAATGGTAACTCTCATGAAGAGGCTGCTCCAGGAACAGAATCAGAGGTTCCTGGGGTTGCGCTCATACCTGCAAGCCCTCAAAAAGGCAAGGACCTCAGCTGGTCAGTGTCCGTGTGTGAGACGGATGGGGCACCCAGTACCCCAGCTAGTTCATCAATAGCGAGCAGGGAGGTCCACAAGGACCTCGCGTTGGCGCACGAGCTGCCTATCATCTCTGTGGGCTCCTCTCAGGGCACTCTGGATGACAGGAGTAGCTCCTCCACCCCTCTGCCAGTGACAGTCACACCTGATGAGGCTGCGGCAACTTGGGTGGCACTGGTTGCTCCCTCCCAAGCAGGGCCAGCACAGGTTCCACTGGCCAGAGGATGACCGCCAACCTCATCAAGGCCAACAGGACGGCAGAGTCAGCAGGCCGTCACCCATGCTGGTGTCAGTAAGGGAGGAGCACCTAGCTGTAGCACCCATAAGCATAAGTTTAAAGCACCTTGTGCACAAGAGGGGCTGTTCACGGGTGAGCTTTTGTTCTCTGTTTTTGTTTTTCTATTTTTAATGGTGTGACTACCAACACCGGATATTGTTCCGTTCAATACTATGTGAGCTCCAACATTAAATTACATTCCCATTGGCCTGAGTATGCTTCATTTGTTTTGTAGGTGCAGGGTAGGCCAGTTTGCAATGCTGGACGTGGTTGGTTTGAAACCTTATTGCACAGGCATTGGGTTTATCTTGGGGGCCAAGGTAAGAGTCATTTCTGTGATCCAGGAAGGAGGCGGCAGCCCTGGCATGAGGTGGTAGTTCTTATTTGGCAGCCTAGCTGAAGGAGCATTGAATCAAGGCATCCCTGGTGTCCCTGCCTCCCTGGAGGTTACCGAGGTTTGGCTCCATGCCTTCAGCGTTCTCCTCACCGTGCTCCTCTTCTGACTCACTACTGGACTCATCATCTGGGGCCTGTGCAGCTGTATCAACATCCTCTTCTTCCAGTGGCTCCCCTCCTGCCAGTGCCAGATTGTGGAGAGCGTAGCATGTAACCACTATCAGTGACACCTGCTCTGGGGGGTATTGCAGTGTGCCCCCTGAACGGTCCAGGCATTGGAAGCGCATCTTGAGAAGACCTATGGTTCTCTCTACCACTTCCCTTGTGGAGGCATGGTTCCTGTTGCACCGCTGCTCTGCCTCTGTTCTTGGGTGGAGGAGAGGCGTCATGAGCCACCTTTTCGAGGGATAGCCCTTGTCACCCAGCAGTCATTCATCCAGTCAGGCTGGAGCACTGAAGAGCCTCGGCAACTGGAAGTGCCTCAGGATACACACGTCATGGTAGCTGCCAGGATACCTTGCACAAACTTGCAGAATCTGCATCCTGTGGTCACTCACTATCTGCGCGTTCATGGGGTGGCATCCCTTCCTGTTAGCAAAGGCACCGGCTGACCTGCTGGAGCCTGATGGCCACATGTGTGCAGTCAATGGCACCCTGGACAAGGGGGAACCCAGCAATCACTGCAAAGCCTCTGGCTCACTCAGCCTGGCTGGCCTTATCCATAAGGAAATGAATGAAAGTCAATACCCACCTAAACAGAGCTTCTGTCACCAGCTTGACTCAAATGTGGGTAGCTGATTGGGAGATTCCACACAGTATTTGGATGTGCACCTGCGATGCGATGGCATACAAGGTTATGGGCCTAGTGCTGGAAAATGGGATTAAAATAGTTTAGTACTTGTTTGACTGGTGCAGACTCAATGGGCCAACAGGCCTTTTTCTGTAGACCTGTCGACCTCAATGACCATCCCCCACTGACCCCTGGAAAGAGCTGAAGGCATAGAAGTTGAGGGCCACTGTGACCTTCAGGGCACTGGCATGGGGTGTCCACCCACACAGTTGGAGCTGATCTCAGGCCCTATCATCTGACAAATGAAGATCACGGTCTCCCTGGAGAGACAGAGCCTCCTTTGGCATTGCACGTCGGACATATTGAGGTACCTGCTTCGCTGACTGTAAACCCTGGCAGTAGGATAGTGGCGTCATCTGCTGCCCCTTCCGCCTTGGGCTACCTGCTGGCCCTGCGCCCCTTGTGCCTGCATCTCTCCTTCCACAGGTCCCTCCCCTGGAAGCTGCACTGGGACACCCGGCCTCCTCTTCCTTCTGCCTCTTTCTTCCTTCTTAGAGGAGGTGCCTCCAGTGGAAATCACAATCCCCATTACCAGGGTAAGGGAAGGCTGTCTGATACCTGGAAGGGTCCACAAAGTCCGAATCCTCACAGGACCTGGAAGACACCAATGTCCTGAAATGAAGCCTGGAAATGCTAAGAATGAAGCCCCGATCAGAAATTAAGATGACAAGTACCAATAAGCCACCAGCAGCAAGTTATTTCCAAAACTCTCACTACTCACATTGACAGTGCTGCTGACCTTTCTTATCCCACTCATGGACGAGGTTTTGCAAATTGTAGCTGCCCGGCTTTTGCCTGCGTGACAAGTGAAAAATTGTACGGGCAGCGTTAAATTGCCGTCAGTTGGGTTGTCAAGGGCCGTAACTGGCCTCTTAATTAATGGTGGGCGTGGCTCCGATTCCCACGCACACCCGCCAAGCAAAATATCGCGGGAGTGCGTTCACCCGACATCATCATGCATCATTTTACGCTCGTTTGGGTCGGGCAGCGCCCAGCTGACGAGCTGAAAAATCTGCCCCATATGTATGACGTAATAGCCATTACAGGGACATGGCCACAAGGAAACCAAAGCTGGAACCTGAATATCCAAGGGTATGTGACATTCAGGAAGGACAGGAGCTGGGTAAAGGTGATGGGGTAGCTCTATTAATTAAAGAGGGCATTAGTACTGTAATGAGAGATGACCTTAGTTCTAAAGATAAAGATGTAGAATCAGGTTGGGTGGAACTAAGAAACAGCAAGGGGCAGAACATTTGTTGTTGTTTATAGGTCATCAAACAGCAGTGGTAATATAAATCACTGTATAAATCAGGAAATTAGAGGTGCATGTAACAAGAGTAATACAGAAATCATATAGAGTGGGTAAACCTAATAAGTACTAATGTTGTGGAAAACAAATTCTTGGAATAAAAGCAAAAAACTGCAGATGCTGGAAATCCAAAACAAAAACAGAAACAGAAATACCTGGAAAAACTCAGCAGGTCTGGCAGCATTGGCGGAGAAGAGCACAGTTGACGTTTCGAGTCCTCATGACCCTTCAACAGAACTAAGTAAAAATAGGAAAGGGGTGAAATATAAGCTGGTTTAAGGTGGGGGTGGGGCGTTGTTAGGACAAGCAGTCAGTAATAGGTGGAGATAATCAAAAGATGTCACAGACAAAAGAACAAAGAGGTGTTGAAGGTGGTGATATTATCTAAAGGAATGTGCTAATTAAGAGAGCTATCTGTACCTTGCCTGTCCTGCTCTCTACTCTTAATCTGTTCTTTGTTCTTTTGTCTGTGACATCTTTTGGTTATCTCCACCTATTACTGACTGCTTGTCCTAACAAACCCCCCACCTTAAACCAGCTTATATTTCACCCCTTTCCTACTTTTACTTAGTTCTGTTGAAGGGTCATGAGAACTCAAAACGTCAACTGTGTTCTTCTCCGCCGATGCTGCCAGACCTGCTGAGTTTTTGGAATGTATGCAAGATAGTTTTCTAGAGCAGTACATTGAGAAACCAACTAGGGAATGGGCTATTTTAGACCTAGTATTGTGCAATGAAAAAAGGCTAATTAATAATCTTGTTGTAAAGGAGCCTTTAAGAATGAGTGATCATAATATGATAGAATTTTATATTAAGTTTGAAAGTCATGTAGTTCAATCAGAGACTAGGGCCGGGATTTTTGGGTCCTGCCCACGACGGGCGGGAGGGGAAAATATCGCAAGAGCGAGAAAGTCAGTTTCCCGACAGCGTAAAAACAGGTTGCAGTTGTCCGCTCTCACCCACAATAGCGGTACGCTTTTCCCCCCGTGCGATGTCAGGAAAGCCATTTGAATACATTAGAATATCAAGAATGCTTATTATCAAGGCAGCTTGCCGGAATCACGCCCCCATACTGGATCAAAAGGCTTCGCTGTCATCTAATTAAACTGGCATGATTCACAGCGATGTGCACCTCGCGACTTGCACTTCACTCGTTACTTCAAGGTTTGTTTGCCTACCTTGCAATGCAGAATGCCTGTGGCACATCGGACTCACACCTTCGCTTTCAAGGGGGGGGTTACAGAGGTAAGACTCTATATACCAGGCCAGTGGTAAAGCGGGGTGGGTTGCAATGTGCTGCAGGGCAAGGGCTTGACTGGGGGCAGGTGGGGTGAGGAAAGACATGACAGAGGCAAGGGAAGGGGCTGGAGGGCAAGGTCTTGATTGTGGGGGGTCGGGGGGGGGGTTGCACTCAGACACATGACTTGGGGGGAGAGACTAGGGAAGGTTGCACTCAGATACACAACTTGGGGGGGGCGACTGGGAAAGATTACACTCAGACACATGACTTGGGGGGGGGAAACTGAGAAAGGTTACACTCAGACACATGACTGAGGGGGGCGGTGGTGAAGGGGGGGAGATTTCTCTGTGCCAGAATTGAGGGAATATCTGTTACAGAAGGACATAAGCAAGTTGGGGCCAAAGTGGGAGGATTGCGGACTGAAGAAGTGCTTCAGCTTATATTGCTTCCAAAGACAGTTCTCATCCCAGTCCAGGGAAAGGGAGGGCATGTCAGTCCACTGTCAGTTGTGCCCAGCATAGTGTGTGCAGGGCATGGTCATCACCTCACGCATGGCAGTCTGGGGTTTTCTAGCATAGTACTCGGCTGCAGAGTGTATAGTCACAATCAGGGCAGGCATCTGCAGCCTGTAAATTAGGAACAGATAGTGTAGGGGTGGACACTCAATGGTCCCATAGGGGACCATCCCGTCCCTATATGTGACGGTACAGTAGACCTCAAGATGAGATGTGGTAAGGTCTACATGGGGCATAGGCACATCCACCTCAAACAACTCAGGGGGTAACATAGGGATATCAACCACAATTACAATGGGATCAAGCATTACAGGGGGAGGACTGAGAGTATTAGGGGAGAGGGAAAGATTGTGCTCCTCCAGGACAATGGGAGGGATTTCCACAGTCACACAGGGAGGATCAAAGCTGGTCTGGTAATAAAACCCGAGGACCACCATCTTGGAACCTCAAGCAATGGCACAGCAGAAAGTGAAACTAAGAAAAAATGCTGCTGGTGGGGTGTTAGGGCTTCTGGGAGGAGTGGGTCTCAGCACTGGGAGCTGATTAAAGGCACACCCATCTGGGATCTGTACTACCACACAAGGAGGAATACACAACTGAGACATGTTAAGAGCATCTCAATAACTATAGAGACAACATAGAGCCTTTGTTGTAATAGCGCATTCATGCGAGATTAATTCTGATGCGTTCCAATCATCAATCTCCCTGCAACAACCCATTGTATCAATTGTAGTAATTCCACAGTGTGAAAATGACTCCAAAAACAAGTGGGCACCTGGACAAACAGGGGAAGCCTCTTGGAAACCCCACCTCAAAACCTTGCAACTGGTTTAGAGGTGGGAATTCCCAGGCCCCCCTAAAAGAATCTCATTCCCTCACAGAGCATGTGCCCTCCTGCATATTCCAAAGGATGTTGTCATAGAGTCCACTAAATGAGTGATTTATTGCCTCAAATAAATGCAGGACATCCAAGTGCCTAGCCAAATCCATCTCATAGCAGTAGGTCCACTGAAATGGGGGTGGCTGAGGGAGGTGGGGGTAGCATATTGTGACACTGAGAGAGGTCATTCCGATCGTCAGTATTGTATTGGCTAACTGGTGCCTAGATTGTAACCAAGCCCTTCAACCTGTAGTTGCTTATGAGTCAGTGACAGAAAGAGGATCTTTGAAGGTTGGTCCTCAGTCATGTCTTTCTTTCAATATTCCTGCAGAGAGGAAACTTTCAGGAAGGTGGAGGGTGCGTTTAATGTTTCCTGCATCATCTCGTGCAAGCAGGAGGAAAGGTGGAGAAGAGTGCTACACTGGCGCCAGGCTCGCCAAAGGGAGGAGCTTCACCCTGATGAGCAAGGGGCAGCAGGGCCCCCTCTGGACCCAGAGGATGAAACTCACAGAAACACTCCGCATAGGTGCCTCTCAAGACTGAGGGTGTACAGAAGACACATGTCTTTTCTGCAGATAAGTGAGAGACAGTGTTGTTGGCCCCTCTGCATGTCCAGGGATCTGGTGGCTCACATTTGCCACATTCTCCTGCGTTGATGCCGCAGGGACTGGGAGGACATCCTTTGCCAATGGCTCTGAAAGTCACCGCCATTCTTAACTTTTACCCGAGTGGCTCTTTCCAGGGCTCCATTGAGGACTTATGCAGGATCTCTCACGCTTCCACCCACAAATGCAAATAGGTGGTGACAAGTGCCCTGCTTGCCAAGGCCCACAATTACATGCACTTCGCTAGAGATCAAGCTAGCCAGGCAGCAGCAGCACTGGGCTTTGCTGCTACTTCCGGATTCCCACAGGTGCAGGGTGCCATTGACTGCAGTCGTGGCAAGAAGAGCTCCCTGGCAACAAGCAATGCAATACATCAACAGGAAAGGGTTCCACTAGCTTAATGTGCAGTGGTCTGCAACCACCAGAAACACATCATGCAAGTTTATGCAAGATACCTGGGAAGCTGCCACAACTCCTACACCTTGAGTAGATCGCAGATCTCAGACATCTTCAAGGGACAACCCAACATCCAGGGTTGACTCCTTGGTGACAAAGGCTACCCTCAAAGGCTGATGACGCCTATCCAGTGGCCACAAACTCCAGTTGAGGAAAGGTACAATGATGCTCATTCCGCTACACAAACACTGATAGAGCAGACCATTGGTATCTTGAAGATGCGATTCTGATGCCTCGACAGATCTGGCGCAGCATTCCAATACACTCCCCAGAAGGTCTCATGGAGCATTGTGGTTTGCTGTGCTCTTCACAACCTGGAGCTGCAAAGAGGGGAGGACTTGCCAGATGCTGAGATGGAGGAGCTGCACGTCTCCTCCGATGAGGAGAACATCGAGAGGGATGAGGATGATAAGGTCAAGGAAGTGGAGGCTGCAGGCGAAGAAGCCATAGCATGGGCTAGACGAGGCTGGCTTGTACAAGAGGCGCTCATAGCCACCAGATTCCAGGAAGATGATGACGAGTGGCAGTGTTTATCCTGTCGGACCAGTGTCCTCCATGATGTGCCCACATTACCACCAATGTGGCTAGTCTTCTCAACCATCCTCTTCATTCAGAGATTGAGTATTTACACATTCTGTTCACCATGTCCTCATTCTTTACAGGATGATGAAGCCTCGGGGGCATGTGTCCTTGCTGAGATGAGATACTAACTGTAGGAGGCTGTTCTGGCATCAGACGACAGAAGGTGCTGCTTATTCAAGCGCCTCTCCAGCATCCCAGTCATTAAGGCAGTCTTTAAGAGCCAGGAGTTGCACTGCAGTCCTCAGTGGACTCATGGCAGTGTACCCTTAGTCCAACAAAGCGCCTCAAGGAGATCCATCTCGAGCAACGGCAAAGTTGCATGTGTGTCTCTTCGATGGTGATGCTGCTAGGTTAGACTTGGCCAAGGCAGGCAAGGACATTCAACAGGTGTTAACGCTTGTTCAAAGCACTCAGTCCTCAGCGTTACCTTAATTTCCATTACATTGAGACCCTCCACTCTCAGTTAGGGATGCAAGGCTCCAATCAGCCTTTCAATGGACATAGATCACCTCACAATGACCATCTACACATATTGCCTGACAGACGTGAAAAAGCTTCCTTTTCAACACCATCAGTTTCCCATAATGGTCCATGCTAGCCCTTGTGACCCCGAAAATGCAGAAACACCATGTAGCCTTCAAGGTTCTACTTCATTGATAATAGAGAGTACATATCAGTTGCATTATATTCTAGCTCCTCGGCCATTTCTGCCCTGAGCATTGTCTTCCCTGCAGGCTAACATATGAGCATTGAGACTATGCTCAATGGCTCCACTGACCACAACACATCTCCATATGGATGTAGCATCACTGAGCTCAGCAAGTGTTTAGGGGAGGGGAAGCTAAGCAGAATGAATGAGCCAGTGCTGCATCCCTTCTTTTTGACTTGTGGGCCCTATGCAGACAATTCCAAGATGTAAAACGGTTAAAGCTGTAGCTTTGAGCACCAGGACAATATTATGCCCGCGAAAGACAGAGCATGGCACATTGAGATAGGAAGGTGCGCACACTCATTGGTCAGCTTAGCAGATGTACACTCGTAGAGTTAACAATGTACAAGGCTGGCAGGAGCGCACATGGCCTCTGATTATGGGCTTATAGATTGCAAACCCTCACGGATTACAAAGAGCTTGACACGGACCCTGGGGGTGGGAAGGAGAAGGTCAGGAAGGTCAATGTGGATGGAGGTGGGATTCTCAGGAAGGTAGGGTTTGGGTTGGCAGGTTACAGTGGGGAGGTGGAAGGGAGGTGCAGGGGGATCAACAGTGATGAGGGAAAGGACATGGGTGATTGGGGGAGGGGGAAGGATGGAGGAGCTTACGAGAAACTTGACTACGATCATATTTTTCAAATTGAAAGTGAGCGAAGCCTCATATTGGACAGGCACAGGTGCTGCCTGGGAGTCCAATCAGTGGGTGGGCAGAGATGCAGGTCGGCTCAGATGGACAACTGAAAGAGAACCCCAGCAGGCAGCAGTGAAAATACTTGGGGCATTTCTGTACAAGGAGAATGCCTGTACAAGGCTCAGAAAGGCCAGCCACACACACACCTCTCCCTTCAGAATCACTTGTGGTCCAGCTGCGTGCAGTTGAACTGCTAGTGGCAAAGGGATGTTGGGATCAAGTGGGGGGGTGGGGGGGGTGGGGGTTGGATTTAGGTGAAGGACTTGCAAAGCCTGCAAATGAAGCTGAAAGACACCATTCAACTTTATTCAGTAAAAGTGAATATAGTTTCAGATTGTAAAGTGAGAAAATGTGTTTACCCGTGCAACCACTTGTGATCAGAATTTCTTAACGTTTCTAAGCCTCCCACTTCTTCTAGGTGCTGCCCTCACATCCGCAGCAGAATGGAGACGGCCTATACAGTGGTTGGCCCTGTTGCCTCTGATGACTTCGATGTGTGTCCTCTGGAGAGCCAAGGCCTTGAGGGCCCCAGCTTGCATTGGCTGTCTTCCTGTGGCCCAGCTGCTCTGTTATGACAGAGGATGAGGTTGAGGGGGTCACAGGCAAAGGGGACTCAGAGGGAGAGGACAGCCTCTGAGATTCCTGGTTGATGACCTGGGGTGTCCAGCTGCCACTCCTCCTCCCTTCGGCTGCCCAAGGGCCCGGCCTGGCTCCTTGAGGGGAAGGAGCATCTGGAGTGACATTGAGGTGCCCTGTTTCCCTCTTGTATTGCCGCTGCAGGAACTCACCCATGGCTACCACGATGGAGTGCAGGTCTGCACGCATCTCTGCGTTCTGCTGGACCAGGGTCTCCATGCCGTCTGCTATCTTTCCCATGGCAGATGCTCTCCTCTGACTCACGTGACACTCTGTTGA
The DNA here is from genome assembly GCF_017639515.1 of Carcharodon carcharias. NCBI lineage: Eukaryota > Metazoa > Chordata > Chondrichthyes > Lamniformes > Lamnidae > Carcharodon > Carcharodon carcharias. The sequence continues at coordinate 125,138,165 of NC_054479.1, forward strand.
GGGCTTCCAACAGATCTGTGTGATGTTCCCCTGCCTTCTGCTGACTTCCTATGATGAGTTGGAAGGCAAAATTCAGAGACTCGTCATCTGACTTAGACCTCACAGATGCCTCTTCCCCAGCAGTTCTCTGAATGTTGAGGCGCTCAGCTGAACCTGCCTCTTCCTGCTGCGAACACATGTCTGTGCAGTGACCACCAGATTGTGAATCTGAGCCTGCTCTAGATCTAGTTCCCACCGAGGTATGTGTCTCTGCCCTGACGGAGGATGTGGGTAAGGGTTGTGACAGGTCTTCCAAGCTGCCTATTTCTAGCTCTTCAATGAAGGAGGTGTCCTCTTGGCTGGAGGTGAGGACCTGGATGGAGCTGAGGGACTGGGTTAGCTGAGGGTGTCAGTCGCTTGGCAGAGCTCCCTGTGAACCAAAGTAGAGAAAATTAGTGCATGGCATCAGAGTCAAAAGCAGGAGAGAGAGCATTCATAGTTGCATTGAGACAGGGATGATGGGGTGCAGGATTCTAATGTGGGTGTTTGCCACCAATCTCATTGTCGCCACAGGCACAGTCCATGTCCTCACCAGTCGGCGCAATGGCACGTTCCTCAAAGTGCCACTCCACCCCAGGTCTGGGACCTCTCCCTGCTGTTGTGAGCCAGCTTCTCCTGCATGAAAACAGATGGAAAGAATGTGAGCAGGATGCTTGGCACTGCATGGAATGTTTGTGTGGTGAGCAGAACAGGATGACAACACGAACTCGAGGGTATGAGTCTGATGGAGATGTGAGGGTGTGTGTGAGAGTTAGTGGTGTTGTCCCTTGAGGTGTGAGATCCCTGTGGATGTGTGATGAATTTGTGAGTGTGAGAGTTGAGAGTGATGAGGTGGGTTGACTCATCCTGGCGGAACGGATGAGAGCATTCATCCTCTTCCTGCACTGGATGGTTGACCTCCTCTGTGCTCTGATGGTGGTGACTGCCGCTGCCAGCACCTCCCAGGTTGGATTGGTGACCCTAGTGGACTTCCTGCAAGGATAGAGGACATCACAAGGATAAGGGACATCACAGTGGCCTTCCACTGCATCCAGCAGGTGCCCCAGAAAGGCATTACTAAATTTGGGGCTGCCGTCTTCTTTGCTTTTGGGGCCATCTGTTGCCTGGAGCAGTCCAGGTCTGAAAACATGAAAGTAGGCAGGCATTCTGGTGAGCTTTAAATATGGCGCCCTGGAGCGAGGAAACGCTGAGGTCACGGCATAGCGGGCAAATCCAAGCCCACCTGCCAGCAATCCGACGTCTTCCCCATGAATCCATAATTAATGAGGCACCGGGAATGGGATGATACAGTGCGAAAAGCCGCCATTGTAGCTGGCGGGTAAAATGTCCTTTCTCCCGCCTGTTACCACACTTCATGCAAATCAGGGACAATTCCACCCTTTGTGCTTGTCTTCATGAGGAAAATACTCAAAATGTCCCAGGAATAGTGGAGGATCAAGGGACTAGTGTAAACAAGGAACTGCAAGGTATTAATATCAGTAAAAAGAAAAAGTACTAGAGGAATTAAAGGGACTTAAAAAGTAGATCCCCTAGACCCGGTGATTTATGTCCCAGAGTGTTGAAAGAGGTGGCTGCAGAGATAGTAGATGCATTGGTGGTCAACTTCCAAAATTCTATAGACTCTGGAATGGTTCATACAAATTGGAAAGTGGCAAATGTAATCCCACCATTTAAGAAAGGAGAGAGAGAGAAAACAGGGAACTTACAGACCTGTTAGCCTGACATCAGTAGTAGGGAAAATGCTAGAATCTATAATAAAGAATGTGATAACAGGACACTGAAAAAATAATGGTAGGATTGGACAGTCAACATAGATTTGCAAAAGGGAAATGATGTTTAACAAACCTGTTGGAGTTTTTTGAAGATGTAACTAGCAGAATAGATAAGGGGAAACTGATGAATGTAGTATATTTAGATTCTAAGAAAGCTTTCGATAAGGTCCCACACAAGAGGTTAGTAAACAAATTAGATGGGGGGAATATACTGGCATGATTGAGAACTGGTTAACGGACAGAAAACAGAGAGTAGGAATAAATGGGTCATTTTCAGGTTGGCAGGCTTCGACTAGTGGGATACTGCAAGGATCAGTGCTTGGGCCCCAGCTATTCATAACCTATATCAATGATTTGGATGTGGGGATTAATTGTAATATTTCAAAGTCTGCAGATGACACAAAACTAGGTGGAAGTGTGAATTGTGAGGAGGATGTAAAGACAATTCAAGGAGGTTTGGAGAAGCTAAGCCAGTGAATCGACAACACAGTTTTTCAATACTAACACCGATCAATTTGATAAACATGAAAAACAAGTTTCCACAAATGGTAGTGTAGTACCTCAGTCCCAAACTCTCCTCTCTCAGACCGAGTCTTATTTGTCGCCTTTCTTTCTTTCTCCCATTCTCCAACAAGTAGCTGGCTGGATACAGAGTTCTGCTTGCTGAGCACATGGCTGGACGTTTGGCTTGATTTATGATGGCCACTGAAGCTTTGCAGGTTCTTCTTGAAGGTTTCTAAACAAAGTTTTTTTAAAATGAGGAATCAAGTCAAGGATCAGCTGTCATAAAACTTCCTTCAATTCAAACAAAATAAATTTTAGATTCACAGACAATTATCTATTTTATTTTTAAAAGACAACACGTACCTTTTAATGACTGATAAGATACGGACCAGCACAGACTTTCCCACACTCCAACCCCTTCCCCAACTTCCAGCCTCTCCTGGCCAAGGAAATGAAAAAGGACTGTGGCCGGAATTTTCTGGCCCTATTGGCACCAGGTGTCACAGCGGGTGTTTGGGGGGGGTGGAGGGGGTGGGGAGACTGTATAGCAAGAAGCGACATGGTAAAAATCGGTTTCACGTTGCCATGAAACCAATTTGTGATTATCCACTCCACCAGTCGTACATCGCAAACATAATTTTAATACATTTGCGTCTAATTATAAGCCCTGCTCACCTCAATCATTACTCCCATGTCAAATTTAGCAACCACATTGGTGTGACTTCAGAATGGCATGCTTCACAGCTGCCTTTAAAAGATGAGCACCTAGCAACCTGAACTTTGAGGGGAACTCAGAGGTGACTGCACACAACCTTGCACAGTGCTCATGAGCATCGCTGGTAGGACATCAAAGAAGAGCCGCCGCACATTCACAGGGAGCATGGGCAAGTCACTTTTGTCCAGCTGGTTTTCAGATTGGTGCCGGGGCAAGGGCTCCAGTGCGGGTCAGGGGCGGGGGAGGGGTGTGGGGGGCAAGCTCGACAGATTGAAGGAAATACTCAAGCACATGCCAGGTGGGGTGAGGGGCAAGGTAGCCTGACTGAAGGAAATACTCAAGCAAATACCGGAGGGGTGGGGCTAAGAGACACAATCATTCACTTGGAAAAGCTTGTCAAAAGTGATCATTCTTTCACAACTGAGACCGTTCAGTTGCAGCTCCATTGACATGCTTGGAGTTGGGCCTCTGAAGTTTTTCTGCCCACTGAAGCAACGCAAAAGCATTAAAGAACCACCAAGTGCTCCAGAAATGTTCGCCCCTCGGACGCAGACCATAAATTAACGTGCATTTTATGGTGTAGCATAGCAATTGGCCAACTAATCAAGTTGTACAATTCCCTTGTGAAAGGTGGTCATAGCGCAGTCACTGATGGAGGTGCTCACAGCCCCTTGCAATGTCTTTATTATGGTTTGAACCAGTATCTATTATGGTTCAAGCTAATAGTGCAGCCTTGCAATGCGGGTTAGGAGAATGCCTGCACCTGAGCTGAGAGCACAGCATGAAGTCCAATAGCCAAAGCTGCTACCGATTGGTCAAGTGGAGTGGGGCAGAGGTGGGTGGCTTTTCAGACAGCCAATGAGTGCATGACACATGGGCCATCCAAGTGGTGGCCAGCACTCTCCTGCAAGCATGAAGGGGCCTTCAGACTTAACCAAGAGAGGTTCTTAGTATACCTATGCTAACCCATGCGTCTCTCTCTTTGACCCTGCAAGAGCAGAACATCAGGCTCATGGAGCCTGGTAATTTAGCAGTATGCCTCTTGGCGTACAGAGACGAGAGAAGTGGAGGAGGCACCAGTCTCAGCAAAGGGAGGAACACATCCCTCAGTACGAAGAGGCTGCAGGACCTGCTGCGCACACAGCTGAAGATCCACCGGTGAGCTGTCACTCGTAGACACCTCACTAGACCCAGGGTCTATAGATGGTGCCTTTCATTCCTACAAATGACCGAGAACCAATGTTACTGAAGACTGCACATATCTAGGGAACTGGTCAGTCACATATGCTGCCTTCTGCAAGATTTGGCCCCCAAGGACAGGGAGGGCATCCAAGTGATCATGAAAGTGACCACAGCGCTCAATTTTTACTCCAGTGGCTCCTTCCAGGGCTCCACAGGTGACCTGTGTGGGATCTCGCAAGGCTCCACAAACATGTGTATCCAGGAGGTCAAGGACACCATCTTCGCGAAGGCACAGGAATTTGTGCATTTTGCCCGGTATCAGGAAAGCCAGGAAGCATTAGCTCTGGGATTTGCACAGATCTCTAGTTTTCCACAGGTGCAGGGTGCCATCGACTGCACCCACATGGCGCTTAGATCTCCTGGGCAACAAGCAATCAACTACATCAATTGTAAGGGCTTCCACTTGCCGAATGTTCAGTTGGTGTGCAACCACCACACACCCATCCTACAGGTCTGTGCATGATTCACAGGGAGTGTCCACGACTCCTACATCCTTAGCAGGTTTCAGATCCCTGACATCTTACAGGATCCAGACAGGCTACAAGGTTGGCTCTTCGGGGACAAAGATTACCCAAAGAGGACGTGGCTGATGATGCCCGTGCGCCAGCCTCAAACTGCAGCAGAGTGGTGGTATAACAAGGTTCATGCCACGGCGCAGACTTTGGTGGAGCAAACTGTAGGCATTTTGAAAATGAGTTTCCAGTGTCTTGACAGATCCGGTGGAACACTGCAATACAGTCCCTAAAGGGTATCGCACATCAGCGTTGCTTGCTGCGTGCTCCACCATCTGGTACTGCAACAGGGGGAGGACTTGGCTGAGGAGGAGATGGAGGAACTGCACATATGGTCCGATGAGGAGGTCATCGAAGGAGGTGACGATGATGAGGTACTCAAAGGCGAGGATACCAGCAATGAGGTCATCGCACTGGCCCGATGAGGCAGGCCCGCTGAGGAGGCTCTCATAGTTGCAAAATTCGTGGAGGATGATGACATAGTGCAGTGAGGACAGTCATGACATCCTTGCCTTGCATCATGAATGTTTGACTCCTGTGTGGTCGATGGCTGCGCACATACCCTAAGTGCTCAGGCTCATGTCATGGAAACACAGCAGAGGCCTTAATAGTTGCCAAGTTCCAGGAGGGTGATGACAATATGTAGTGAGGACACACCATAGATCTTCACATTGCCCCTGTGAATGTCTGATTCCTGTTTAGATGAGGACAGCTCTCTTGCACTGTGTGATCAGGCTCATATATTGGAGCCGTTGCCATGAAGCTTTAAGTTCACCTGATCCTTTGTCAGCCTTCAGCACCTGGCCCCTTCAGGAACACAGCATCACCGGTCACAGATGAAGAGATGGGGGGATGGGTGGGGGGGTGGTGCAGCCATGACAGCACACAACAGAGAATGATGGAACTCTGTGATGCCTGCCTAAGACATTCTGGCAGCAAAAACAAGGACCATCAGGTGCAAGAATCACTAATATGCCCAGTGAATATGCAGCTGGACCATCAATTTGTTTTGAAGGTTACACACTGCCGACGGAAGTGGCCCTAGGCTGAGACACCTGCCTTTATCTCGTGCAGGAACCAAGGTTTCACATCTGAGTTGGCACGAACACTGCTCATCAAAACAAGGAGCCACAGGCCTTCACAATAGTGAACATTAAGTACAAGTGATTAACACCTTTGCCCAGGCTGTGCAACTATATCTTCTTAACCTTCCTAACCCTGCCACACAGTCTTGGTGCTCCCTCAACATCAATAGCAGAGATGGAGGCAGCCTGCTGAATGCTATGCCCTGTCAGTGATGCTCTTGATGGACATCCTCTGGAGGACCAAGGCCTGGAGGGCCCCAGCCTGCTTTCAGGGTCATGCTGTGTGGTAGTGACATACTCCTCGGCCTGTGGAGCTGGAGCTGCTGGGGTCACAGGTAGAGGGGATTCAGATGGGCCAGACACTCCCAGAGTCACCAGGGTGGATCCCCTTGGTGACTTCTGGCCATTCTGCTGATCCTTCTCCCTATGGGTGCCTGAGGGCCCCTGACTGACTCCTTGGGGAGAAGGGGAAGCTGCCCCGCACCCTTCTTGTGTTCACACTGTTAGAGGCCAACTATGGCGTCAGTGGTGAAGTTCAGCCCTTCAGCATGCAGGACTGATGTCCTTGGCCAAGGTCTCCATGGCGGACACCAATGTTGATCTCGGTGCATTGGCATGCCAGTGCTATTATCTCAGGTTGAAGGCGAATAGACTCCTCCATCGTGCCATGCATTCTGAGTGCAGCGGACATCCCTTCCTGGTGCTCCCAAGCTTGCCTTTGCAGCTTCAGTAATGGAGGCATGGCTGAATCCAGAGACTCCTCATTTGACTGACACTTAGCAGATTTCTAGCCTCCAGCAGTCCTCCGAGTGCCGGAAACCAGGGACGTTCATGCCACCGCCTGATGTGGATCTGACAGTGTGATGTGCTCACCAGATAATGACCCTGAGGCTACTCTAAAACTAGGTCCCATCAAGGTGTGTGTCTCTGTGCTGGTGGAGGGTGGAGGGTGAAGGACCTGGTTCTTGGACCCCCTCAGCTACTTCCCAGACGTGCCTGCGAAAACAAGGAGAGATAATTTGTGCATGGCAGGGGATTGCAGAACAGCAGAACTGACTCACAGCATGGTTGTCTGATGGATGTTGCACTGCTGCATCCTCACTTGGTTGAGCCCCACCATCCTCACCGTCAGCACAGGAACGGTCCAGATCATCATCGGCCAGCTGGATGACTCAAATTCTGTGAGGACCTTGATGTTAGGTATTCCTCCACCAGTTTGCGACCTCTCCCTTTTGTTGTGTGCCAGCTGGTCCTGCATGAAGACAGAAGAAGAGAGTGTAAGCAGGACACCTACCAGGCCAGAAGATAAGGATGCCTGGCATATGTGAGTGGTGTCATGGACTGGATGAGGACATGATCCGCAGGACAGATGAAGGTGTGTGTGAGTGATTGGTGATGTCCCTTGAACTGGCAGTGAGTGAGATACGTGTGGATGTGTGATGGATTTGTATGTGAATTGAGAGTGATGAGAAGAGTGACTTACCCTGGTGGAACGGAGATCATTCATCCTCTTTTGGCATTGGGTGGCTGTCCTTTTTTTGCAAAACATTGGTGCTGACCACCACTGCCACCACCTCCCATGCTGAATTGGTGACCTTGCTTGCTGGTCTTCACCCAGAACGGGGCAGAGGATTTCACAGCGGGCCTCCACTTCATCCAGTAGGTGCCCGAGGGAGCTGTCACTAAATTAGGGGGCAACATGTTTCCCCCCCTTTGGCAGCTATGAGTTTGCAGCAGCTTCCGATCCCTTAGAGTGTGCTAGCTCTGTGCAGGTGCACCCTTTAAATATGGCGCCCGGATTACTGAAGGCCTGAGGTGACGGCAGGGCAGGCGAATCAGAAGCTGACCTGCCAGCGATCCGTCATGTTTCCTGGGAATGCATTATTAATGAAGTGGGATGCACTGGGAATGGGACAATACTGCGTGAAAACCCGCCACTGCGGCCATGGGTAAAGTGTGCCTTTTTCCACCCGCTACCACAATTTGTGCAAATCCAGGATGATTCTGCCCTATATGTTCTCTTAAAAATATGTAAAAACTAAGTTCTCCAATAGTTTTATAAATAAGTGCATCATCCAATATAATACTGGGCCTTATACACCTGGATGGTCCATACAGAGCAAGCTGATCACAGTTAGGACAACTACACCAACTGGCCTCAGATTCCCTGACTAATCAAAGGCAAAATAAAACAGGGTTCCTGTCTGATTGCTACTCACTGACTCCTGTTGGAAAATGCTTTTGTGTGGCCATCAGGTGAGGACAGTCAGGAATTCTCCTTGTTCAAATAACATACTGATACCCACTGTTTACACTCACACATGGTTTCTTAAGCAACCAACTGGAGGCATGATAGGTGTCTGTGGACTCATGCCACAGCATAAGTCTACAAGAGGAGGGCAGGAAATTGGAAGAGAAAAAAACCTATACTTGTGTGGATTTTATTTCTTGGGTCAAAATTAATATTTTCTCTCCTCCACAATTCTCCCTGTCTCCTCCGGGGGGGGGGGGGGGGGGCTAAATTTTTATTTGATGTAGTTCTGCAGGTGTCAATAGCTTTCTAATGCTTCATGCAGATGGCCATTCTTCAAATCTGAGTCTAGGCTGTGAGGGCAGTACTTTACCATGGGCCTTGGTGCTCTGACAATAGGAAGAAATGGGGTCCCGCACCTGCACTTGACAGCAGATCTAGAGTTTTGGCAACCGCACCAGGAGAGGTGGGCACAACTCAGGGATTGATAGGTGCCTCATCATGGAGGAGCCCTCAGATAGGCAAGTGTAAAATTAAAAATCAGAGGAGTCAAGAAGGTACCCCCTCTGGATGACTCACTGGGGCCACGGAGGTGGCCTTCCCTGCCTAAGACCTCCTTTTTGGGACATAGAACCTCCAGATCCACTGGTCCCCTGGATGGCCACACAAGATCAACCTACATGAAACTGGTGACATCCCATAGGAAACTTAATTATTCAAACTGCCTGCCCACCTCCATTCAGCTGGCAACCAATGTGCATTGGGTCCTGTCTCAGAGAAGCACTCCCAGCTGCGGGAATGTGTCAGGGAGCCATCCAACGAAGCTCCCCACCGTCTGTCCGGACCACCCGCCTCTCAGTTCACCATCCCGGGGCTGAAAACATCCTGCCATGAATGACAGCTGGTTATTCAAACAAAGGGAAATGGAGCAGAATTAGTTCCTGTCCTCAGTGAATGTCATTGCAAGTGCCTTTCCTCCAGGAGGAGCTGAATAGCAACAGAAGGCAGGATTTTCCCTTTCCTATAGTGCTGATGTCAACTCTATTGATCTGACCATCATACCTATGGGCATAACTAAATCAGAACAGACTGGGAATCAAAACTGTCAAATTCTTGGCTCGTGTGGCCCAGCTACGCCCTTTTTTAGCCAATCTAGCCTGAAAAATGAACAGACAGTTTTACTTTTATTTATATATATGCACATAACACAGCTGACAAAAATTACATTCATTACTAAATGAAGGATAGTAAGAAGTTACTCAGTCTTTGTCTTGACTGTTTCACATACATGTGCATTTCAGTCTGTGGTTACATTTTGCTATATTATTGTTGCTAAATGGTATCAGTCAAAATTTAATTCAACTCCTGAAACTGATTTATTATTTGATGAAACCCCTCCTCTCCAAGAAACCTCAAAAATTCCACAAAACAGCAGCACTAATGAATTTTGTAACTGCTTCCGTTTTAGTCACGGTAATTGCTTTTGTTTATAATTATAGAGTTAATATATCTCGGAACATGTGATAAACTCCCATTGTGTGAACATGAAACAGATCCAAACCAAATCAGCAATAAGATAGTGCAGCTGCATCTAGGGTGACTTGTTGCTTGATGCCAAGCTAGATAGTTCAGTTTCAGGTGATGTGGGAGTCTATTTTTAATAAACAATTTTGAGTATGTGCGATTGGTACTTGTTTCTGTGCTGGCTAAAGATATTTTTCCTAGTTACCAGCTTGGTGAAAACAAATCACAATTGTCATACACAAGTGTCAAGCATTTAAAGGTGGCCAACTTATGGTTCAAAGCTTACAGGAATTTTCCAGCACCAGCCACTATGTTTTGATCAAGGAAATGAATCCTGGCTGCTTCTTTCATCTTACGCTAATTAAGAGAACTGAGATCATTTGGAGTATCTCTACTTTGAGATCTGTGGTGGACGCTGAAATGTTGCAACATCAGCTTTATATGATGAGAAGGTGCCCTAATACTAACAATTCACTGGAGGTCTTCTGTTAGCAGTATTTGCACTGATTGCTAGTCATTTTCTAAGCATACCCTTACAAAATACACAAGGTTTTGAAAGTTTTGACCCATTAAGTAAAGCATCTGAATGGCCATAAAATCTATTTTCTATCCCCACCGTAACTATGATTTAGACACAGAATTACAGCAATGTAAAGCAATAAATAAGTATAAGATCAAAGTGCATTGGCTCCTTGGGGTTGGGGGTGGTGGGCCGCTAAACAAATTTCAGATTTCTAATAAGTAATGCCTGAAGACTCAATCCAGATCTCTATATCATTGCTATTATATCTCACCTTTAACTCTTCCTTTCCTTTTTTTCTGCTCCTCCCTTTTATCTTTTATGTTTTCACCTTTCTTCTTCTGATTATCATGATTATTAGCTCTTTCATAAAAGGAGAATATTGACTGTGTCTCACTGGATGAATCACTCCATCCAGAATAGCCTACAGAGAGAAAAGCTGCATTGCTCTAATAGTTTTATACCAAGGGCAAGCAAACAACAACTTGCATTTACATAGAGCCTTTAACTTCATAAAATCGTTCTCAAAGAAAATTTGACACCAAACTGCAGAAAAGATAGATCAAAATTTTTTAAGGCTTAAAAGAAGAAAAGAGAGGTAGAGAGGTGCAGAGGTTTAGGGAGGGAATTCCACAGCTGAGCGGACAGACAGTTGTAAACAGCTTAATGCAGGCTTGAATCAATGCCATTCTGCAACAGACATGCCAATCCCATCAGCTCATAAATCAAGAGGCAAACTCTTAAAAGTCAACAAATTTGGTAAAATATTTGTAAGTTGCTATTTTTCAAATATAAACCATTATAGATTGAGAGCTGGTTCATAAACCTTAGAGGCTTATTTAATCTTGAACAGATCTGAGCTGTTTACAAAACTATATTACTGCATCTAAAAAGGTTTTACAAAACACTTTTCAAAAATCCTATCAGCTATAAGTTATGCATTCTGTCTCAATAATCAGGGTGTCATATTCCCTCTGGGGGACTAGATATGGGGAATAAATACTGGCAAAAATAATTTAATCCTTATTAATACTACTTCTTTTATGCCAGAAATTTAGTGTTATTAATGGGTTTGAACTGTAAAAGCAAAGAAGACAGCAAATAAGTTGTGAGAAGCAATTCTTCAAGCTGTTTTTTTCAGTAACCTCTTGGTGCTTAGATCCAGAATGGCAATATTTTATTCTGGTGCTATTGTTATTTCTTAATAATTCTTGGAGAATTTCCCTAAATGAGTTCATGTTAAACATTAGACATTACCAAAAGCAATTTTCTTTGATATGCAGATTTCAGGGGTGCAAGGAAGGATTTTAACAAACACCTGAAAATTCCAACATAAGCACTATGTAATATTTACATAACAGGATCTCAATGTCATTTTTAATTGGAACTGGTCACAATCTCTCAATGTTCCAATGTCAAAATTTACATCCTTGGTTTGACATCAGTTCATAACAAATTGGCCCATTCTACATTAGTGACTAAAAACACACCTTCTGCTCCTCTTAACTACTTCTCATTCCTTGCTTTCACCGTTCCACCACTACTAGTCGCTTGTTCAGCCCTTTGGAAATTCCCAGCCAGCTCCTTCCCACTTTCCAAAGCCAGTCTTGCCATCAAAAACGCTCAAAAGTCTCCTCCTCTACTGTAATTTTGGATCCCTCAACATAGCCTGTCCATTTCTCTCCCATTTTCCTCATGCTATGTGTTGTCTATCCTTTTTCTTGTCCTTGTAAAGCACTCTGGTTGCTAAATAAATTGAAGTTATTATATTGATCAATGTAGATCTAGATGCTGCAATCATTTTGATATAACCCACATCCCCAAATGAGAAAAAAATCACCTCAGCGCATGTTAGAAGTCCCTCCGGAACTGCTCGAATTGGGTAATGTATGTGCTTCAGAGATAGTCAAGTGACTGCTGGGAGTGGGAGCGGCTGTTAACTGGGTTTGGGACTGGAAGTGGCAGTCTCTCCATGTGTGGGTGAGGTTGGCTCCATTAGAAACATGGAAAATAGGAGCAGGAGCAGGTTATTAGGCCCTTTTAACCTGTTCCACCATTCAATATGATCATGGCTAATCCTCTATCTCAATGCCATACTTCCGTTCTCTCCTCATACCCCTTAACGTCTTTAGAGTCAGAAATCTATTTCCTCCCTAAATATATTCAGTGACTTGGTCTCCTGTCATACAGAATTCCACAGTTTCACCACCCTGAGTGAAGAAGTTTCTCCTCATCTCAGTCCTAAATGGCCTACCCTGAATCCAGAGGTTGTGACCCCTTGTCCTAGACTCCTCAGCCAGAGAAAACATCATTCCTGCATCCAGTCTGTCCAGCCCTGTCAGAATCCTGTATGTTTCAGGGAGATCCCCTCTCATTCTTCTAAACTCCAGTGAATACAGGCCAAGTCAACCCAATCTCTCCTCATACAATAATCCTGTCATCCCAGGAATCAGTCTGGTGAACCTTCGCTGCACTCCCTCTATGGCAAGTACATCCTTTCTTGGGTAAGGAGACCAAAGCTGCACATAATACTCCAGGTGTGGTCTCACCAAGGCCCTGTATAGCTGCAGTAAGACATCCTTGCTGTTGTACTCAAGTCCTCTCAGAATGAAGACCAACATATCATTTGCCTTCTTAACTGCTTGCTGTGCCTGCAGGCTTGCTTTCAGTGATTAGTGCACAAGTACATCCAGGTCCCTTTGTATTTCAACATTTTCCAATCTATCACCATTTAAATAATACTCTGCCATTTTATTTTTCCTACCAAAGTGGATAACTTCACACTTGTCCACATTATACTGCATCTGCGATGTATTTACCCACTCACTCAACTTGTCAAAATCACCCTGAAGCCTCTTAACATCCTCCTCTTCACACACATTCCCACCAAGTTTCATACCGTCAGCAAACTTTGGAAATATTACATTTGGTTCCCTCATCCAAATCATTGATATATATATTGTGAATAGCTGGGGCCCAGGCACTGGTCCCTGCAGTACCCCACTAGTCACTGCCTGCCACTCTGAAAAAGATCCATTTATTCCTATTCTCTGTTTCCTATTTGCTAACCAATCCATGCCAACTTGCCACAGGTCTGTCAGCTTCAGATGCTTCACGCCCTGTTGGTGGAGTAGAGACCTCCAGCCAGTATTCTCAGTTTGTATATAGTCATTAGAATCATAGAATCATGGAATTTTACAGTAATAAAGCACAGAAGGAAGTCATTTGGCCCACTCGGTCTGTGTCAACTCTTTCAAAGAGCAACCCTGTTAGTCTCACTCTCTGGCTCTTTCCCCAAATACCTGCAAAGTTTTTTCCTTGAAGTATTATCAAATTCCCTTTTGAAGGCTACTATTGCATCTATATCCACTATCCTATGCATTCCAAATCCTAACCAGTGTATATTTTCTCATATTGCCTCTGATTCTTTTGACAATCACCATAATTCTGTGCCCTCCGGTAATCTACACTTCAACCACCAATTAGTTTCTCTCAATTTTCTTTATCTAAATCTTTCATGATTTTAAACACCTACCAAATCTCCTCTCAGCCTTTTCTGCTCTAAGCAGAACAATCACAGTTTCTCCAGTTTAGCCATGTAATCGCTCATCCCTGGAGTCATTCTTGTGAGGTGAGAGCGACTGCCCTCGACATCAAGGCAGCATTTGACTGAGTGTGGAATCAAGGAGCCCCAGCAAAACTACAGTCAATGGGAATCAGGAGGGAAACTCTCTGCTGGTTGGATTCATACCTAGCACAATATCCAGCCTTGGGCTGACAAGTGGCAAGTAACATTCGCACACACAAGTGCCAGACAATGACCATCTCCAGCAAGACAGAATCTAACCATCGCCCCTTGACACTCAATAGCATTACCATCATTGAATACCCCACTATCAACATCCTGGCGGGTAACCATTGACCAGAAACTGAACTGGACTAGCCATATAAATACTGTGGTTACAAGTGCCGGTCAGAGGCTAGGAATCCTGCAGCGAGTAACTCACCTCCTGACTCCCCAGAGTCTGTTCACCATCTACAAGGCACAAGCCAGGAGTGTGATGGAATACTATCTCTCCATTTGCCTGCTCCAACAACACTCAAGAAGCTTGACACTATCCAAAGTAGCCCGCTTGAGTGGCACCCCATCCACAAACATCTACCCCCTCCACCACTGAAAGACAGTGGCAGCAGTGTGTATCATCTGCAAGGGAACTTACCAAGCATCCTTAGATAGCACCTTCCAAACCCAGGACCATCACCATCTAGAAGGGCTAGGACAGCAGACACATGGGAACACCAGCAACTGGAAGTTCCTCTCCAAGCCATTCACCGTCCTGACTTGGAACTTTATCACCGTTCCTTTACAGTTGCTGGATTAAAATCCTGGAACTCCTTTCCTAATAGCACTGTGGGTGTACCTACACCATATGGACTGCAGTGGTTCAAGAGGGCAGCTCACCACCACCTTCTCAAGGGCAATAAATGCTGGCGTAGCCAGCAACACCCACATCCCATGAACGAATTTTAAAAAAGGAATAAATGTATTAGAAATGTAGGGAAGAAATAAACAATTAACAAAAATATAGAAGCAATGTAAGTCTCTCTTTAATTGATACAGATGTCCATTATAGTTATAAAGATCCTTTCTTAGTACACTCAACCAACAAGCTCCTGCGGGAGGGGCAGTATTATATTAGAAATCACAGAGAAAAACAGAGGGAGAAAGGAGCCAAAAGGCAGTTGCAGTTAGATAGCACAGTGATACAATATTCCAATCAGGAAAGAGATTAATGTGTTGTAGTGGTTGCGTTTATGAAATCAAGTTAGTGCTTAACAAAAAATGTGCTCAGTTAAATTAACAAACTACAGGATATAAATAAAAGGAGATGATACTGTTGCTGCATGAGGTAGTGGTCATTAGTGTACAGTCAGTGAATCGTAGGAAGGATATTACTGCTGTTGAGAAGGTATAGAGGTGAGCATCAGGCCATATTAAGAATCTAACATGGGAGAGGTTATGGAAGTCAGACTTTATCTTTTTGGTAAAGAGATTTCCAGGTGACTAAAGTTTCCAGCCAATAAAAACCAAAACTGCTTACTACTCCAGGATCATTGTGGAATGCAAAGATAATCCTGGTTTCTTTTTTCCAATACCAACCATATCCTTAAACCTCTCTTCCACCCTCATCTCAAATAATAATGTCTCAAGTAGTTCTTTGTCACTAAAGCTGGCTCTACAGCTTCCCTCCTTTCCTCTGACCCTGAACTCACATCTTTTTCTAGTTTCTCTTCAATTCCTCTAATGTTCACTTCAAGTTCATCTTGTCCATGAGATTCCCCTCTTGCTTTCTCAAATCTATTCTTACTAAACTGATCTTCTTATTGGCCTCAATGTTATCTGGTATTGTAAAGAGTTTCCTCTGCTCAGGTCTTGTCCCCCTCCATTTCAAATCTGCTGGCATCATTATCCCAGCACTTAAAAAAAACATTTAACCTCTGTCCTTGCAAACTGTGGTCCCAAGCTCCCTTTCCTCTTCAAGTACTTCAACGTGTTTTTAACTCCCAAATCCATGCCCATCTTTTCCGCAACTCCATGTACAAATGTCTGCAATCAGGTTTCCACATCTTCCACACACTAAAATGGCCCCAAACAAAGTCACTAATGATATCCCTGTGACCGTAATGCATTATCCCTTCTCATCCTTCTTACTTATCTTCAGCCTTTGACATGGTTGATGGCACCATCTTCCTCCAGCTTCTCTTCTTCATCACCCAAGTGAGTGGAATAGCCACTGGCTGGTTCAACTCTTAACTAAACACTTATGATCAAAGAATCTCCAACAATGGTTTCTCTTCTCTTTCCCAAACCATTATTTCTGGAATTCCTAACCATCTATCCTTGACACTATCCTTTTTCTCATGAAGTCAGATTTCAAGTGTACGCTGACATCTCCCAGCTCTACTGCATCAACATTGCTCGCCCTCTCCACTGCCTCTGTGTTGTCAGACTGCTTATCCAACATCCATTCCTGGATGAGTTGAAATTTCCTGAATTAAATTTGGGAAGACATAAGCCATTGTCTTTGGTACCTTTAATAAATTACATCCTCTCCCTGACCATTCTCCCAGGTTGAACTAGACCATTCGCAACCTCAACTTCCTATTGATACTGAGCTGAGCTTTGGGGCAAAATGTTCACAATAGCGATGGTGTCAAATACCAGGGCACAAATTATGCATTAGGAGCAAAAGAAGTGAGACAAATGTTAATTCAAAATTTATTGCCCTTTATGTAAAAAGAACTTTACCAAGGAAAGCAATCAAAGCCAATAATGGGTATTGCTAAGGAATCTGAACGGATTTCCAGAGAAGGAAGAGTTGAAGGATATGATGAGAAGGCAGGTAAATGGATTTGAAATTAATCAAAATGATATCAGATTGCTGGGATTTTCCTATTCGCAAATAGTCTTGTGTGGGTTGGTTGGCTCAGTTGGTTAGGTGGTTAGAATGTGGTGCAGAACAATACCAACAGTGCAGGTTCAATCCCTGGACTGGCTGTGGTAATTAATTGGGGTATGAATGGATTTGAGCCAGATAATTTGGAGTCAAAGGTTGGCAGGAAAAACAGTAACTGAGCAATGGGCTATCTATATAAAGAAGAGACAGTCAAAGTATATTCCCACAAAGGGGAAAGGTAGGGTAAATAAATCCGGAGCTCTCAAGATGATGATCAAGGAAAAGATGTGCTAATGATGGATGTCAGGGAACCAGGCCGTATAAAGAAGGTTTAGACGGGAAGTGAAAAAGCAAATAAGAGATGCTAAGACAGAGTATGAAAATAGAATGGCAGCTAACACAAAAGGGAAACCTAAAACCCTCTACAGGATATAAATAGTAAAAAAAAACCAAGTGGGACCAAAAAAAGGACATTTGTGCATGGAAGCAGGGGGCATAGCTGAGATATTAAATGAATAATCTACCTTTACCAAGGAAGTAGATGCTGCCCAAGTCATAGTGAAAGAGAAAATAATTCAGTCACCTGAAAGGTTTAACATTGATAAGGAGAAGGTTTAGATAGACTGCCTGTACACAAAGTTGATAAGCACCAGGACCAATGAAATGTATCCAAGGATATTGTGCAAAGTGAGAGTGGAAATTGCAGAGGCATTGGCCATAATTTCCCAGTCTTCCTTAGATTCAGGGATGGTGCTAGAGGACTGGAAAATTGCAAATGTTACACCCTTGGTTAAAAAAGGGTGCAAAGATAAGCCCAGTAACTAACTACAGGCCAGTAACTTTAACTTCAATGGCAGGGAAGCTTCTAGAAACAACAATTCAGGACCAAATTAATAGTCACTTGAGGAAAATTAAGGAAAGCCATCATGGATTTGTTAAGGAGGAATCATGTTTAACTAACTTGCTGGAATATTTTGAAGAGGTAACAGAGAGGGTTGATGAGGGTAATGCTGTTGATGTGGTAAACACGGACTTCCAAAAGGCACTTCATACAGTGCTGCCCTACAGACTTGTGAGCAAAGTTATAACTCATGGATAAAAGGGACAGTAGCAAAATGGATATGAAATTGGCCGAGGGACAGGAAACAGAATAGTGGTTCATAGATGTATTTTGTGCTGAAGGAAGGTTTGCAGTGGAGTTCCCCAAAGGTTGGAGATAGGACCCTTGCTTTCCTAATATATATTAATGACCTAGACCTTGGTGTACAGCGCACAATTTCAAATGTGTGAATAACATGAAACTTGGAAGCATTGCAAACTGTGAGGAGGATAGTGTAGAGAACTTCAAAAGGACACAGGCAAGTTGGTGGAATGGGCGGATAAGTGGCAGATGAAATTTAATCCAGAGAAGTGATTCATTTTGGTAGGAAGGACATGACGAAACAATATAAAATAAAGGTACAATTCTAAAGGGGGTGCAGAAGCAGAGGGACCTTGGTGCATAAGTCAGTGAAGGGTGCATAAGTCAGTGAAGGTGGCAGGACAGATTGAGAGCATGGTTAATAAAGCATACAGTATCCTAGGCTTTATTAATAGGGACATTGAATACAACAGCAATGAGCTTTTGTTAAACCTATACAAAACTCTGATTCAGCCTCAACTGGAGTATTGTATCCAGTTCTGGGTGCCACACTTTAGGAAAGATGTGAAAGCAATAGAGAGAGTGCAGAAAAATTCACAAGATTGGTTCCAGGGATGAGGACCTTCAGTTACGTAGATAGATTGTAGAAGTTGGGACTGTTTTCCTTGGAGAAAAAAGTGTTGAGAGGGGATTTTACAGAGGTACACAAGATCATGAGGGGTCTGGACAGAGGAGATAGGGAAAACTGTTCCCACTGGTGAAAGGATCAAGAACAAGAGGACACAGATTTAAGGTAAAAGAAGCAATGGAGACATGAGTAGAAACTTTTTCACACAGCAAGTGGTTAAGATCCACAATGTGCTGCCTGACAGTGTAGTGGAGGCAGGGTGAATTGAGGCATTCAAAAGGGAATTGGATTATTATCTGAAAAGGAAGAATGTGCAGGATTATGGGAAGGCAGCAGGGAATGCACTAGGTGCATTGCTTATTCGGAAAGCTGGCGCAGACATGATAGGCTGAATGGCTTCCTTCTGTGCTATAACAATTCTGTGATTCATGGAGGCGTGCCTCCTTGTCTTCCCCACACTTTATGCGGAATGGTGCCCTTCAAGCTACATAAAGAGATCAACCTACAGTCCTTGGTGGACTATGGCTAATTACCCAACTACCTAAATAGTTTTGTGCCTAGTTAACTCAGTTCACCAAACGGCTAGTGGGTGGTTTCCATTTCTGCCAATATTGCAGCCAATGACAGGCATGCACAATTGATTCTGTTGCTCCGTTACATCATAGAGAGGGATGGAGTTGGCAGCGGCCATGATTAAAAATGGTGCCGCTCAAATAATCACAGCTGTGTTTTCTCCCCTGGATCCGGTAGCTTTGAGTTATCAGGTACATCCATTACTTTAACCCCTATATCTGTACTTTGTATTTAAAGACAACATTTCCATTCATCATTCTTTGTCCATGTCAATTGAGTTTGTTATAGTCAGTAGGAGGAGCAGGAGGCCACATACCCAGACTAAACAGTAATGCTTCAGCGATTTGCACATTTAACTAATACAAGTGTGTTTTATTATTTGCAAATTAATAATAAACATCTTATTAGTCGAACATATTTTCTCTAGAACAAGTTTTACATTTAATTTGCAAGTTTAAGCCGAGTCCATCCTTTTCTACTTGTCAGGCATCAATCTTTGCAAAATAGGAATGATTCAAGATGTTTAGTGCTTACTGATCAACATTTTTAAAAAAAATAAAAATGGAATAGTTTGCTAATAGATTGGGACTTGTTTTTGTCAGTTCTTTGCAGAATTAGCAGATACTTTCTTGTAATCAATTCAAGATAATGAGAGAAAATACCATAACAAAAAAGGTACATAGTCCAGAAAATTGTATAAACCTGCATCCTATGGCATATTAAAATATTGTTTATTAAAATATCTGTAATTCATGGAAAACTGTCTTGCCTTTCTCTGAAGATTCCATTCAAAGCTTCCAGCCAAATATTGTTTTTGCAATCTAGATTTGAAATATTAATTGCATTCATTACGTTTGCTGATTTTACAGATTGTTGAAATTGGAATGGAACAATAAAATAACTCCAAATGCCATGCCATCTCCAAAGATTGCAGGAAAGCCGCTGTAACAATCTGGGTTCCAATAGTTATAAAGGGGTAGCTGCTTGTTTTCACATAACCAGTAAAGGATAAGACTACAGCTCTTCAATGTTTCCATTAGCTGGATTTCTTTAACATCGTCATCTTTATAATTTCACAAACCTGTTCACCAGCTCTGTGAAGTGAGCACTTACCTTTATGGTTTGCAAAGTGTGAGCGGAGTATGGTTCCTCTGTTAATCACTCCTTTATTTTTCTAACTCTCCTTTGAATTTTAAAACATCCTTTTTAAAGTTATTGTAAGGCCACAGATATGATGTCGACTTGATTTTCGTGTTGGTGCTGAGCTGCTTACCCTCCATCAGTTACAGAAAGGGCATTAGATGCGCAGGTTGCAAATATTTATTTACATGCAGACCTTTAAAATGTGTAGTGAGAAAATGAAAAGAACAGAACATGCTGTCTAGGTCTGCAATATGTTATGGGAAAGTCACAGCGATAGAAATAAGCGCACCACAATAATCATTCATGTTACTGTCTCAGTTTGTTGCTACAAGTAATGATTTTAGCTTCTTACAGACCAGTGATGATATAATATCAACCTTGTTAACGGGAAATCCATTTCTTTATAGCTTTTGTCCAATCTTTTGCATCTGACAGGATTTCACTGTACATTATCTAGATGTTATTTGCCTTTTTCTTATGTGGGCAGGGAACAGCAATAGCCTTAAGAGCTTTTACTGAATAATTGTACTTTTAAAAGCATTTTAAGCTCTTGGGTTGACTCACCCATGTTTCTGGCATCCTTTGTGTTGTAACAAAGGCATTAAGTAATGCACTTAGAGTTTAGACACTCACTTTGATGAACACGTTCTCACTAATGTTTGAAAGGTCTGAAGCTGATTTGTGTTTAGCCACTGAGCCCCAATAATGTCCATATATTGGAAGCAGGCTCAAAGTGGCAACAGCTTATAAATAGAGAAAAAATAGCCCGTAAAACATATGTCTGCTCTTTCTGACCTTTTAAGTCGAACATGTTTGAGTACATTTTTTCAAACAACATGAGAGTTGAATTGCACTCTTATTTATTACAAACAACTCGAGCTTCAGAACTATTCACGCATGCGCAGAGGTACTGGCAGGCTGGGTGCAGCAGAATGATGTCATCGGCATTCTGTGTGTGCGCGGGCCAGTGTGCGTGTCCAGACCTGCCATCTTGCATTGGCAGGAGTCACAGTGCTGGAATAACATCAACACACTGGGTTTAGTTCCAGTTCTGGCTGAGATAGACTTTGGACCTGCCTCCCTGTCCTGCCCGAGAGTGGAATGCAATGGCAAACCACCACTGGCAAAAACTGCCAAGATGGCAGTGCAGGGTGAAGCATCAGCAGACAATGAGCAAAGGTCCTGCAAATTCAGATCATAATGATTCATTGCCCGCGATTTACCAGGCCAGAGC
Organism: Carcharodon carcharias; assembly: GCF_017639515.1. Classification (NCBI taxonomy): domain Eukaryota; kingdom Metazoa; phylum Chordata; class Chondrichthyes; order Lamniformes; family Lamnidae; genus Carcharodon; species Carcharodon carcharias. The sequence goes on from NC_054479.1 coordinate 125,159,506, forward strand.
AAATGTTTGTTTGGAGATTCTGTAGCTAGATGAGTGAAAATAAATAGGTTATCAGTTTAAAAACATAAACAAACACAATAGTTCAAATGTTTTTTCCTGATGAACAAACTTGATTTTATGTAGCACCTTTTACATCCTCGGGAGATTCTAATCACTTCAAAACAATGAAATACTGTTTGAAGAGTAGCCACTTTTGTAGCTTAGGAAACTTGGTAACCAATTTATGCACAGCCAGGTCTCACAAAAAGCAATGATATAAATGACCAAATCATTGTTGTTTAATTACTAAAGAGATAAATATGAATGTATTAAAATGATGTTCCTGACGTTCGGAGGCGGTTAACACGGCCCGCCATTGAACGGTGGAGCGGACGATCGTAAATTGGTTTCACAATGGTGTAAAACTGATTTTTGGCCTTCTCCATATTATCTCTCTCTCTCACACACACACACAGACACACACACACACACACACCCCCCCACCACCACCCCCCCACCCCCCCCCACCACCAGCTGATGCCAATAGGACTAGAACATTCAGGCCTGAGATGCAAGTGGTGGTCATTCTTGTTGGGGCACCTCCAGAGGCTGCTGCATCTTTGCAGGGGCAGACTCCCTCACTGGACCCTTCTGCACTTATGGTCCCTCAGTCAGAGGGGCCAAGGAAACTGATGATGATGATGAAGATGTCCATGAAGGGTGGCACCCTCCTGCTCCTCAGTGACTGCCTTAGACCTTGGCAGTGCTTCAGATGGAGGAGGACGACTTCGGAGGAGAGCTAAAGCTGGGGCTGAGCTTGCATCCTTCCAGACAGCTCTGCACCATTAATGCTACCGACCATTCAAGGCTAAATAGTGTGGCATCCTGTGAACGTTAGTGCACAATTACTGCATGCACTCCAAGTGTAGTCGCATATAGCTCTTCAAGAGTTTGGTTACTTTTTCAATGACGAGCCACATTTCCCACCACCGGATGTCAGGAACTTCATTTCAACACAGTTGCATCTAATTATGAACCCTGCTCACCAGAATCATCTCCCCCATCAAATTTACCACCCATGTCGGCATGACCTCAGAACAGTGTGCTTCACGACTATCTTAATAAGGCATGCACCTAGAGACCTGAACTTCGAGCAGAATTCAGGGGTGTGTGCACACAATCTTGCACAGCATTTGCAAGCATCACCCCATAGGACATCAAGGAAGAGGCACTGTACATTTGTGGGGGGCACAAGCAAGTCACTTTTCCCGGCTGGGTTTCGGCACAGTGCCGAGACAAGGGCTCCAGTGCAGATCAGACCAGTTGGGGGGTGGTGTTGATGGGGAGGGGGTTGTGGGGGCAAGGCAGCACAGACAAACTGAAGGAAATACTCAAGCACATGCTGGGGGGATGGGGAGAAGGGGGGCAGTGAGGCCATGCACTTGGAAAAGCTTGTCAAAACCGAGCATTCTTCTGCAGCTGAGTCTATTCAGCTGCAGCTTCATTGACATGCTTGGAGTCGGGCCTCTGAAGATTTTCTGCCCTCTCAAGCAATGCAAAAGCATGAAAGTGCTATCTAATGCTCCAGAACTTTTCACTCTTTGGGCGCAGACTCAAAATTAATGTGTGTTTTAGGGGGCACAAAGCATTTGGCCAACTGGGCAAGTTGTACAATCCCCTTGCAAAAGGTGGCCAGTCAACTGGTGGAGATGCTCACAGCCCCTTGTAATGTCTTTAAGGTGTGGACCAGGATCCATTATGGTTCAAGCTAACAGCACAGCCTTGTAGTGTGGGTTAGGAGAATACCTGCGTCTAAGCTGACAGCACAACATGCAGTCCAATGGCCAAAACTGCCGCCAGCCAGTGGAGTGGAGGTGGGTGGGGTTTGGGCAACCAATGAACGCGCTACACATGGGCCATCCAAGTGGCAGCCAGTATTTTCCTACGTATGTAAAGGGGCCTTCAAACTTAACCAAGAGAGGTTATTCGGACAATTTTGCTAACCCACATTTCTCTCTCTTTGATCCAGCAGGAGAAGAACATCAGGAACACAGAGCCTGGTGATTTAGCAGTATGCCTCATGGCTTAAAGAGACCAGAGAAGTAGAAGACAAGAGCGGTGGAGGTGCCTGGCTTGGCAAAGGGAGGAGCACCTCCCTCAAGATGAAGGGGCAGCAGGGCCTGCTGAGCACGCAGCTGAAGGTTCACAGCAAGCTGTCACTCGCAGGCACCTCCCTAGACCCAGGGTTTATAGACTGTGCCTGTCATTCCTGCACATGACTGAAAACCAAGACTGTACATGTCTTGGGAACTGGTCGGCCACATATGCCACCTGCTGCAGGACTTGGTGCCATGGGGACACAGAGGGCATCCACTGCCAGTGGCCGTGAAAGTGACCACAGTGCTCAAATGACCTATGTGGGATTTTGCAAGCCTCCATGCACAAGTGCATCGAAGAGGTCACGGACACCATATTCGAGAAGGCACAGAACTTTGTGCATTTCACCCTGATTCAGGGAAGCCAGGAAGCAAGAGCGCTGAGACTTGCGCAGACCTCAGGTTTTCAACAGGTACAAGGTGCCATCGACCGCACTCACTTGGTGCTTAGATCTCTGTGGCAACAAGCAGTCAAATACATCAAGCAAGGGCTTCCACTCACTGAATGTTGAGCTGGTGTGCTACCAGCACAACTACATCCTGCAGGTCTGTGCATGATTACCAGGGAGCATCCATGACTCCTACATCCTTAGCAGGCTGCAGTGTTGGCTCCTCAGGCACAAGGGCTACCCACAGAGGATGAGGCTGATAACACCCATGTGGTGGCCTCAGACTTCAGCAGAGAAATGGTACAACAAGGCTCTTGCCACAACCTGGGCTTTGGTGGAGCAAATAATAGGCATTTTGAAAATGAGGTTCCAGTGCCTTGACAGGGCCAGTGGAGCACTGCAATACAGTCCCCAGAGGCTGGAGCACATCCTTGTCACTTGCTGCGTGCTCCACAGCCTAGTGCTGCAAAGCAGGGGGAAGACCTGGCTGAGGAAATGATGAAGGGGCTGCACATATCCTCTGATGAGCAGGGGGTTGAAGGAGATGATGATGATGATGAGGTACTCAAAGGCAAGGATGCCGATGATGAGGCCATCGCACTGGCCAGACGAGGCAGGTATGCTCAGGAGGCCTTCACAGCAGCAAGATTAGTGGAGGATGATGATGAGCTGCAGCGAAGACAGTTCTGACGTCCTTACCTTGCATCTGTGAACATTTGACTCCTGTGTGGCTGATGGTATCGCCCATGCCCTCAGTACTCAGGCTCATATCATGGAGATGCAGTGGAAGCCCTAATAGTCATTAGATTTCAGGAGGATGATGATGACATGCAGTGAGGATGCTCCAAAGATCTTCACATTGCTTCTGTAATGTCTGACTCCTGTCTAGCTGAGGGCAGCTCGCTTACACTCTTGTGATCAGGATCATATCATGGAGACACAGCTGTGAAATTTTAAATGCACCTGATCCTTTGTCAGCCTTCAGCACCAGATCCCTTCAGGAGAATAGCGTCATCTGTCACAGATGCTGAAGAGGTGGGAAACTAGCCCCACCTCAAAGGTGTTGAGATCATACAGAAGAGAATGACGGAGCTCTATGAAGCCTGCCCATGACATTCTGGCAACAATGACTAGCACCATCAAAGAGCAGGCATCATTGTGTCCAGTGAGTGTTAAGTCAGACCATCACTTTGGTCTGAAGGGAACATACTGCACAGGGAAGAGGCCCTGTAATGAGAAACCTGCCTTTTTCTTGTGCAGGAACCAAGGTTTCACATCTGAGTGACACAAACACTGCTCATCATAACAAGAAGCCACAGGCAAGGAGATAGTCTTGGGAGATTATTTACAATAATGAACGTTATGTACAAGTGATTAACACTCATGCCAAGGCTGTGCAGCTACATAGTCTTCACAAGCTTAGCCTAAATGGCCAAGTGGTTATGGTACTGGGTTTGTAACCCCAAGATCAAGAGTTCAAATCTCACAATGGCAAATTATGAAACAATGTAACCTCATTTGAAACAGATGGAAATGGGTTTGTACTCGAAAGAGTTACATAGTCTTCACAAGCTTGGCCTAAATAGCCAAGTAGCAATGGTACTGGGCTTGTAACTCCAAGATCAAGAGTTCAAATCTCACAATGGCAAACTATGAAACAATGTTACTTAGAACAGATGGAAACGTGTTTGTACTCGAAAGAGTTACATAGTCTTCACCTTCTTAAACCTGTCTTGGTGCTCCCCTGACATCCACAGCAAAGGTAGAAGCAGCCTTCTGACTGCTACGTCCTGTCTGTGACTACTTGTTGGCGGGCCAAGACCTGGAGGGCCGTGGGCTGCTTTTGGGGTCCTGCTGTGTGGTAGTGACATGCTCCTCAGCCTGTGGAGCTGGTGCTTCTGGGGTCACAGGAAGTGGAGATTCAGATGGGCAGGACACTAACAAAGTTGTCTGAGTAGCTAGCCCTGGGGTGTGCACCTGCTAATCCTCCCTGAGGGCCCCTGGCTGACTCCTTGAGGAGAAGGGGAAGCTGGAGTGAGATCAAGGTGCCCTGCACCCACTTGTGTTGGCACTGTTGGAGGCCAACTATGGCGTCAGTAGTGGGGTTCAGCCCACGAAACTGCTTGTCCAACGTCCTGGACCAAGGTCTCCATGGCGGCCGCCATCCTACCAGCATTGACCTTGGTTGTGTTGGCATTTTGGTGCTATCATCTCAGACTGAAGGTGGATGGACTCTTCCATCATGCCTTGCAATCTGAGGTGTGCAGTAGACATCCCGAGCTTGCCTTTGTAGCTAAAGCAACTGGGGTATGAACAAGTCCAGAGGCTCCTCAGCTGACTCGGACTGAGGAGATTTCTGGCCTCCAGCAATCTTCCAAGTGCCGGAAACCTGGAAATCCTTGCTGCCACCTACTGTGGATCAGACAGTGCGATGTGCTCACCAGATTGTGATCCTGAGGCTACTCTAGAACTAGGTCCCGCCGAGCTGTGTTTCTCTGCACTGGTGATGTAGGTGAGCGCTGTGAAGGGTCTTTAATTAAGGTGTCATCAGATTCTTCTTCCGAGGTGCTTTCGGGGCTTGAGGAGTGAACCTGGGTCCTGGACACCCTCGGCTGTTTCCAAGATGTTCCTGCAAAAGCAAGGAGAGATAATTTGTGCATAGTAAGGGACTGCAGAATAGGGGAACTGACTCACAGCATGGTTGTCTGATGGATGTTGCACTGCTGGATCCTCACTTGGCTCAGCACCACCAACCTCATTGTCAGCACAGGAATGGTCCAGATTGTCACCAGCCAGCTGGATGACTCTTATTTTCGAAGTCTGTGAGGACCTTGATGTCGGGCATTCCTCCACCAGTCTGCAACCTCTCCCTCTTGTTTGTGTCAGCTGTCCTGCACGAAGACAGATGGATAGAGTGTAAGCAGGACACCTGCCAGGCCAGATGAGAAGGATGCTTGGCATGTGTGAGTGGTGACATGGACAAAATGAGGACATGATCCGCAGGGCAGATGAAGGTGTGTGTGAGACAGTGAATGGTGATGTCCCTTGAACTGGCAATGAGTGAGATCCCTGATATGTGATGGGATTGTGAGTTGCGAGTCGAGAGTGATAAGAAGAGTGACTTACCCTGACAGAATGGAGGAGATCATTCATCCTCTTTCGGCATTGGGTGGCTGTCCTCTTTTGCAGGGCATTTGCGCCTCTGCCACCACTTTCCATGCTGGATTTGTTACCCTGTTTGCTAGTCTTTGCCCAGAGCAGGGATAGAGAAGTTCATGCTGCACCTCCACTGTGTCCAGTAGGCGCCCAAGGGAGGCGGCGCTAAATTTGAAGGCAACATGGTTCCTCCCTTTGGCAACCATGACTTTGCAGAAGCTTCCAATGCCTTAGAGGGAGCTAGCTCTGTACTGGTGCGCCCTTTAAATATGGCACCCGGATTACTGAAGACTCGAGGTGACAGTCGGGCCAGCAAATCAGAGCCCGCCCCGTCAGTGATCCGGCATGTTTCCCAGAAATACATTATTAATGAGGTGGACAGGCTGGGAATGGAACGATATGGTGCGAAAAGCCGCCATTGTGGCCGGTGGGTAAAACATTCTTTTTCCCATCCGCTACTGCACTTTGTGCAAATCTGGGATGATTCTGCCCTAAGTAGCAGTCACAAACAAGTGAGCAAGCTGCCTCCACCTCCTCCAAGGCCACATGGGGAATACTGCATAAAAGGCCAAATGTGTTGAACAGAGCACTGAGTGGGTCATTGGGGTGTCTTCTACCTGTAACATATTCTTATTTTTTCAGGGGATGTGGGCATCGCTATTTGTTGCCCATCGTTCACTGCCCTTGAGAAGGTGCTGGTGAGCCACCTTCTTGAACCGCTGCAGACCATCTGCAGATACACTCACAATGCTCCCTAGAAGGGAGTTCTAGGATTTTGACTCTGACAGTGAAGGAATGGCGATATATTTTCAAGTCAGGATATTGTATGGCTCGTTGGGGGTAGGGGGTAGTTTACAGATGGTGGTGCTCCCTTACGTCTGACCCCTTGACATTCAAGCTGGTAGAGGTCGCTGGTTGGAAGGTGCTGGCGTAGGAGGCTTGGCGAGTTGCTGCAAAGCATCTGGTATATGGTACTAATTTCTGTCACTGTGTATCAGTGGTGGAGGGAGTGAATGTTTAAGGTGGTGGATGGGGTGCCAATTAAGCAGGCTGCTTCGCCTTGGATGATGTCAAGCTTCTTGAGTGTTGTTAGAGCCGCAGTCATCCTGGCACTTAAGTGGCAAGTAACATTCACGCCACACATCAGCCTAAGCCTGAATGTTGTTCAGGTCTTGCTGCATATTGGCACAGACTGCTTTAGTATCTGAGGAGTTGTGAATGATACTGAACATTGTGTAATCATCAGCAAATATCCCCACTTCTGACCTTATGATGGAGGGAAGGTCATCAATAGGACACTATCCTGGGGAACTATGTATTATTTTCCTTTTATGAGCGCACCATGAAAATATTGACATATGCATCCTTTGTTGGCAGTAAGAGTTTACATGTTATAGGCTGGGTTATCAATGGGAATCTTAGCACAGGCAGCTCAGAGCAAGCTCCAGGCAATGTAATTGCGCCTGCGCCAGGGGGACTCAGTCGAAATGAGCCAGCATCAGATGGTGACTGTGACTGACATTAATGGCATCTTGATGAGACCATTGAACACTGCATCAGGCCTGGCCACCTCCCTATGCAGCTGGGCACCTCGTTATTCTGTGTATTTCCCCTTCGCTTTCTCTTCCTTCTCCTCTTTCAGGTCCTGCTCCTCCATTTCCTCCAGTGAGCTGTGTTCTCTAGGCCCTTGCCCGCTTCATGATTCACACCTCTCTGGAGGGCCATGTTATGAAGAGCACAGCAGGCTACCACATGGAGTGAGTGTAATGCAGGGCACCACCCAACTGGTCCAGGCACTGGAACCACATCTTCAGAAGCCTGATGGCCTGCTCAACGGTAGTCCTAGCGAGCAGATGGCTGTGATTGTATTGCCTCTGTGCCTCTGTCTTGGGTTCTCATAGAAGGGTGAGTAACCAAAGGATACCCCTTGACCCCTAGAATCCATCCACAGCATTCAGCGGGTGCAGTGAAGACCTATGGCAGCCTGGACAGGTGGAGGATGAAGGAGTCATGGCAGCTTCCAGGAAACAAGCACACATGCAGGAAGCTCTTGTTGTGGTCACAGAACAGTTGGATGTTGAGGGAGCATAAGCCCTTCCTGTTGATGGATTTCACTGGGAACCTTGAATGGCCATATGGGTACAATCGATAATGTCCCGCATGTGGGGAAATTCAGCAAGGGAGGTGAAGCCCACTGCCCTCTGCCTGTGAGGCTATGTCTGCCTGGAACTGAATGTATTGCCCAGCTCTCACAAATAGGTTTTCAGTAACCTGAGAGATGCAGTGGCGTGCAGCCATTTACAAGATGTCACCAAGGTTCCTAACTGTTCTTTAGAAAAAACGAGAATTAAAGAAGTCCAAGTCCACGGTGACTTTGATGACTACTGGCAGGGCATGGCAAGCAGTGCTGTGAGGTGAAAGGTCTGCAGTGCTGAGGGCAGAGATCACTCTGACCATCTCCCTGGAGAGTCACTGTGACACTGGTGCTTGGTCATGCCAAGGTAGCTTCATGTTTGGAAGCAGATTCTATGCTGAGGATATGTCCTCCATAACGTCCTGCCCCTCATCCCTCTCCTCTGTTCTCATGATGTCTGGGGTTCTGCCATTCCCGCAGAAGATGTTGCTCCATACTGCCACTGGAACTAAAATCTGAGATCATGGCCCCTTGTCAACTGCTGCTTTCCTGGTCCTCAGGTTCCCCCCCTCCCCCACCCACACCCACAATTGTGTTGGCGGGCCTTGACCCCTCTGATTATGCCCCTGTGATGCGTAGAGGGGTAATGATCTCCTCTACTACCTGAGCACTTAACTGCCCACTCTCCCCACAACTTGCGCTGTCCCAATGTCACCTGTGTGCCATAATTGAGTCCAACTCTGTGCCTTTTCATGAGCCCCACATAATTCCTGGAGTAACCACTGCTGGCTCCCTGTTGCGTGTCTGCCTCCATTCATCTTGTCTGCCCCAGATAATGCGTGCAGCCCGTGTGCTCTCATCAAAATCAGAACATACCCCTTAACAAGTCTCAATGAGTTCTTTAACAATGATAACTGGTGCTGTTAGTGGAATGGGTGGAACCTCAGGGCTTTCCCCCACCCACCCTGGTGAAGCTCAGGGAAACCGGCACGCTGACCAGGGCCAGTATTTTCATCCTGCACCTCCAGCAGGACCCAAAAATTCAGTTCATGGAAGCAAACTTTAAATTTCTTAGAATGTCAATTTAATTGAGGCAGTAAGGGAGACTGAGAACCTAAAATAAACCATATTAAAAATCTCAAGACTGCATATTTCGTGAATTCAGCCCACTTGAGGTAAATAAATAAATCTGCAAAACAAAATACGTAATTTAACACAACTGTCTACGTGTAGGGATACTACTCGATGGAGTCACTCCCAAATTATCGATAATTTTTTTCTTTGAGACTGTGTTTCGCTAGCTGTATATTTTCAAAATTTTCCTTTTATTACATCTTTCCACCATTTACAATTTATAAAAAAACTCTCTTGCCTTTTAAAGTCTCTTTAAAACCTTCATAAGAAGAGAGTGCAGCTTTGGATGACGCTTGTGGCTTCAGCATCTGATGATCTGGTAACTTCACGCTGTAACATGTAAGAACAACAGAGAAAAAGAGAAGCAGCAAGCATACAAATGTATTTTTTCTTATACTCAGGCCAGGATTTTCCAGTGGTGGGACCCGCTGTGGGAGATTCAGCGGCCCAGCCAAAAGTCCATTGACTTACAGTGGGACCTGACGATCTCGGCGGCAGACGGAAAATCCTGTGAACAATTTTTGCTGCGAGATGGAGAAGAATAAGGAAAGAACAGTGATTTGGCAGATATAAGCAAGGATAAACAGGACAAGTGGTAAACCCAAGTAGGTTTGGCCCCACAGGCAGAAGGAAAAATTTGAGCGCGAGATCATAACGAAACCAATTGAGTAATATTGTCCCAAACAAATGTTACTATTCTTACTATTAAATTTTGGTGAATATGATAGCAAAATACGATATACAAGATTGGATTTTTTAGTGCCACAACAGGCCAGGTGGTAAACACAGTACTTGATTGAGTTATACAGACCAAAAGGTTTCTAATTCAATTTCAGGCCTATGCTAAATCAGCTATCTTAACTGGACAGAAATTGAGGCACTAAAATTAGCCTCAGAATACCAAGTGCTATTTTAACACTGATTGCAGGGGTATAAACAAAGTTCCAGCTCCTATCCAGTGACCGTTGTTCACACATGAAGGGTGAGCATTTCGATAAAATAAAGGGGAGCCTTCAACTCCCACAACTAATCCAGGAACGCAGCAAGCAGCCATCTCCCCCACAAATGGAAGGGGTAAAGTGTAAGATTTTTAAAAAACTTTGCTAATATTCCTGGATGCTGCAACTTAATTTGATAAAATTATGGAACTGTCTTCTGTTTGCATGTTTCTTGCATGAAACCTATCTTGATAATCAGTTGTCTCTGCCATAATTTTCCTTGACAATACACCATAGCTTTAGAGACAAAGTTTAATTCAGTTTAGAGTTTAATTCATTCAAAACCCATCCAGATGAAGAATTAAAATCAGGCCCAATGTTGCACTCACTTCCCCATAAGAAATCCAGACAGGCTACTAAGACACTAAGAGCATAAGAATAGCAACAGGAGTAGATCTATGGCTCCTCTTTACCCCGGTGTTCAACATGTTTGCAAACCCTAGCACTTTTCTTTTCACAGGTTTGGCTTTCGCCAAGAAACAGGGTGACTTGTGAGTCAACAGGGTCACTGAGTAGGTGGTCACCAGACTGAAGTATGAAAGCCAAAAGGGAGAGTTACATTGAGCTGCTAGCATAACACAGGCACAGGTTAAACATAAAATGAAACACACTGCATTGCTCCATCAGTCAGTCTCCAGGGTCAGGAATAGCACAGGGTTAGATGGAGAATACGACCTCCTCCATGTTTCCCCAGCAGGCACACCCATAAGAACTCAGGAACAGAAATAGATCATTCAATCCTTCGAGTGTGTTCCACCATTCAATTAGATCATGGCTGATCTGAATCTTAATTCCATCTACCTGTCTTGGTTGTAGCATGAGTTGGAAGTAGGGTAAAGCTCTCTCCTTGTAGTTCCCATGAAGCACTGCCAGGCCAGGAAGAGCATAGATTAGATACAGAATAACTTTTCTATTCTATTGGACATGAACCTTAACCCTAACCTCAGAAGTACACCTGTGTGTCATTTAAACTTCCTTAACAATGAACTATTTCAGTGAACAGAGAAAAATACCCTATAAACCTGAAATGGATACAAAGGCAGGCGCCCAAGGCAAAAGAATGGTAACCCAACCTGCAATTCTAGCTAATGAAGCCCTAATCCTGGAAATCCATCCCTTGAGGTTCAGGCAATTCAGTGCTTATATTTGCTTCTGTTTCTTATTTGCTCGTTTGACCTGTTTTGTTGTACTAGACGTTTGGAAAGGGCTTCAAATCCTAAATCAGAACATCAAGATATGTTAGTATCAGAAACTTGAGCTATATGCAAATCAGTGGGAATATGGATTTTAGTTTTATTTATTCAACTTCAAGGTTCCATGGTATATATCTATGCAGTCTCCAAAGTCAAAAGCTTGGGCAGCCTGTTCTGACAAATTCCACGTGCACTATCACCATAGAAAACAATATACCCATAAAAAATCACTAATCCAACCATGCCATCAATAAAGGCTATGTTTGAAGTGTACCATGAGTTGTCAAAATGCTGTATCGTGGTTAAAAACTGAATATTGTCTGCTTTCAACTATAATTCTCCAATTAGAAAAAAAATGATATAAAATATCAGTACTATTTCATGCAGAGGGATTCTTACAATGTCTCATAAACATAAGTCCCCAGAGTTATCAGTGTCAATGAGAATCACAATGCAGAGTAGAAATTTGTTCTTTGCCCAAACAACATTGGGATTGGGATTCCATTTTGCTCCTTGGGCAGTTGCTTCTGAGAACATATATGCTTGCTGGTGACCTAATGGATAAAGGCATTAACAAATGTGGTACTAAATACAAAGTCTGTGGTACAGTTCCAGCTTCAATCCCACTATTGTAGAGTCAGCTGACCTCAACTGGGCAGCAAGACATATAATTTGCCTTAGTAACCCTGGGAAAAGGAATGGAATAATCAGCCAAGATTTTGATTCCTGATCACTGTGCAGTGACGTTTGCGGTTAAGTGTGCAACAGGTAAGGGCAGGATTGAGCCCAGTTGTGATGCCCTCTCATTGCTGAACAGACTACTAAGACACTAAAAACATAAGAATAGGAACAGAAGTAGACCTATGGTCAATTGCTGATGTTCTGTCATTCAATACAATCATTGCTAATCTGCCTCAACTCCATTTGCCTGCCCATTCCCTATATCGATTCCTTGACAGCTCAACAGTCAGAGTCACAGACAATGAATGGGTACCTGAACCAGGTACCAAGAATGCCAATATCCACAGAACCAACCCCAGAAGATGCCAACAGCTTTGGGAAAGGGAGGGAAGCAAAATAGCAAAAAAAGATATACACATGTTTCCTAGCTGTTTATCTGCATTTATTTGTATTTGACCAGCCATCTAATCATTACATAACATGTTTACCTCTTCTGCTCATTAGCCTCCTTATGTTTAGAAAGCCCCTCTTCTTCACTATCCCAGGGGCTTGAATCAACAGCATTTTCCTAAAAGCAATCAGAGACAGGAATTCTATAAATAATCCCATCACAGTCCTCTGAGTTCTCTCGAGTGAAAAACCAATAAATTAATCACTTTTAAAGAAGAAAAATCAACATCCTCTATCAGCTATAATCCCTTCCATTATACTCACTATATTTAAAATAGGATTCTTAATCTGATTTGGTTATGCACCAAGGCTTACGGTGCCTCAGTGTGGAAAAAAAGACTTCCCCCTAACAGAGTCGTTCAGTACCTCACAAACCCAATCCTGCCTAGCTTAGTATGTTTATTCCCAGTTTAGTACTAAAACAAAAAAATGCAGATACTGGAAATGTGTAATAAAAACAGAAAATTCTGGAAATACTCAGCAGGTCAGGCAGCATCTGTGGAGAGAAATAGGGTTAATGTTTCAGATCAGGTCATTGACTTGAAACATTGGGCAGAACCTTCCGCTCTGCAAGCTAAATTCGGTGGAAGTGATAGTGATTCCTGCTGGTGGGGGGTTGGTGGCAGGATGACTGAACATGCACAATCTTGTGCTGTTCAGATCATGACTTATGCACCTGTGTGGAGCACGGTGAATCTGGTGGTGAAGATAGGCAGGAAATCGCCATGCCCACTGTTACTTCACGGGGTCAAAGGTCTGAGCACCGTTTACTCACTGAAGGGCAGGAGCTCCAGGTTCTACATCCTCAAAAGTGTCAAGGAGAAGATGGTAAAGTGCGGCCCCATGGTTCAGTGATGCCTCCCTGCAGATTCTCCTCCAGGCTGGCAGGGTTGGCAGCAGGAGGCACTCCCAAGAGGGGGGTGAATGGTCTGCTGAGTTACGCCAGGGTACGTGCACTGTCTACTCACTACAAACTGACACGCTAATAAGGGCATCATGCAGTTTTTGTGTGGGAGTGCACAGGGATGTTACACATGAGTTTAGGTTAGAGCATTCACCAGCAGATGGGACATCTGCAATGAATATGCGCCAGTCACTTTATGCTCTCAATCTCATATCAAGACAAACAGCTTCTTAACCACTTACTGGGGACGGCTCAGCAGTTGTCATAGGCATGCTTGCTTCTGAACTGCTCATGCAATCATTGGCATGACAATCAATCCTTCTGTGTTTCCGCAGGAGAACACCCACAATAAGCAGGAGTGCTCCCAGACCAGAGGAGCAAATCAGATATTCGAGTCTTCACCCCGTATGAGGAGATGGCTGCCGAGATAGCCGGGGAGGAGAAGGACCGTGCCTGTCCTGAGGGCAAGATAGGACTCACCCAGGAAGCCAATGAGGATGCCTCCAATCTGCAGTTGTCAGCTGCACCCACTGAGAATGAGATGTATTTAATTAACAAGCCTGCTTGGTCAAACATTTAATCTTTCTTTTCTCTATCCCAGCAAGAAATAGGGCATACTGCAATCCGAACCAGCTACAGCCTCAGCCCCAAATCAATTTCTGCGGGGGATGCCTAAGAATCCTCAGAAGTTGCACCGTTGTGGAGTTTACCTGCATCCTCCACCAGCGTACATACACTCATCTCAGTGGGTACAAGTTCTAGAGTAGGGTTGGGATTACAATCTGGTGAGCATATCGCTGATACAGGTCCATAGCTGGCGGAGGCAGTGACAGCCGAGGTCTCTGATACTCAAAGGACTGCTGGAGACCAGGCTCCAAGCTAAGCCCCAAGCAGATAACAAGCCCCTGGACCTGGCCCTAAGAGACCTTTGAGATGCAGAGACAGGCAGGGAACAGCAGGTAGAGTTGCCAGAGGCCATGTGCAGACTGGTCCGAAGGCTGAAGGAGCCATCCAAGTTCTGTATGCTGTCGTGGCTCCAGCATCTGAGTGCTTGGCTGCCTCCATGGAAAGGGTGGTGGCCACCTTGAAGACCCAGGTCCAGGAGAATGTACAGAAATGCACTTGAAACGGCGCTCCATCGCTCTGGGCATTAGTGCAGTGCAGCAGTGGCTAGGAGAGAGGGGGACAGGGCACCTTGACCTCCCTCCAAGTGCTCCTTCTCCTCAAGGGGTCAGGGAGGTATCAACAGGCACCCACATGGAGGAGGAACACTATCCATTCACCCCAGGGGCTTCATCCCAGGACACTCCCAAGGATGCCCTACCGTTCCATCTCCCCTCTGCCAGTGATCCCATCACCTCCAGTAGGTCAGGCAAAAGAGGGTCCACCTGCGCCTGAATAGGAGACACTTAGCAGGCCGGGGTCCTTAAGGCCTCAGGCCACCAGAGGATGCCCAAAGTCATCACAGTCAACAGGGCATAGCAGTTAGCAGGTTGCTTGCCCTTCAGCTGAGGATGTCAGGTCTGTACCTAGACATAGAGGTAGGAAAAGAAGAATTAGTCCATGTCCAAATGCAGCAAGACCTGGGCAATATCCAGGCTTGGGCTGACAAGTGGCAAGTAACATTTGTGCCATGCAAGTGCCAGACAATGGCCACCTCCAACAAGAGAGAATCTAACCATCATCCCTTGACATTCAATAGCATTACCACTGCTGAATCCCCCACTATCAACATCCTGGGGGTTACCATTGACCAGAAACTGAACTGGAACTAGCCATAGCTACAAGGGCAGGTCAGAGGCTGGGAATCCTGTGGCAAATAACTCACCTCCTGATTCTCTAAACCCTGTCCACCATCGGCAAGGCACAAGACAGGAGTGTGATGGAATACTCCCCACTTGCCAGGATATGTGCAGGTCCAACTACACTCAAGAAGCTCGGCACCATACAAGACAAAGCAGCCCACTTGATTGACACCCTATCCACAAACATCCACTCCCTCCACCATCGGTGCACAATGGCAGCAGTGTGTACCATCTACAAGATGCACTGCAGAAACTCACCAAGGCTCCTTTGATAGCACCTTCCAAACCCATGATCGCTACCATCTAGAAGAACGAGGCCAGCAAATGCATGGGAACACCACCACCTGGAAGTTCCCCTCCAAGCCACACACCATCCTGACTTGGAAATATATCACAATTCCTTCACTGAGGCCGGGTCAAAATCCGGGAACTCCCTCACTAACAACACTATGGGTGCACCTATACCATATGGACTGCAGCGGTTCAAGAAGGCAGCTCACCACCAACCTTTGTAGGGCAATCAGGGATGAGCAAAAGATGCTGGCTTAGCCAGCAATGCCCATATCCCGTGAATGAATGAAAAAAAAATGAAGAAGTATTGAAGGCACTCAGGTGGCACAGGTGTACGCTCATTGAATATAGTTTTGACTCTTGCAAATATATGTTCACTTTCACCGTTTGGAAATTTCCTGGATTCCATCTTGCTGCTAGTTGCTTTGATGGTCGCAAGCATTTAAGGCTTTGGAATGTGGGCACCCATCAGAGACCAAACATGAACTCCCATAGATTCAGTTCTCCCACATTATCAACATAGTGATTACTCAATAATTCTACGCACGTATGATTAAGCACTGGCCATCAGTTGTGAGTGTGCAACCTGGCCACTTCTCATGCAAGCCATTACTTGCTGCTCACCATGTTCTGATCTCTGAAAATGTGTTCACTGAGGCCAGAGGTTGCCCTAAATCTCTGGAGTAAACTATGGTGGGCACATTCAATCATGAATGTCCTTGATTGGTGATTTGTTGTTTTGAGTTAACAGGCAACAATTAAAGAGGCAACAGACATGAGCCTTGACTGCAAGAGGGATTTGAGTGTAGAGTTTAAGAGGTGTGCGTGCAGTTTCCTGAAGCCTTTGGTCAGACCTCACATGGGGATTTGTCTGGCCTGCTCGTCTCCTTATCAAGGGTGGCAGTAGACCTCATAATGGGTTTGAAAACAAAATGCATTGAAGTTTTAGTGTATGAGGAGAGAGACAATAGAATGGGCCAGTGTGCCAGACTGTGCCGTGTGAGGCTATCCATGTGAAGCATCAGCAGCTTTAACAGGCTTCTTCAGGGTCCATGCAGGAAAGAAGTTTACCTTGGCTGGGGTGTCCACAATGATGGATCATGGTCTTGCACTAACGTTAAGGCCATCTAGGGCTGAGACTAGTAGGGGTCTCTGCAATTGGGGGGTCTGGGGTGGTTGCACCTCAGCAACCCAGACTGCAACCAAAACTTATCAGCATAATAAAGATGTCAAGGGATATGAGTTTACGATGGGCAAGTGGTGATTAAGGGGGCAGGAACACAATAATTCCTCATCAGTCTGCATGGAGGAGCAATTTCAAGGGGCCAAATGCCATTCTCATGCTGCTCTTCCCTGTGGACCCATCTATCTGATTCTACGTGAAAGAGCTCTCTGCCAGGTCAGCCCTCTCTTTGGTAGCAGGTGCCAGGGTGACATGAGTGCATCCCTTGTGAGTTTAGATGCGATATTGCTTCCAAGTTGCCATGCACACAGACTTTAAGAGTGCATGGGTGACATCACGATGCTACATAGGAGTACCTGAGGTCATGAAAGAACAGAGAGCAATGCAGGCTCTAAGCGTGCATTTGGTGTCAGAGCTCTGTATTTTAGCACAGTTTGGCTCATGCAAAGGATCAAACCAACAGGAGGGCAAATGGCAACTATAAGATGCCCCACTTAAAGTCATTTTGCTATAACTTTGTTTACTCTTTAGGATCTTTTTCAGACCCAGATCACGATTTTAGATTTTATGTCATCTGCACTCTGGCTCCACCCCCGCTGCACTGAACTCTGGGCCAGCCACTGCCATTTTTGATGCTGGAGCCACTGCCACAGTCACCAAAGGCTCAGGTTGCAGGGAGAGAGCAAGGCTCGAGATCCAGGAGCAGGAGCGCAGGGCAGGGCAGGGACTGGATTGGAAGCTACCAGCCACTGATCAGGTGATGAAGTGTGAGTAACGAAGGGCAGGTGGGGGGGAGCTGTGGGAAGAGGGTGAATGATATGGGGGAATGGGCAAGCAAAAAGTTGAACTGAATTGTTGAGCTGAGTTTCAGGCGTGCTGTGGGTGAGACACAGAAACTGTGCTACTCTGGGCTTGTTTAGGTGATTTAGTGTTAGCTAATTTCTATATATATATATACATATATATAATATATATATATTTACACACACACACAGTGCTGCACATGGAGAGTACAGTATTTTAACTTGTACATTGGTTTTTCCAGGCAAGAAATGTCTGAAGGAACCTAACCCCGGCTTTAACATTGATTCCTATGGGAACCCATGATTCACAAAGTTGTTTCACTTAAAGTCGTGATTTCCAGAAATGCAACCAAACTTTAAGTGAGGACTTACTGTAGTGCAATTCAATTCAGCTATCATAAATCAAGGTACATTAGAGAAAAATAATGCCTGTAACCAAAATAGGTGCTAGGACCTTCCAGCCAGCAGAAGATAGAAAACCAAAAAGTTCAACAAATGAGTCAGCAGCTTACTCTGCCTGGAATCTTGTAGCTATCAGGTTGGCACAGGCCTGTGTGCCGCGTCATACCCCTGCAATGGCTTCTGCATGTGGCTCGTTGACATCTTGGCCCTCGTCAACTCCATTCCCTTCACCGTCCTGCTCGTCGAAGGAGACATCTCACTCCTCCATGTCACCCTCAGGCAAGACATCCCCCCCTTTGTAGCGCTAGGCTGTGCAAGGCACAGCAGACAATGATGATCCGGGACACACTCTGTGGTGAGTATTGTAGAACCCTGCCTGAGTGGTCCAAACATTTAGACGACCTATCAACTGGTGGAGGCTTGTGCATCATTGTAGCTCTCCTCAGGAACACTCTGTGGATGGCAACCTGGCATCATCAGCCATCTCTTCTGGGGGCATCCCTTGTCCCCGAGGAGCCAACTCTGCAGTCAGCAAGGTCCTTCAAAAACCTGTGGCATCTGGAAGTGAATCAGAATGGATGCATCATGAAAGCTACCTGGGAACCGACTACAAACATGCAGGCTTTACCTTCTGTAATCACATATCAGCTGCATATTCAAAGAGTGAAATCCTTGTCTATTGATGAATGTGACAGGCTGTTGCCAGGGAGCTGTCAAGGTAACATGTGTGCAATCAATTGCGTCCTGCACTTGCAGGAAACCTGAGATTGCCGCAAATCCCAACACTCTTGCAGTGTGGCTTTCGGGGTGCAGGTGGAATTGTACAAATTGGTGTGCTCTCCTGAACAGGGTAACTGTGATCTCCTGTATACACTTATGTTGCTGACTGGGAGGTGCCACACAGGTCCCCATTGGAGCCCTGGAAGGATCCACTGGCAAAGACATTCAAGGCAGCGGTGGCCTTCAATGCCACCGGCATGGGATTCTCTAAAAGTCCTTGTGGCCACAGCTCACTGTGGAGAAGCTGGCCGATGTGAGCAACCACATCCTTGGACATATAAAGGTGCTTCCAGAATTTCCCTTTGCTCATTTCTAGATAAGAGCACCACCTGCGATATGCTCATGATCGAGCCAATGGCTGAATTGCAGTGGACTCTGTTCGCCAGCATCTTGACCTTCTTAAGGCCCCACTGCCTCTTGCTGCTCAGGCCGTTGCTCCTCCTGGCCCTATGCCAGCTTGCAATGAGCCCTCCTTCTCCTCATCTCAAAGAGAGCCAAGTAGCAAGGCAGGGTTGCCTGGAACCTGCATCATCAACACTTCAGTGGTTCTGCGAATGCATTGAAGTAATAAATTTAGTGTGCATATCCTTTACAAGCTTTCCTCCATCTCAAGCCAGTGCTAAGCCCTTTTCCTGGCCTCCATCTGGGCATGGCATCTCCACCCACCCTATCCAGGTGACCTGGAGGACCAGAGATGAGCATTCTTCCCGTTCATACATGACTGCACGAAGAAACATTGCTCTTTGACCAGAGTAATGAGAGCCATGTGAGAGAAGTCTCCCTCTGACATTACTCCACTTGCCTCCACTACCTTTGAGACTCTATAGGGACCATTGCCTTGGCATCATAGAAAGATTAACCACATGAACCCTTATCAGGTATGACCATTCATCCAGGAGGATGGGGGCTTGGATTCGCAAGTTGGTTGCCATCCACTAGCCGGGCCCCTTAGAGGCATTCGCCCCTCTCCTTCCCTTCATCCCTGCCTCTGATTGAAGGAGATGGCAAATCACATAGAATGATTCACACCTTGCTGGGATCTCGATGTTATGAAACCCATGAGTTGGGAACAAACCTGCTGCTGTGTGGGCTTCACCATAGAGAGGAGAACACATCTGGGCCTCATGATTATCAGTGTCCTGTTGTCATACTTGTGCTGACCTTGAACTCCATATAGCTGAAAAGGCCCTCCTCAGTCGTCAAGGGATCGCACTTTCTGACTAACTGCGTTGTGAAGGTCATATTTGAAAAATGGTGCGCCTCATCTTCCAAACTTGGTCCACCACCTTCTTCCCTCCCCGTCAACCACCAACTTCTCCCCATCACCCTTGACCCACCCAATATCACCATTCCTCTCCCCTCTGTCACAATTGAGCCTCTCCCGATTATCCTGAAGCCTATTACCATACACCTCCACGTGTATACTCTCCCCTCAGAACTGACACCTGTTATTATTCCCATGTCCATCCTGACCCCTTCCATTATCTGAGCCACCTGTCTCGTTCACCTCCGTTTCCCCCACGCCCCATCCCCCACCTACCCACAATGAAACCTTCACCTAAGAGACAATCACCCTGGACCTGCCGCCCTACTGCACCCCACTCTCCACTCTGACTGTGACTGTTCTCTCCTCTGAGTTCAACCACCAGGGACCCACCGTCAACAGCACAGACCCTGCCCTCCAGGACGCACTCTCACCCCCATGCCTTTCTCCAGACAGTGTCTCCACCCCTTCCCCCCAAGACTTTCCCCGGAATCTCCCTCCACTTTACCAGACAGTCTCCCCCTCACTTCCAGCCTTCGCCTGCCTCCCCTGTCCAGTCATCACTCCAACTACCCCCATCCTGCCTCCCCTGTCCAGCTGTCACTCCACCCTACCCAACTGAGCCTGCCTCACCTGTCCAGCCTTTGCTCCAACTTATTCTCCCTTTCAGCCTTCACCTGCCTCCCGTTTCCAGCCTTAGTGCAGCTTTTGCTACTGGCAACTGATATGAGGGAAGTTATGAGGATCTCCGAGAAGGTGAAAGCAGCGCCTACTACTTCAAAGTCGTGGAAGAAGTGAAGCTCGCCAGGTGCACGCCACTTATATACAGTCATAAAATTGAACATTCTAATCTCTCACTGGTGGAAACTTAATTTGGCAGGGAACTTAATTCTGCCAAAGTGGCCTTTTAATGAGCATGCATGACGGCATTGTTCGTCGGGAAGTCTGGCCCGCCTTTAAAGTCCCAAGAACAAAATTCCTACAGTTCATCACAACATTGGGAATCTGATTCTTGGCCTCACACCAAATTAGTTTCCCCCACCCGCCATGCTTACTGCTGTGGGTGGTACTGGAAGATTCCGCCTATTAACTCGTTTCTCTCCACAGATGCTACCTGACCTGCTGAGTATTTTCCAGCATTTTTTGTTTTTATCCCATTTTTGTACTATTTATTTTCAGCTTCTTCTGATAACTCATTTCAATGCGGATGGCAACTGTTTTTGTTTAGATGTTTATTCTTTAGTCATGGATATTATATTTGTTAATTAATACATTCAAGACCTCACTGTTTCTTTTTGTATGGTTAACTTCCTGATTAATCTTAGCGTTGAGGAATTCTTGCAATTTTGACCATCCAATGTCGGCAATGATACTCTCAGATCAGAGATAGCACACTGATAACATGCTGAGTAAAATTCTCTCAACCTTATCCCAACAGCACAAAATGATTTTCTTAGTATTTTGTGTAATGCTATCATAAACCCTCACGTAAGCATTGGTTTATGACTCTGCTACATATAACATATTAGAAATCTTTCACTAATGTGCTGTAGCCCCATACTAGAAGTATATCAATGTGGTAATTTTCCACTTCTTAATCTAAACAGTAACTTGAGTGAGACTGTGGGCAGGATTTTGGTGCTGATATAGGAGCGGGATTAAAGGGGGCAGGTGTGAAATTTCCTGACACCGGCTGCTGTGCTGGTTCCCTACCGAAGTCCTGACTCCCAGCCATTCTCCTGGAGGCCACATTAGGCACAAAATGGATAATTGTCCTTAAGCAAGTTACCCTAATTAAGAGGCAAGCTGAAATTTACCAGTCAGCCTGTGACCTCACCAACACACAACTCCCCCCCCACCCACCCACCCCAGCATTGGAAGCATAGCAGATGCCTAGAGTTGCAGCAGATTAGGGGGGTGGTGGGGTTGGTTAGTGCTCCAACATCACTTTGAAGGTCCTAAACTGGGTGGCAAACTAATTGGCCAATACTACAAAATTCCTTTTTGGTCAGAACATGCATTTGATCCTGATAAAGGGGTCCAATCCCAAACATAAAATCCTGACCTACAAGTTTAGTACCAAATTAGTGTAGTCATGTGTTGTTATTTCATGCCAACTAGGAAATGGATTCAAATTGCTCAAGTTTATTTTACTGAGAGTTCTTATACATAAGTGAATTTAATTCTACCAGCATGGACTGAATTCAAATCTAGTTCCCAGAAATAAAAGCAAAGTCATTTCTTTTAGAAACAGATCACTGGACTGAATTCAAATCTACTCCCAGAAATAAAAGCAAAGTCATTTCTTTTAGAAACAGATCACATTTAAAGATTAGCAATCAGTATCTCCAGCTGCCATTCAAAGAATCAGAATCAGTAGCTGATGGATTCCAGCCCTAGTCCAGAGGCACATATACACGGATACTTCATACAGCATGGGGAATGTTGCATTACTAGTGACAGGCCCCTTCAGATGAGATATTAAACTGAGGCCTCAACTGCTTCAAGGTGAATGCAAAAAGTCCCATAGCACTAGTAAGCAATGTTTCCCTGGCCAATATACATTCCACAACCAATACAACCAAAAAAATTAACTGGTTTGTCTCATTACTGCTGGCATAGCCTTGATGTGCATACACTAGCTGGTGCTTTTGCCAGCAAAACAATAGCTGGCTATACTTCACAATAATCAATTGGCTGTGAAACTCTTTGGGGTGTCCTGAAGATGTGAAAGATGTTATACAAATGCAAGTTCTTTCATTTGTGCCCATTTGCAAGAGGATTATAATGAATTTTAAAAAAGGCAAAAGCAGTCAAAATACTACAACAAGGAGGTTATTTAATCATCAGCATTTGAATTTTCCATACCTGGCGTTCAAGGGTTTTTTCACTTATTGGCACTATGTTTTGCTTGCTGGAAACTTGACTATCCAATGAGCTGCTTTCAATTTCACTATCCTTGTTTAGAAGCAAAAAAATGTTTTACAATTATCAAAAATTGACAAACATCTGATTCATCACACCTGCAGACAGGATGCAGGGATGTACCAATACTGATCCACTCAATCACCTAAGATATATAAAAATATAAAATAAACTGAATCTAATCTTGGAAAATCTCTGAAATGTTCTTCTCCCTGCCCCGAAGCAAGTAAGCAAAGTTCTAGGAAACCAGTGTGACTCAGAAAACCAGGGAAGTTTACAGCATAGAAAGAGCCATTCAATCCATCATTTTGACACTGGCTGTTTGCAGAAGCAAACAGAAACTAATCCCACTGTCCTGTTCTCTCTCCTCAGAGCCTTATGTCTTCTTCTGCTTCTTTTTAAAAGGGAAATTGAATAAATATTTGAAACCTGCTTTAATCTCTTCCATGACAAAGCATTCAAAGGCCCAACAACCATTTGCTTGAAGAAATTTCTTCTAAACTTTTTCCTGATATTCTTAGCGACAATTTTAAATTGACGATCCCTCATGACTAACTCCCTAACCAGAGGCATTAGTCTCCCCCTATTCAACCAATCAAAACTCCTTTTTAAATATATTCATAACCTCCTCTGCTTCAGTGGAATTAGACCATATCTCAAAACATGTGCTTACGTGCCATTATCTACCTACAATTATCTACTAATTTGATCAAAGAACTCAATCAGATTAGTGAGGCAAAATCTTTATTTCTTAAAGCTACTCTATGATTCCTTAAAAACTGCCAAACTTACTAGGATAATAAATCACATCCCTTACAATGGCTTTCCACATGTTCTTTTCAAAAAAAATGGTGAAAGGTTCCAACCAGAGGCACTCTTATACTAAACCAGAGCACTGGCACACCACAGCAACCAAATGAAGACCAGCAACCGCTGAACCCACTCTCCCTTTTTAACTTTATTCATCTGGTCCTGCTCCATGTTAGAGATCCAACAGGAATTGTCTGGATTTTCCACACCTCCAACTTGAACTCTTATGATTACTGGAAAATTGGAGAGAATTTTCCCAGGCAAGGGGAGGTGGGCTTGCAAGCTTTTGGGTAGTTAAAACCCCTAAAAGTAACATCCAATTGAGATCCCAACACCATCTGCACTCTTCCAGGTTTCATCGGGTCGGGATTAAAGGTGGACAGGAAGCACCCATGCAGCTTGCAGGTAAGTAATTAATAAATTTAAAACAATTAATTGATGTTACAGTCCTCGGTGGCACAGTGGTAATGTCACTGGACTCGTAATCCAGAGGCTCAGGCTAAGCTCTGGGAGTGAGTTCAAATTCCACCATGGCAGCTGATGGAATTTAAATTCAGTTAATAAATCTGGAATATAAAGCCAGTCACAGTAATGACGACCATGATCATCAATTGTTGTAAAAATCCATCTGGCTCACTAATGCTCTTTAGGGAAGGAAATCTGCCATCCTTACCTGGTCTATTCTACATGTGACTCCAGACCCACAACATTGTGGTTGGCTCTCAACAGCCTTCTGAAATTACCTAGCAAGCCACTCAGTTAAAGAGCAGTTAGGGATGGGCAACAAATGATGGCCTGGCCAGCGACGCCTACATCTTATGAAATAATAAAGAAAAAAAAGTCTGGATTTCCCAGCCAAGGTACCTGTTTCCCCACCTGTCGGCAACTCGCCAGGGTCAACCGAGGCAAGTGTGCAGCAAGAGTTTCTTCACTGAAACTGACAAACTGCTTTGATCAATGAAGTGCTTCAGCCAAGGTTAGGTGATAAAGTAATGCTGTGAACAGCAGCCTGAGAGAAAGCTATCACTGCTTGACAAATGATTGACAACTTCTTGGGAAGCACTTCACCTATCTAGCACTTCAAACCTTTAGCTGCACTTCCCTGCTGCCAGCCTTCACCATGGCATGGGAGCAGCTTATACAGCTCTATCTTGCACCTCTGTTGAGGTAAGAGGGAAAACAGCATCACAAGCAGCAGCAGGAGGAATAACACCAACAGCAGCAGGTGCTTTTTCCATGCTTCTCTACAGGGCATAAAGAGATAGATAACAAGATCCTGTAAGGAG
Organism: Carcharodon carcharias; assembly: GCF_017639515.1. Lineage (NCBI taxonomy): Eukaryota > Metazoa > Chordata > Chondrichthyes > Lamniformes > Lamnidae > Carcharodon > Carcharodon carcharias. The sequence continues at coordinate 125,184,229 of NC_054479.1, forward strand.
GCGGCGAGACCCCCAACACAGTGTTTATATCCAGAGGATCAGCTTTCCTGTCATGTCTGAACGCTAATGCCACAGGGGGCTCAGGTTTTCATGACAGATGATTGCTGACATTTGCAGCCGACTGGAACAAGGCCTCCCTCCCAGTGGAGTAGGTGGGGGCACATTTCCAGTGGCCAATAAGGTGCCTGTCGCTGGGGGGGTGGGGCATCTCTGTTCTTCGCCAAGTTGTGTGCTCTCTTCTCCAGCAAGAAGAGAAAGCAGGGGTATGAACGTTTATAACAAATTGTGTGGTGAGGAGGGAAGGACAACATTTGTAGAGGGTGAATGTGAGGCATGGGTGTGAAAGGACAATAGGATGAGGGTCAGTGTGAGTATTGGCTACTTAGATGGGGGTGTGAGGTGCCTGCAGTGACAGGAATGACTGCAGCTGCAAGGTATGTTGTCCTGCAAGACAATGCTGGGAAAGATGGTGGGCTACCCACCCCTCATATTTTATATGCCCCAACAACCTTCCTCCCCACCTTGCAATCTAACCATTGGATTTTTCAAGCTGCAGTAACCACAGGGATGGAGAGGAGACCTAGAAAGGCACCAACAGGAATCTGTCACTCTTACCTGGAGGTATCCACCCAGAATATGGGACTTGGCACCTGAAAGTGTTATGCCACTCACCTGTCATGCCTTCCCATCCTGAAGTACTCGAACCTCTTGTGGCACTGTCTCCAAGCTGGAGAAACCACACATCCGCTACTGACTTTCTCTACCACTTCCATCCACACCTGCTTGGTTGAAGAGGTTGTCCTCTTTCTCCCATTCTTGGGAGAGGTCACCTCACTCCAGCCCCTCAGGTCCTGCAACAGGGAAGGATTTCTGATTAAACTGGCTATTAAACTGCTTACAATGGCTCACCAATGCTTGGGACTAGATTTCATGGGGTGAGTGGGGGTGGTGTTGCAAGAGTCAGCTGGCAGCTGACGCACCTGAAAAAAAATGCCGCCCCTGCAGCCATAATATGCTGCGGACAGGCTAAACTGGCAGAGAGTGGGACATCCACCCTTCAGTGGGAGGAAGTCCTGCCCTTGAGAGCTGCCAGCCAATCATGTTTGTCCCAGTCCTAGCAGAACTATTAGTGGGTGGATACCTCCAGGTAAGAGTGACAGATTTGTGGTGGAGCCTTTCTAAGGTCTCCTCTCCATTCCTGTGGTTACTGCAGCTTGAAAAATCCAATGGCTAGATTGAAAGGTGGGGGTGGGGCATATAAAATATTAGGGGTGGAAGCCCACCACCTTCCCACTCACCGCCAAGCTGACCCCATAATACAGCAGGTGGCGAGCACCAAAATTGGCAGCCCACCCACCATTTTTAGATAAACAATTAATGGTCAATGGAGCTTGTTAACAAGCCAATTGACCTAAATATTATGCTGGCTGCTCACACCATAATATGGTTGGCATGGGCAGGTTGGCAGGTGTGGGCCGGCCATTTTGTAAACGCAAGTGGTTAAAAGGTGGGAAGGAGAAAGTGCTTCGGAGGTGCCTTGGGCGCATCAGGGGAACCCCTCTTTTGTTCCTCTCAGCCTGGTGTCCAAAACCCATCCCCAACCCCCTCCCTAGGCTGCGTATTCCAGCCCCACCCTAAAAGCAAGGGACTTATCCTGTTCAGGGATCCATTGAAGGTCTGCGTGGGTCTCCTTGCAGTCCCAGCAGCACCCACTAACCAGCTCTGCTGGGACTGGGACAACAGATTGGCCAGCAGCTTTCGAGGGCAGCACTTCCTCCTACTGAAGAGCGGATGTCCCACTCTCTGCCGGTTTAGCCTGCCCGCAGCATTTTATGCCTGCAGGGGCGGCATTTGTTTTTCAGGTGCATCAGCTGCCAGCCAACTCTTGCAACACCACCCCCACCCACCCCGTGAAATCGAATCCCAAATGTTGCTGAGCCATTGTAATCCATGTCATAGTCAGTTTAATCCAAAATCCTTCCTTTGGGCATAATAGATGTGTCTTCCTGTCCATCTTCCCTGATTAGTTGGAGAACAGAGAGGTGGAATGCTAATAAAGTGGTTCAGTGAAAGAGCCTGGGCAGACCTCATTCCTTTAGCATTCAGGTTGCCAATCTGCAAATGATCCTGCTGTTCTGGCAGGGTCTACGTCCTGAAAATTCTGTCCATTGAATCTGACATCATTGGAAGCATGGATTTCAGATTCCATTGGCATCTTCTGTTCTTTTAACTCTAGATGATTGTTTTGCTTCATTCCACATTCTGGAGTCAATATTCTAGCACTGCACTCCTGTCCTCTGGAATTCTCTTCCAAAGCCACTTTAGCTGGTCAGCTTGCTGCATCTTCAAAAACCTCCTAAAAGCCCCTTTCTGTAATTGTGTCTTCAGCGCTCCCAAAATACCTTCACTTCCTCATTATGGTCCCCTTTCATTTGTAAAATGCTCTGAGGCATTATTCTAAATAAGAAGGCCCACATAAAATTCAAGCTGCTGCTATTACTGGGACTGCTGTATAACCAGTGCTGATGGCACATTAAGTACATCATAACAAGACAAATTTTCTTTGAGATTGTAGGAACACCTAAAAATTATACTGTGGGGTCCAATGGTTCAAGACTTTCTGATGGTAATGGTGACTCTGGATGTGAATTTCTGCATTCAAGGTGAAAAGTGTCTGGAAGGAAACATCCCAGGCAATAGTCACAATGCACATAGTTTTCACTTTTCGTATTCATTTGCTGGGGAACAATGAGCTGGAGAAAAACATTTCAACACTCAACTTGGATTCAAGGAGAGCAGATAAACAATATTGTATGCCTGTGTACTACCTCTGTATTTTATTTTTGATGCTATGTAGTCTGTTTGCAAAGCTCCGAACTCCAACATTTGCACACTTCTAAGTACAGAAAATGTAGTGCCAACAGAATAACATTAATAAAGAAAAACTTGCATTTATATAGTTCCTTTCATGACATCAGGGTGTCCCAAAACTCAATATAATATAAGCTTATAGACAATTAAGTATTTTCAAATAGAGTCACTGTTGTAATGTAAGAAACGCGACAGTCAATTAACACACAAGCTCCCAAACATAGCAATGTGGTAATAATCAGACAATCTGTTTCAGTGACATTGGTTGAGGGATAAATATTGTCCAGAACATCAAGAGTACTTCCTTTGCTCTTCTTCAAAATATTCCATGGGATCTTTTATGCCCATCTGATAGGGCAGATGGGTACTCATTTTAACATCTCATTTGAAAGGCAGCACCTCTGACAGTACAGCACTCCCTCAGTACCACAAGAGAGTGTCAGCCTTGATTTTTGTGCTTTGTCCTGGAGTAAAGCTTGAATCTACAACCTCCTGACTCAGGTGATACTCAACTGAGCCACAGTTGACATTCCTGTGACAATTTTAAGAATAGTGCCTTTTTACACCCATCAGAAATTGTGCACACCAGCTTTATTGTTGCATGAGCAATATATTATACAAATGAAAGCTTTTGGTACCATTAAAAACATTAGCTATCACAAGGCGCCATTTTGGCAGAAGTTACTGAGCCTGACAGTGCTAACAAACAAACTAGAAATCATTAGTGAGTGGCACTGGGCACTGATTATGGGGGTACAGAAGGACATGATTCCCAATGTTATCATCATTAATTTAATAGTATTTCAACAAAACAATGTGCATTTATGTAGCATCTTTAATATCCCAAGTTACACAAGAGCATTAAGGCAGATGACCAAATATTAGGTTCAAAAGGTTGGTTTTGAGGAGTGTCTTAAATGAGGAAAGAGGGGTAGAGAGGTGAACAAGTTTAGGGTCAGAATTCCAGAGCGTAGGGCCCTGACAGTTGAAGGCATGGCGAGCAGTAATGGAGCAATTAAGATGAGGGATGTGCAAGAGGTTAGCATTGAAGGAACACAGATATCTGAGGGTTGTAGGGCTGGGGAAGGTTACAGAGCTAGGGAGGGGTGAGGCCATAGAGGAATTTGAAAATAGGTTGAGAATTTTAACTCTCATTTAACTCTAGATGATCATTTTGCTTCATTCCACATTCTAAAGTCAATATTCTAGCACTGCATTCCTGTCCTCCGGAATTCTCTTCCAAAGCCACTTTAGCTGGTCAGCTTGCTGCATCTTCAAAAACCTCCTAAAAGCCCCTTTCTGCAATTGTGTCTTCAGCGCTCCCAAATACCTTCACTTCCTCATTATGTTCCCCTTTCATTTGTAAAATGCTCTGAGGCATTATTCTAAATAAGAAGGCCCACATAAAATTCAAGCTGCTGCTATTACTGGGACTGCTGTATAACCAGTGCTGATGGCACATTAAGTAAATCGTAACAAGACAAATTTTCTTTGGTAGTTACTGAGATTGTAGAAATTGTACTGTGGGGTCCCTCTATGGCCTCACCCCTCCCTAGCTCTGTAACTAGATGCTAACCTCTCGCATATCCCTCATCTTAATTGCTCCATTATTGCCTGCCATACCTTCAACTATCAGGGCCCTAAGCTCTGGAATTCTAACCCTAAACTTGTTCACCTCTCTACCTCTCTCTCGTTGCTTAACCCTGAGCCAATGTAGAACAGTGAGCACAGGGATGATAAATGAATGGCGCTTGACGCAAGTTAGGATATGGGCAGGACATTTTGGGATGAGCTCAAGTTTAACTAGGGTGGAGGATGGGAGGCTGGTCGACATTGGAACCGTCAAGTCTAGAGGTAACAAAGATGTGGATGAGGGTTTCAGTAGCTAATGAGCTGAGAAAGGAGGGGAGTTGGGTGATGTTACCGAAGTGGAAGTAGGTGGCTTTTGATTTCATGCAGATGTCAGAAAAAAATGTGATGTTTTAAGTGTTCTTTATCCTCCAGAGTATTGGTATCAACATACAATACAGGTCAATGCCAACCCTGGCTTTGCAGCCAACAGGAGCTGGCTACTACACTTTCAGTTGATAGTTTCTTTTCTTTGGGATTAGATCCAGGATTTGCAGGGCACTCAACCTAGCCTCCCAATCCTCTACGTTATTGTTTTGTCAGTGAAGGTCATCCTTCAGTTGAGATGTTACACATAGTTATTGACTGCCTGCTGAAAGATTTCATTGCATTTTCAGAAGAACAGTAGAAAGTTCTCCTGATACTTCATCAACATTGCCAACATTGCATTTGAGTTAGTGATGGTGCAGATACATGGTCGGAAGGTCATCTTGGAATCAAATATGGCATCAAAATTATGAATAGTCTGATTCAGCTCAGCCACGGTATTGGAGTATCTCAGCATTAATGAAATAGATCAATTCAGATCTTTTGCACAATCATATTTCCCAAACCAATACACCTGATATCATTGTTAAGATGCACTTTCACATAAAAATATCCAAAAAATTTTAAATGCAAAAGTTATAAATGCCCTTCCCTTGCAAATGTTCTAACCTCTTTCTTCTCTCGAAGGCATTAATTCTTCCTTAAGTAGGGTTTCATGGATTCTTGACATTCTCCTGACTTGAATGGCTTAAGCCATTCTTTAGGTGTGAGTCCAGAAATCGAGCATAGCCAGGCTATTTGAACACAGGATTCAAGAGCACATATGCAGTCTATGTTAGTTTAGCTGAACTCAGCAGGGTGACTACAATTGGCCTCAGTGACCTAGGGCTGGAAGGGGGTCCAAAATCCAACAGAGTTCCTGATCAAGGTTCTGTGACTCCTGCTGTTAAATGTGCATTTCAGAGGAGGACAGGAACATATACACCCATGGCACACCACCTAGCCAAATAGCCTATCAAGACTTATTGTCTAGATGCACACATGAAGAATGCCACCATCTAAATGCATGACTTCTACCACCAAGAAGGATAAGAGCAGCAGATGCATGGGAACACCACCACCTGTAAATTCCCCTCCAAGCCACACACTATCCTGACTTGGAACTATATCGATGTTCCTTCACTGTCACTGGGTCAAAATCCTGGAACACCTTTCCTAACAGCACTGTAAGTGTACCTACACCACATGGACTGCAGCAGTTCAAGGAGGCAGCTCACCACCAATTGTCCTTCTCAAGGACAATTAGGGATAGGCAATAAATGCTGGCCTGTGAAAGAATAAAAAAAAAGCCCACCTAAACTAAATATTGAATGTCTGCCAGCACATGGAATCATATCCCAACGAAACTGCACTGTCAGGAGAGGAGCAAAGAAATTTGGAGGGAGAAAAATATAGTTCTTGGGAAACACTTGCTATATGTCCAGGCGTTAGAAAGGGGTGTAGTAAATACTCACCAGGCCACTTAGTTTAGAGACAGTGGAAAACTTCTTGACTACGTTGCTCCGGTCTGTCTCTCTGTGCGTCATTGTGTCTGAAAAAGTGATGTGCAAGAACCCGGTACTGAGATGCCCATCTGGCTTTGTCTGTAACAATCCAAATGATGTGTATTAATATATAATATATAACATACAATTTTCATGTCTATTGGAAGAATACAGTTGAGAGTAAAACATTCCTGGCATCATGGTATTGAGACACATCTTAATAAAGGGAAAGAAGGGCAGTCTTACATTAGTATTGCACCTTTCATAATCCTGGAAGTCCCAAAGCACTTCACAGCCAATAAGTTACTTTTTGAAGTGTGGTCACTGTTATAACTTGGGAAATGCAGAAGCCAATTTGTGTACAGCAAGAGGCCACAAACAACAATATACATGACCAGGTAGTCTTTTTTTAGTGTTGTTGATAAATATTAGCCAGGAAGCCAGGATAATTCCTTTGCCCTTTTTCAAATAGTACCACGGGATCTTTTATGTTCCCCTGCGGAGAAAATTGGGGGCTTGGTTTTAACATATCATCCATAAAACAGCACCACCAGAAGTGCAGCACTCCCTCAGTACTGCACTGAAGTGCCAGTCTGGATCATGTGCTCAAGGAATTGGAGTGAGACTCAAATCCACAAGTTTCTTAATCAGAGGTGAGAATGCTACCATTGAGCATGGTCAACATCTTAGGAAAAAGGAAAGAAAGTGTGGATAGAGTAAGTTTATTTCAAAGTACAGGGGCGAGAGGAGCAGCATGGCCTTTAACAGTGAGAGAGAGAGAGAGCTGCAGTGTGGCCTTTAACAGTGAGAGAATGCAAGAAGCAGCGGGGCCATTAACAATGATAGAGTGCGAGAGGAGCAGCAGGACCATTAGCAGTGAGAGAGTGCAAAAGTAACAGCAAGGCCATTAACAGTGGGAGAGCAGGAGGAGCAGCGTGGCCATCAACAGTGAGAGTGCGAGAGGAGCAGCAGGACCATTAACAGTGAGAGAGTGCGAGAGGAGCAGTGGGGCCATTAACAGTGAGAGTGTGGAAGTAGCAGTGGAGCCAATAACAGTGAGAGAACAGGATGAGCAGCGGAGCCTTTAACAGTGAGAGAGTGAAAGAAGAGCGTGGAGAGAGAATGACGAGAGACCATTAAAGAGCACGGAGGGCAACTAATTGGCGAGTATTTCTAGTCTTTAAAGTAAAAGTAAGGTCTTTAGTTTGTGTTAAGGTCTCTAGTTTTTTTTTCTTAAATATAGCTTGTTAAGTGTAAGATCGACATTGTAATTTTTTTTTCCACACCAGTAAAGTGTAAAGAGTGAGGGATTCTTTAAGTGTAAAGAGCATGGATACGAAAGTAATTAATTAAGTAATTAAATAAAGTACGATAGCGATGGCAGGATGGGTGATGTGTTCCTGCTGCAGCAAGTAGGAGCTGCTGGACACCAAGGTGATTGCAGATCGAGGAACTTCGGATCTGAGTTAAGGAGCTGGATTCTGAGCTGCAGACATTGCGCCACTTCAGGGAGGGGGAAAGTTATCTGAACACTTTGCTCCAGGAGGTGGTCACACCCCTCAGATTAGGTAATTCAAAATTGGTCTGTGATCAGGGACAGGAGGATGTGACTGCAAGTGAAGCAGGTATGGGGACTCAGGGGGTAGCGTTTGAGGAGCCTAGGCCCCTGCAACTTTCCAACAGTTACAAGATTCTTGCAAGCTGCATGGGTGAGAGCAGGAACTGCAGGGAGGATGAACAAACTGACCACAGCACTGCCCCAGCACTGTGGTACAGGGAGCCATTCAAGTTGGGGGAAGAAATAGGAACGTAGTAGTGGTAGGGGACAGAATAATTAGGGGGGCAGATAGTGTTCTCTGCAGCCATGAGCGTGAGTCCCGAAGACTGTATTGCCTGCCCGGTGCCAGGGTAAAGGACATCTCCTCAGGGCTGGAAAGGAACTTGGAGTAGGAGGGGAGGGATCCAGTTGTTGTTGTCCAGGTTGGTACCAACGACATTGATAGGACTAGAAAGGAGGTTTTGCTGAACGAATTTGAACAGTTAGGGGCTAAATTAAATAGCAGAACCTCCAAGGTAATTATCTCAGGATAACTATCTGAGCCACTGGCAATCAGGCATACGGTAAAAAAAGTCAAGGTGTTAAATGCATGGCTCAAAGATTGGTGTGGGAGGAATGGGTTTCAATCCATGGGGTGCAGGTACCAGTACTGGGGTAGAAGGGAGCCATTCTGGTGGGACGGGCTTCACTTGAACCATGCTGGGACAGTGTCCTGGCTAATCAAATAATTAGGGTTGTAGAGAGGACTTTAACCTAAATGTGTTGGGTTTGGGGTGGGGGGTGGGGGTGGTGGTGGTTCTGGAGAGGGGATATGTAGGCTAACAAAGAAAAAGGATATGGCAGCATTGCAGCGCAGCTATTTAGGTATTAATGCCCAGAGTGGGGCAGGAAGGGACAGAGAGTGTACAAACATAAAAAAAGCAGAAAATAGGGTCAAAGGGGGAAAAAATGGTAAAAAGGCAAAATTAATAGCTCTTTACTTAAATGCACACAGAATTCTGAACAAAATAAATGGACTAATGGCACAAATAGAGGTTAATAGGTATTATCTTATAGCTTTATGGAGATGTGGTTACAAGGAGATCAAAGCTAGGAACTAAATATTCAGGGGCGTCAGGCTTTTCGAAAGTACAGGCTAGAAGGAAAGGGCAATGGGGTACCTTTGTTAGTACGAGATGGAATAAATACAATAGCATGAAATGATCTTGGATCGGCAGGTGTAGAATCCATGAGCGGAGGTAAGAAATAACAAGGGGAAGAAGACACTGGTGGGAGTAGTCTATAGGCCCCAAAACAGTAGCTATACTGTAGGACAGAGAATAAATCAGGGGATAATGAGGGCATTCAAAAAAGGCAGTAGTTTAATCATGGGTGACTTTAATCTTCATGTAGATTGGGAAAACCAGAGGTAGCCACGAGCAAGAATTCATAGAGTGTATTCGGGACAGTTTCCTAGAACAATGTGTTGTGGATCCAACCAGGGATCAGGCTATTTTGGATCTGGTAATGTGTAATGAGGCAGGTTTAATAAACGATGCCAGAATAAAAAGATCCCCTGGGAAACAGTGACTATAACATGGTAGAAGTTAGTGAAATTTGGGTCAGAAGCAACTGTGCTGAACTTAAAATAAGGATAATGAGGTCAAAGTTGGCTGGAGTGGGCTGGGAAAGGAGCTGAGCAGAAAAGATGTTTGATGAACAATGGCAGACATTTAAGAAAATAGTTCATGACTTACAACAAAGATATATTCCAGTAAGAAAGGGTTCTAGGAAGGGGGATAAACCAAACATGGTTAACCAAGGAGTTAAGGATAGTGCCAAATTGAAAGAAAAAACATACAATGTGGCAAAGGTTACAGGTAAGCCAGAGGATTGGGAAAGTTTTAAAAACCAACAAAAAATGACCAAAAAAAAATAAAGCGGGAGAAAATAAACTTTGAGGATAAACTAGCAAGCAGTATAAAAACGGACAGTAAGAGCTTCTTTAATTATAGTAAAAGGAAGAGAGAGACCAAAGTGAGCATAGGCCCCTTAGAGAATGAGGCTGGAGAAATAATAATAGGGAACCAGGAAATGGCAGAGGAGTTGAATAAATACTTTGTTTCAGTCTTCACAGTAGAAGACACTAATAGCATTCTAAAAATACTAATCAAGGGGCAAAATGGGAGGCGGGGGGAGAAATAAATACAATAACTATCACGAGAGAAAAAGTACTAGGGAAACTAATGGGGCTAAAGGGCAGTAAGCCCCCTGGACCTGATGGGTTGCATCTTAGGGTATTAAAGGAAGTAGCTACTACCAGCAGATGCACTGATAGTAATCTTCCAAGAATTCTGAAAAAAATCCCAGAAGATTGGAAAATTACTAAAGTAACACCATTATTCAAAAACAGTCAACTATAGGCCAGTTAGCTTAACATCGGTCATTGAGAATAAAGGATGTAATAGGCGACCATTTAGAAATGGATAATATAATCAAGCAGAGTCAGCATGGCCTAATGAAGGGGAAATCATGCCTGACAAATTTATTAGAATTCTTTGAGGAGGTAGCAAGCAGGCTAGATATAAAGGGGTACCAGTAGATGTAGTATATTTTGATTTCCAAAAGGCATTCAATAAGGTACCTCACATAAGGCTACTTAATAAGATAAGGGCCCCATGGTGTTGGGGGTAGTATATTAGCATGGATAGAGGATTGGCCAACTAATAGAAGACAGAGTTGGGATAAAGGGGGCATTTTCAGGATGGCAACCTGTAACTAGTGGTGCAGTCCCATAGGGATCAGTGCTGGAGAACAATTATTTGCAATATATATTAATGACTTGGATGAGGGAAGTGAATGTACTATCGCCAAGTTTGCGAAGACAAGTGGTGAGGATGACACAAAAAGTCTACAGAGGGATATAGACAGGTTAAGTGAGTGGGCAAAAATTTGGCAGATGGAATATAACGTGGAAAAATGTGAGGTTATGCACTTTGGCAGGAAGAATAGAGGAGCTGAATATTATTTAAATGGAGAAAGACTGCAGAAAGATACAGTACAGAGGGATTTGGGAGTCCTTGTGCATGAAGCCCAAAAAACTAACGTACAAGCTCAGTAGATAATAGGGAAGGCAAATGGGATGTTGGCCATTATTTCAAAGGGAATGGAGTATAAAAATAGGGAAATCTTGCTAAAACTTTACAAGATACTAGTTAGACCCACCTAGAACAAAGTGAACAGTTTTGGTCCCCTAATCTAAGGAAAGATATACTGGCATTGAAGTCAGTCCAGAGAAGGTTTACTAGATTAATCCTGGGTATGGAAGGATTTTCTTATGAGAGGTAGGTTGGGCCTGTAGTCATTGGAATTTAGAAGAATGAGAGGCGACTTTATTGAAACATATAAGATTCTTAGGGGACTGACAGGGTAGATGCTTAGAGGTTGTTTCCCCTTGTGGAAGAGTCTAGGACCAGAGGGCATAATCTCAGAGTAAGGCGTCGTCCATTTAAGACAGAGATGAGGAGGAATTTCTTCTCTCAGAGGGTAGTGAATTGGTGGAATTCTTTATTGCAGAGGGCTGTAGAGGCTGGGTCGTTAAGTATATTCAAGGCTGAGATAGACAGATTTTTAAATCAGTAAGGGAATCAAGGGTTATGGGGAAAAGGCAGGAGAGTTGAGTTGAGGATTATCAGATCAGCCATGATCTCATTGAATGGTGGAGCAGATTCGATGGGCCAAATTGCCTATTTCTGCTCCTACGTCTTATGATCTCTCCCTCCCCCTTCACATTTCATGTAAAGAAAAATGATTTATCTGCAACGATTTGATTCATTGAACTTTATCACATACAAGAATGTCTTTGAATCAGGCCAGCCTATCCACTAAATCACTCCATGACACCTGCAATGAGATGCCTCCTCAACCTCATTGGGAATAAAAGGGCTAGAATTTCCTTCTATCCAAAGAGGTGATCCGGAGCTCTCTTTTTAGGCAATGTCTCAGAATAAAGGATGATTTGCTTCCACTCTGCTTCAATGAGTTCCGAGATGACTAATAAGTCCAATGTGCAATCTGCAGACTCTGCCATGTGTGGGGTTGTGGTGTTTGAATGTTTGAAGGGTTGGGTAGCTGGGGCATTGGAACATTTGTATGCTCCCTCCGATGCCCAACATTGCTTCTGCAGATTCCCAATGGTCTCTCGATATGTTTAGTGCATTCCTGAAGGAGCTTTCTTCATTTTGATTGGTCACAAGCCAGGATTTCCCCATGAGTCAGTGGGTATGGTTGGCCTCTTTATGGATGCTTTGAGGGCATTCCTAAAGCATTTTCACTGTCCTCCTGGGAGTCTCCAGCTGAAACTGAGTTCCAAGTAAAGCACTTGTATCGGGAGTCTGGTGTCAGGTAAATGAATACCATGTTCTGCCCAGCGGAGCTGTTTTTGAATGATTAACATCTCAATGCTGGGCAAGTTGGCTTGGGAGAGGACACTGCCATTGGACGGCCTTCCTTGCCACCAGATTTGAAGGATCTTGCAAAGGCATTGCTGTTGGTATTTCTCCAGTGCTTTTAGGTGCTTAATGTAGGTTATCCAACTCTCCAAGGCATATAGGACCGTGGGGATCACTGCTGCCTGGTAAACCATGATCTTAGTCTTGGCTTTGAGATCCTTGTCAAATACTCCTTTCCACAACTGACTGAATTCTGAGCTGGCACATTGTAGACGATGTTGAATTCTGTTATCTATGTCTGTCTTCGTCAAGTGGAGGCTCCCAAGATAAGGAAAATGGTCCACATTTTCCAGGATCTTGCTGTTGATCTTAATTGACCAGGGTGGGTGTTTTGCTGTGGGGTCTGGTTGGAAAATGGCCTTAGTTTTTCGGGTGTTTAGTGAAAGGCCCATTTTCTCATATGCTTTGGAGAAGGATTTGAAAATGACCTGGAGCTCAGTTTCTGAGTGAGTGCATGCACTGAGCGAGTGCATACTGAAGCTCTATGGCTGAGGTTGGAGTGGTTTTGACTTTGAATTGAAGATGTGTAGGTTGAACAGTTTCCCATCTGTTCTGAAGGTTATCTCCATGCCTGTGGGTAATTTGCTGGAGGCGAGGTGCCATATTGCAGTGAGGAAAATGGAGAGAGCTGATGCAATGACAGTGCCTTGTTTGAACCCAGTTTTCACTGAGATAGGGTTTGTGGATGTTCCACTGGTGAGTATCACAGGCTTGCATGCCATCATGGAGTAGGTGGAGGATGGTAAAAAGTTTTTGAGAGCAGCCAAATTTAAGGAGGATACTCCCTAAGCATTCATGGTTGACAATCAGAAAGTAGGTGCCTAATCTTGGCAAAGAGATACACTACAGGTTCCAATTATCTACAAATTGCTGGGTGATTTGTGCCACTCCATCATTAGCCTGGAGAAAACCCAAAAATTGCATCCTTGCTATGAGCCTCTCTTTCCCCATTATAATTAATTGCAAGTTAAGAAATCGTTGGATTTGCAAAATAACTGCAAATTAATTTCGCTACCATTTAGGGTTAGTAATTATTGTTATAAGGGTAATGAAATGATTTATGGTTCCAAGTTGAAATTCCAGCTTGGGACTCCCAAAAAGGTAACAAATGAAGCTGTGGAGTCTCACTCCAGCAGGTGGTGAACTGTCCTTAGAGGTTTGTTAATTTTTTTTTTGTTTTGGCAGTATTTTTGTGTCCATCTTGCCATCCACACTACTGTTCTCAACAGAAGGCAATAATTTTCATGATGCAAAGTTGTTTTGACACTCAGAAGTTCGAAATAGATTTCTTTTAGAAAATAATTTTGGGTTACCATGTAAGAGCAAAAATGTTTGTACATGTTGCACACCTACTATGCCATCTCTCATCATTAATTTCTCAAGGACCAGTACAATTACCAAACACAACTGGGTTACAATGTCCTCCTGCTTATTTTTAATTTCTTTCTGCTTTTCCTTTATCCCTCTCTTAACCTACTCTTTCCCTCTTTAGTTCTCCTTCTGTATATAACTTGACTCAAATCACCACATGTCATAAGAAATAGGAGCAGTAGGCCATTCAGCCCCTCAAGCCTGCCCATTTAATAAGATCATGGCTGATCTGCCCAAGGCCTCAACACCTCTTTCGTGCCAGTTCCTCATAGCCCTCGATTCCCCGATATTTCAAAAATCTATCTTCCTCCTCTTTAAATATTTTTGTGATTTAGCCTCCACAACTCTCTGGAGTAGAGAATTCCAGACATTCACTACCCTCTGAGAGAAAAAATTACTTCTCATCTCAGTTTTAAATGCGTATCCCCTTATTCTATAGCTATGTAGCCTAGTTCGAGATTCTCCCACTAGTGGAAACATCTTCTCAACATCTACCCTGTCAAGCCCCCTCAGAAGCTTGTACGTTTCAACAAGGTCACCCTTCATTCTTCTAAACTCTAATGAATAAAGGCCTAACCTGTTTAGCCGTTCTTGATAAGTCAACCCCTTCATCCCAGGAATCGGCCTAGTGAATCTCTTTTGAACTGCCTCCAATGCCAGTATATCCTTTCTTAAATTGGGGACCAAAACTATACACAATACTCCAGGTGTACTTCCATCTCCATCACTGATTTTATTTTCTCTATTCTTAAATTTAATTGGTTAAGAAGATAGACCATTGATCCCAGATGTGACTCCAAAATCGCTTGTTGCACAAATATAGTGTAGAACATAGATCTTAAGGATGATGTAAGAAAGTCCAATTCACATCTCACATCACAAGAAGTGCCATTCCAGTCATTTCTGGACTATTGAGACTCAGCACAGTTAGAATCAGGCTAACTCGCTCAGCCCAACTTTCTGTCTCTCTCTTGCAGCTACATCTGCATCTAGGTGTCCCTGGAGAGGGGACATGAGATGTCTGCCATACACTGGAGGCCTTCGGGGACCAGGGGTACCAGAGGGACTGGAGTGCATCATCAACCTTGGGAACGTCATTTTTATTTGACTTAAGTTTCCTTTAAAGTTTAATTTTTATTTTGTTAAAGTTTACTAGTGTGTGTCCCTTTAAGAAGGGGGAACTCATTAACTTCATTTAAATATTTGATTTAAAAACCATCATTGGTTCAAATAAAAGAAGTAGAATCTGGCGGCAACGCATCTGCATCAGTCAGAGTTTATGAGAGGCCAGAAAAAGAAGTGAGTTAAGTCAAACCTGAAGATGACAAACGTGCAGATAAGAGTCTCAACAATGAGTCTGTGATATAAGTAAGCTTTGATGAACACCTCATACAACTGACCTTAAAAATAAAGCAATAAGCCACCTAATGTGTATTAAACAGAATAACTCAAGAGTTATTGATAACCGAAGTCTTCAGACAGCTAAAGGAGTTCCTGTATCCTCAACCAATTTGCCATGTTTCACACCTTTAGTATTTCTTATCAGCTTTGTTCAACTGATTGCATTCTCAATCTGAAGGCTGCGGGTTCAAGCCTCCCTCCAAGACTTGAGAGCATAGACCAGAGAGCTATTTCTGTGCAATACTGAGGGGAGTACAGAATTGTTTGTTTAACATCCAGAACAGAATATCTCAAAGGTGCTGCCAAGTGAGTGTTATGAATTCCATTTATTTGAAGATGAGAGTATCCTGGCCAACATTACTTTCTCATCCAACACCACCAAAGATACACTGCTCGGTCATTCATCTCACTGTCGTTTACAGGACCTAATAACAAGTGACCATTCAACATAATTCATTGCCTTGAGATGCTAGGAGGCGTTTCCTACATTAAAATAGCAACTGCTCTTCAAAAGTACTTCATTGGCTGCAAAGCGCTTTGGGATGTGCTGAGATCATGAAAGGCACTACCTAACTGCAAGGTTTTTATCCCCCCCCCCTTTTATAGTGAGACTCCACAGCTTCATTTGTTACCTTTTTGGGAGTCCTAAGCTGGAATTTCAACTTGGAACCATAAATCATTTCATTACCCTTATAACAATAATTACTAACCCTAAATGGTAGCAGCGAAATTAATTTGCAGTTATTTTGCAAATCCAACGATTTCTTAACTTGCAATTAATTATAATGGGGAAAGAGAGGCTCATAGCAAGGATGCAATTTTTGGGTTTTCTCCAGGCTAATGATGGAGTGGCACAAATCACCCAGCAATTTGTAGATAATTGGAACCTGTAGTGTACCTCTTTGCCAAGATTAGGCACCTACTTTCTGACTGTCAACCATGAATGCTCAGGGAGTATCCTCCTTAAATTTGGCTGCTCTCAAAAACTTTTTACCATCCTCCACCTTTCATTTAAATACATGCTAACACTGCCATTTGAATTCTTCAGTAAGACCTGGCAACTACAGTCAGTCCAAAAACCAACGATTCTGATTCTAAATTTATGGAAAAGATTTTTCCACTAAGAATAAAGTCAAATGTTTACGTGGGTGCAAGAAACGCTAGTGCACCCACAATCGTGGCAAAAATTCGCGTAACATGAGGATTCACATAACAAATTCTGTAAAAGACTCTGGAAATAAAGGCATCGGGTTTATTTGATTCAAAGGCTGCAGCAAACTGTTGCAAGGCAGTCTAGAAATCAGGGCCAGCGACTCAAGAATAAGTGACTTTCGGTAAAAAAAAAGCAGTAAAAATCGCGAGTAAAATTGGCTCTATTCGTCTTTATTTATCTCAGCCCCTCTTCCCAAAAATATTTTAGATGAAAAACGTTAAAACACGACGCGTTTATGTCATAGATTACTTACAACTGCAAAATTTATAAAAAAATAAATTCAGCGAGGTTTACATCAATTTATTTCCAGACGTATTTCTTCCGTTAGCCTTTTCGCCCGTTACCCAGGGAAACGCTCGCGCTTTCGGGACCCCCCTTCAGGCACAGCCGGGCATCAATGCTTAGGATGGCCAATAGATTTCATGTATCGAGGTCACGTGGAACAGAGGTAGCCTATCAGGACTCTGGAAAACCTCGAAGGCCAAGACTCTTGTTGGTCCAAAAGTTCAGTGGAGCAGTTGCTATGATGTTTTTAAGCGCCGTTTTCTAACTGAATCTTTTACATCCTATATACGAAGAGACCTTTTATTCATTAATTGGCTATTGATTCGTACAGCGATCGTTCAGGGAAATACCGACCTGCTAGGAAAGACAAGGTACTTTAAATTGTAGATTAAATTTCCCAAAGGCACTTTAGCACCATTAATTTTCCTGAACCAGGTGCCATTTTCTAACTAAGAGAATATTCGAGCAACCTGCTCCCTGTCAACTCTTTGTCTATTTTTTTGTGTGGTAAACGAACGTTAGCAAGAGTGATGACTCCCCTGTCATATTATTCCCTCCCATAATAGGAGTAAAGAGTAAAACATATTTGACTGTGCACTCACCAATCTACCTGTCGAAGGTGCTTGTCTCCATGACAATATTGGGAGGATGAGCACCGCACAGTCCTTTTGGAAATGAAGTCCAATTCTCACACTGAGGACGCCTTCCATCATGTTGTGTGGCACTACCACTGTGCTAAGCGCAATAGATTCAAAACAGTTCAGCAGTTCAAACTGGGCATCCATGAGGCATTGAGGGCCATCAACAGCAACAGAATTGTATTTCACCACAATCTGTAATGTCATGACCCGGCATATCCTTCACTCAACCATTACTGTTGTGATATGGTGTGCTTGCACCTTTAAGGAAGTGTATCACAAACTATTGTCAATCATTACTACCTCAATGGGATATGATAAATTAGTCCCATGACTTGAAGTCAGTCTGCAAGCAGCAGGAGCAGAGTACAATACTTAGTCTCCCAGTTAACTCTATCTGCATATAGTCTTATCTTCAAAAAGAATTGACATTATTTTTGCACCAATCCTTGTGTTATGATTGGCATGTTTAGAAGAACAACAGCATAGTTTTAAACATTTGACTGAGCAGAATACAAGCCTCAACCCCTCACATCTGGCAAAGAAAAAGACGTGTGAAAGTGAAGAAACTATCAAAACACGCCCTGTGTAAGTGATTCTGCAGTTCTACAAGAATCTTCCTCACACTGTTCATTGTTCTAGGATTGCACCTCACTCTAGGCAGCAGGCATCGAGTCCCAGTAAGATTGTCTAAATCTGGGAGAGCTTAAACAGTAAAAGTCTACCTGTTGTGAAGTTTCAGTGGGAACAGAAATTAAACAGCACACTCCAGGTGGTCTTGCTTTAAGTAGAACTCCACTGACAGGAGAATTTATTACTGGAGGTCTGGGAAAACTAAATACTACAGATTCGGCTGGGAAGAAGAATGTACCCAGAAACAATTCCTAACTGCTAAAACAAGCCTGTAAAAAAAAGTTTTTTCACTGTTTGCTTTCACTTTTGAAATCCTGCAGCCATTTTCCTGCCTGAATCACTGCTTTGTAGCTTATGTAAAGCTCGGAAAAATCAGAAAGAGCCCAATAGCACCACCATTGCAGTCAAGCAAGTAAACTATGACCACGCTAAGGCAGTAGCCATTAAAGGTACTGCAACTCAGAGCTAAATTAACTCTAAAATAGCTGGGTGAGACTTGCATAGCTGTCAAAAGCTCTAGATAACATTAAAAATCCTACAAAATGCTAAAAGAGAACCATAAAATTTCCAACACGCAATTGAAAGACAACAGAACTCCTATCTGAATTTACTTTGTTCTGCCAATGCACCGAGCTGTGTTTTCTGGATTTCAATATTTCCGAACCAGATAAGCCATTAAAATTGCTATCGGCAATGAAGGCCTCCACAGATTGAACGCGTCAGGCCTATCCAATGGCCATCTTAAAAATCCAGAAAAAATATAGCCAACACTCGAAGTTCAGTTACAAGTGAAGCTAAACTTCAGAATATAGTATATAGAATTAGTGTCCTTTAGGCAACAACTGACAGAGACCTTGATCAGTTCATAAGTAGTTGCAGAGACAGGGGGCATGATTGTGACTTTACAGCAGCAGAACTAGCCGACAGAATAATCGAGTTTGTAATAGCATCTACCCCAATGGAAACGCTAATACAAAGCAGATGCAAGTACAAAGTCATACTAATGGGTAGACAGAGTCTACAGGCTATGTGTAATTCGTCCATCATCAGCAGAATAGCCAATGCAGGCAAGTCTAATAAGCAATGCGGGAGGTGCGGACTCATTTGTGCATCCAGAAATTGCCTAGCTTTTAATGAAGTATGTAAGCCATGTGGTTCAACGTCACAAGAAGCCACAACCAGAGGCCAGACAGTAAGCATTCTAAACAACCAAAAATGTGTACTGAACAGCTTCAAGACAAGATTCACAAAATGTCTAGCCAAGCTACACAGTCAGATGATGCGAATGACCAGATCATTGACACAAAAAGTGAGCAGACATGCAACGCAGTGATTAACAAAGACTGTATTGGCACCAATAGTAATACCTACGGGAGATTTTGCCATCGTCCACAGATTATATGCCCACAATTGCAGGGTCAGCATAATCTATATGCAAAGCTGGATACTGATGCAGATGCAAACATCCTTTCACTTCGCACACTGAAATGTATGTATCCATAAAAGTGGCAAAGTGATGATTCAACCAACCAACGCCAAACTCACCACGTGCCATTGGAAACCCCGCGCATACACTGGGAAAAGATCACCTAAATTTGCAACGTAGACCAGCAGCCGACACGCTTGCAGAACAGTTCGAACCAAAAACATATACCCATTCTGAATTTGCACACTTCATCCCACTGCGGAACCAATGCGGAATTACTGTTGGCAGACAAGTGCAGGCAAACCTCCTCAGTCATCACTCATCCATACTCCCAGGTCTACGTGATGCATTACTCAAAAAAGGGGAAGATGAAAGATGCCCATGACTAGCATGCAGGTAACGAATTGCCCAACCTGAGCATCGGACAGAAAGTTCAAGTACAACACCCAAATGATTGCACCTGGAATCCAACAGAAATTGCCAACATATACCTAGAACCAAGGTTGTATCACGTACGAACAACAAATGGTATGGCAGTGCAATGAAAAAGATGCCAAATCAGAACAATATCATAAACAGAGACTCCCAAGTATTCCTGTTGCGAACAGAACATGGTCTAAGACTCAACAAAAACAAAGTACCCCAAACAGCATTCTGAAAATGTACAACAGCATCTGGCAAAACTCTTCATAACTAAAGTTGGACAGATAAGCAAACCACTGATACATTTCAGAGACTTGTAAATTTATTGTTCTGTGTTAAAGTACATGCAGACACAATGTTATTTTCTTTTGCTTTCATGTAAATAGTTTGATTCTTTAAAGATGAACCTTTAGTTTAGAAGGGGGATGTTGTGATATGCTGTGCATACACCTTTAAGGTAGCATATCTTAAATTATTGTCGATCATTACTACTTTGACACGATAAAATATATTAGTCCCATGACTTGAAGTCATTCTACAAGCAGCAGTACTAGACATTAGATGTAGAATACTTAGTCTTCTAGTTAATTCTATCTGTATATAGTATTAACTTCAAAAAGACCCACATTATTTTTTCACCAATGCTTGTGTATAATTGATACATTTACACCGAGTGCAAGACAGATGTAACAATTACCATCAAATCAGTGGATCAACCCTGGTTCATTGAGTTTAGAAAAGATACCAGGAGCAGTTTCAGACATATCTAAAAATGAGTCAACCTGGTGTAGCTACAACTTAGGACTACATGCTAAATATTAGAAACAGCATGCTATAGACAGAGCCAGGTGATCCCACAACCCCAAAACTAATTTGATCAAAGCTGTGCAGACCTGCCTTCTGAAGTGGTTAATTATGATAGATAATTAACAACCAGGAGGAGGAGGAGGCTCCATGAACATCCCCATCCTCAATGATGGCAGAGCCCAGCAAAAGTGCAAATGTCAAAACTGAAGCATTTGCAACCGTCTTCAGCTAGAAGTGCCAACTGGATGATCCATGTTGGCCTCCCAAAGTCCCAACCATCGCAGAAGCCAGCCTTCAGCCAATTTGGTTCATTTCCAAGTGGTAGCAGGAAACCGCTACACGCAGTGGACACAGCAAAGGCCATAAGGCTAACAACATTTTGGCTGTAGTGCTTAAAACTTGTGCTCCAAAACTAGCTGTGCCTTTAGCCAAATTTTTCAAATTGTTACAAATATGATGTTTATAAGATACTGTATTATGTTTTGGGACAGTATTTTTAAGCTTAGTGTAAAATGAAGGGGGTCATGTGACCTGTTCTGAAGTCTGCCTAACAGTGAGCCTAGGTGGTTTGATTGCCAGAAATCAAAAGAAGGTTTAGATTGTTTTACTGAGAAGAAGGTGCAAGGTATTTATCCTTCGAGACAATGGCAGCAGCCAGTGACAATTAGCAATATTACATAGTGACTTATAGGTCTTCACACAATGGGTAGATTTGGGTGGAGTCTGCAATCTGAGCACAATTGTGCCCAAACTTATTCCTGTTTTAAGGAGTTTCTGCTCAAACTCATTTGCAAATCAATGAATGCAAATTCGGCCATGAATCATCGCAGATGCAGTATTAGGTTTTGGGACAGCATTTTTAAATTTAGCGTAAAATGAAGGGGATCATGTGACTTGTTGTGAAGTCTGCCTAACAGTGAACCTGGGTGATTTGATTGTTAGAGATCAAAATAAGGTTTAAATTGTTTTATTGGGAAGAAAATGCAAGGTATTTATCCTTGGAGACAACCTTTCATCTGAAGCAGGAGCTTTGAAGATTTTGTAAGGAAGATTCTCTCGAAACAATGACACATTCCCAGAAACACTCTTGTAACTAAACTAAGCCACCGTGCCTCTCTAGCTCTTTCCTCCTTTGATTGAGTGTTTGGTCACCTATCATAATATCTCATTATGTGACATAGTGGCAAATTTTGTTTTATTACAAGTATGTGGAATACCTTTGTATGTTTTACTACATTAAAGATGCTTTATTAGTAGAAGTTCTTTTTATATTTATCCTCGTATTCATCACATTTTGTATGAACCACTAATAAATCGCAATTGAATAACTTTTCAAGAAATAAAGTTAGACACATCTTATTAACCTTGAACCTGACCTCTCCCAAAGCTGTTATCCTAGGGAAATTTTCCAACAGCAGCATTGGTAGCCTCTAATTGACCTCAGCATGTGATAGCTTAGAGGGAGGGAATATCTGATCAGTGACCTTAAAGAGACACATGCTTTTAGCACCTATGATCTCAACTATGCTCCAGACTCCCCATGAGCAATGCCACAGGAAATCATATAAAATGGGAAAAGCAATTTTAAATGGTAAGCGAGTATGTAAGACTCCTCCAGAGGTCCCCAGCATCACAGTCTTCAGCCAATTCGATATCAAGAAACAGCTAAAGGCACTGGATACTGCAAAGGCTATGGGTTCTGACAAAATTCCGGCAATAGTACCAAAGATTTGTGCTCCAGAATTTGTCAGTCCCCTAGCCATGTTGTTCCAGTACAGCTACTCCACTGGCATCTACCCAGCAATGTGAAAAATTGCCCATGTATGATCCATCCACAAAAAGCAGGACAAATCCAACCCGTCCAATTACTGCCCCATCAGTCTACTCTTGATCATCAGTAAAGTGATGGAAGGGGTCATCAACAGTGCTATCAAGTGGCACTCGCTTAGAAATAACCTGCTCACTGACGCTCAGTTTGGGTTCCACCAGGATCACTCAGCTCCTAACCTCATGACAGCCTTGGTTCAAACACGGACAAAAGAGCTGAACTCCCAAGGTGAGCTGAGAGTGACTACCCTTGACATCAAGGCAGCATTTAACCGAGTATGGTTTCAAGGAGCCCTAGCAAAACTGCAGTCAGTGGAAATCAGGGGAAAATTCTCTGCTGGTTGGAGCCATACCTAGCACAATGGAAGACGGTTGTGGTTTTTAGAGGTCAATCATCTCAGTTCCAGGACATCACTGCAGGAGTTCCTCAGGACAGTGTCCTCGGCCCAACCAACTTCAGCTGCTTCATCAATGACCTTCCTTCCATCATAAGGTCAGAAGTGGGAATGTTCACTGATGAATGTTCAGCATCATTCATGGCTTCTCAGATACTGAAGCAGTCCATGTCCAAATGCAGCAAGACTTGGACAATATCCAGGCTTGGGCTGACAAGTGGCAGGTAACATTCATGCCACACAAGTGTCAGGCAATGATCATCTCCAACAAGAGAGATGTTCAATGGCATTATCATTACTGAATCCCCCATTATCAACATCCTGGGGTTTACCATTGGCCAGAAACTGAACTGGACTAACCATATAAATACTGTGGCTACAAGAGCAAGTCAGAGGCTAGGAATTGTGTGTCAAGTAACTCACCTCCTGACTCCCCAAAGCCTGTCCACCATCTACAAGGCACAAGTCAGGAGTGTGATGGAATACTCCCCACTTGCCTGGGTGAGTGCAGCTCCCACAACACTCAGGAAGCTTGACACTGTCCAGGACAAAGCAGCCCACTTAATTGGCACCACATCCACAAACATTCACTCCCTCCACCCAGCCAACAAAGCCCACATCCCATGAATGAATAAAAAAGAAAATCCACAAACATTCCCTCCCGCCACCACTGACACACAGTGGCAGCAGTATGTACCATCTACAAGATGCACTGCAGGAGCTCACCAAGCCTCCTCAGACAGCACCTTCCAAACCCACAACCACTACCATCTAGAAGGACAAGGCAACAGATAGATGGGAACACCACCACCTGGAAGTTCCCCCCCAAGCCACGCACCATCCTGACTTGGAAATATATCACCATTCCTTCGCTGTCGGTGGGTCAAAATCCTGGAACTCCCTCGCTAACAGCACTGTAAATGTACCTACACCATGTGGACTGCAGTAGTTCAAGAAGACAGCTCATCTCCTTCTCATGGACAATTGGAGATGGGCAATAAATGCTGGCCTAGCCAGCGATGCCGACATCCCATGAATGAATAAAAAAAAAGAATCAAGTGCTGTGAGAGAACATGTAAGAAAGATTGAGCACATATAGAAAGGTTATGTGCATTTGAAAGTATGCAACAGAAGGATTATGAGTGTATGAGGGAGTATGTGAAAGGGTTAAAATTGGGCATGTGAGAGAATGAGGATTGTATAAGTGTCAGAGTGTTTAACAGAAGGTTGAGTATAGGTCAAGGATTGCGATTCTTTGAGAGTGTAAGTGTATGAGTGAGAGGACGTGAGTTTTAAGAAATGGATTTCGTTGTATGTGTGTTTCAGAGCATGCATGAGAACTTTGTATGAATTGAACTGATTTTAGTTTTCTATAGTTGCACCAGAGAATGAATTAGATCTCAATATTTTATGGGCAGAATTTTATATTTGGTGTGCAAGCGCGCGCCTGACGTGCCGGAACATAAAATGACACGCAATGACGTCAGTCATGCGTCCTGACATCATCGTGAACTCACACGATATTTCATTCGGCGGGCGTGCGCCGACAATTGAAAGGCCATTGACAAGGTAATTGAGTTAAATTTTACGCTGCCCTTCCAACCTTACGGTTGGCAAGCAGGTGAAAAGGTCAAGCAGCCTTTACGTTTTTTAGGAAACCTCATCCCCGAGCGGGATGAGGTTTCCTAAAGCTAATACTAATTAAATAAAAACTTTCTTTTGAAAATAAAAACGTGTCCCATTTCATTTTTTAATGTCTTTAGTTATTTTTCAAAAAAGCGCTTCAATCTCCCTGAGGCAGCTCTACGCATGCACAAACTGCACGCTAGACCTGACTCTCCCTCCTCCCCCCGCCCGCACAGGTAGCGCTCCTACCACTCGTGATCCACGCAGGGCAGACCTTAATTGGCCCGTCCGAGTGAAATCGCGGTGCGGAGCCAATTGCATTTGGCTCTGTGACCGCTCCCGCCGAGCCCGCCCGACAACTGGAAAATCCTAGCCTATGTGTACAGTTCTGAATTCTTTCTGACCTCTGTGAAATAATCACTCTTAATACAAAGCAACATTTGAAGGAGCTCCCAGGACTATTGAATCAGCTCTGGAACAAGGTTCAGGAAAATTGGCCAACATTGCTGCTCCTGATTACTATCCAATGAGCAACATTTGAGCACATAATTGGGTTTGTCTGAGGTACTCCACTTCTTGCTGATGGTTAAATAGCCTTATGATACGCAGGTCTGGATTTTCTGCTGCTGGGTCTCCATTGTTGCAGCCTGAATCAGGATTCAAAGGAGAAACCAAACCACCACTGGGCAACTAGAGATGGACAATAAATATGCATCACATACATCCTGAGAAATTTAAAACAACTGTTCCTCAAAGCAACTTGATAGCTTGAAGGTAAGGATGTGTCAGGTGGTAGGTCTATTGACCACAATTGTTCATGCTGCATGTTCCTGGATTTCACCAGTCCCAGTGCTGGGAAGAGAGTTATAGAAAAGGGACAAAATCATTTCAATAGAGAGGGAGACCCTGACCCTTCTCGCAAAATTATGAGTGATGGTCTACAAAGCAGATTCCACAGATGTTGAAGAACCTGTACTTGTGGCAGCTGTGCATTGCAGTATGATACATACAGTGGTAGGAGGGAGGTACATGAAAAATGTAAAACCAGATGAGGCATTGCTGGAATCTTAGGCCATAAGTACACAGTTATATTTTTTGTTGAGAACTGTATTACTTTGCACCAATATTCAGACATTCTAATATAAACCTGGAGTCTGGGCTGTGCTTAGTCCCAAATCACATTGAAGTCAACTAGGTGACAAACTCTTGAACAAGGAGGTGAAAACTGCTCTACTAGTAAGCACTAGAGTGTTTACAAGAGAAGAGCAAGCATGTCTCTCATTCCCTCTCTAGTGAAGTGTCTCTGACTCCTCATTCCACTTCACCTCAGAGTAAGGTTGAGTTCATAGAATGTATTTTGGACAATTTCTTAAAACAGTACGTTCTAGAGTCGACCAGGGAGCTGGATATTCTAGACCTAGTAATGTGCAATGAGACAGGATTAATCAAGAACCTCATAATAAAGGTGCCTTTAGATGACAGCGATCATAACATGATATAATTCCACATTCAATGTGAAGGGGAGAAGTGTGGGTCTAAGATTAGTGTTTTAAACCTAAATAAAGGTAATTATAAGGGTATGAAGACAGAGCTAGCTAAAGTGAGCTGGGAAACTAGGTTAGAAAGTCAGACAGTAGAGATGCAGTGGCAGACTTCTAAGGTTATATTTAATAACTCTCAACAAATATTTATCCCACTGAGAAAGAAAGACTTTTTGAGAAAAATGCATCATCTGTGGCTAAATAAGGAAGTTAAGGAAAGTATCAAATTGAAAGAAACAATATACACTGATCAGTCAAATTTAAAGAACCAGCAAAGAATTGAGAAAGATAATACAGAGGGAGAAAGTAGAGTATGAGAGAAAGTTAGCTAGTTGTATAAAAAACAGAGAGTAAGAATTTCTACAAGTATTTAAGGAGGAAAACAATATCTAAAGCTGGTGTTGGTCATCTAGAGAGAGTCTAGGGAATTGATAATGGAAAATAAGGAAATGGCACAGGCGTTGAACAAGTATTCTGTGCCCATCTTCACTGTTGAAGACATAGAAAACTTCCCAAAGATACTTGAAAATCAAGAGGTGAAAGGGAGGGAGGAACTTAAAACAATCACCATAACCAGGAAAACGGTGCTGGGAAAACTATTAGAACTAAAGGTTGACAAGTCCCCAGGACCAGATGGCCTACATCCTCGGTTTGTAAAATCAGTGGCTGCAGAGATAATAGAGGCATTAGTTATAATCTTCAAAAATTCCTTAGATTCTCAAAGCATCCCAGCAGATTGGAAAATAGCAAATGTAACCTTTGTTCAAGAAAATGGGGAGATAGAAAGCAGGAAACTATAAGCCAGTTAGCCCAATGCCTGTCATTGGGAAATTGTTAGAATCCATTATTAAGGAGGTTATAGCAGGATACTTAGAAAATCATTATGGGATCAGGCACAGTCAACATGGTTTTGTGGAAGAGAAATCATGTTTAACTAATTAATTAGAGTTCTTTGAGGAAGAACAAGCAAGGTGGATAAAAGGGATTAAAACGGAAAACACTGGAAAAACTCAGCAGGTCTGACAGCATCTGTGGAGAGAGAAACGGAGTTAACGTTTCATGTCCATGTACTCTTAAGAGCTCTGAAGAAGAGTCATACAGACTCGAAATGTTAACTCTGTTTCTTTCTCCATAGATGCTGTCAGACCTGCTGAGTTTTTCCAGCATTTTCTGTTTTTATTTCAGATTTTCAGCATCTGCAGTATTTTGCTTTTATTTTAATGGATAAAAGGAACCTATAGATGTGGTGTACTTCATTAGATAAGTGCCACATCAAAGATCACTACACAAGATAAGAGCACACGGTGTAGGGGGTAACACTTTAGCATGGATAAAGGATTGGTTGGCTAACAGGAAGCAGAGAGTAGGGATAAATGAGTCATTTTCAGATTTGCAAACTAACAAGTGGAGTGCCACAGGGATCAGTGCTGGGGCCTCAACTACTTACAATCTATACCAATGTCTTAGATGAAGGGACTGAATGTATGGTAGCTAACTTCGCCAATGACATCAAGATAGGTAGGAAAGTAAGTTGTAAAGAGGAGGTAAAAAAATCTACAAAGGGATATAGATAGATTAAGTAGGCAAAATTTGGCAGATGGGGTACGATGTGGGAAAATGTGAACTTGTCCACTTTGGCAGGAAGAATAGAAAAGCAGTATACTATTTAAATGGAGAGCAATTGCAGAACTCAGTGGTACAGAGAAATCTGGTTGTCCTGGTACATGAATCACAAAATGTTAGTATGCAGGTACAGCAAGTGATTAGGAAGGCAAATGGAATCATGGTATTTATTGCAATGGGAATGGAATATAAAATTAGGGAAGTTTTACTATAGCTGTACAGGGCCTTGGTGAGACCATATCTGGAGAACTACATACAGTTTTGGTCTCCTTAGTTGAAAAAGGATATAATTGTGTTAGAAGCAATTCAGAGAAGGTTCAGTCGACTCATTCCTGCGCTGAAGGACTTATGAAGAAAGGTTAAACAGAATGTGCCTATACCCATTGGAGCTTAGAAGAATGAGAAGTGATCTTATTGAAACATATAAGATCTTGAGGGAACCTGATAGGGTGGATTCTTGGAGGGGGAGACTAGTATTAGGGGACAGTTTAAAAATAAGAAGTCTCCCTTTTAAGATGGAGATGAGATTTTTATTTTCTTTGAGAGTTGTTAGTCCATGGAATTCTCTTCCCCAGAAAACAGTGGAAGCTTGGCCATTGAATTTATTCAAGGCTGAGTTAGATAGATTTTGGGAGTCAAAGGTTATGGGGGCAGACAAGAAGGTGAGTTGAGAGCACAACCAGATCAACCAGGATCTTATCAAATGGCAACACAGGCTCAAACCTCCTCCTGCTCCTAAGTCCTATGTTCACCATGTTCCTAGTTTGGGCCTTAATTTCTGATTTATGCAACAACTTCCTACAAAAACACTTTGCATCAGCATTCTAACACCCGATTTCATCACGGTATTCATCGAAGAACCAGTATATCAAAATTCTGAAGTAGAAACCCTTTACTTAAGTTCACAAATGAACAATGTCTACACCACACATTAATTTGTTCCCTAGCAAAAGCCTGTGCCTTTGGGGAAAAGAGAACTTATGGAGGAGGGACTATAAATGGATGATCAGTTGCATAGTGGGTTTTTACTACTTGGACAGGGAGCCTAGTGGCTGGGGTTGACAGCATTATTTTGCAGGTCTTCAAGTTAGAAAATTTACTTTAATAGTATGACCAAGTGAAGGTTCCTGTCTCACCCACCATCAGCTGACAGCTAACAAAGCACTCCCATGACACAGGACCTCAAAAAACCCATGCACCTGTATGTAACCCTGCTGCAATACACTCCACAGCCTACAAACTGATGACCCACCTCTCAATGGCACATCTCCTGGTTGACTGCAAATTTCACTAACCGCAATGTACTAACTGACCAAGTGGTGAAGCTCCAGGCTTCAACCTTCCATAGAAAGTCTGGACAACTCTCAACTGAGGACAGGCCAGGGAAGATGTAGCCATTTGCTCCAGTGGAACATGAGGAACAGCTCAAATTATGACTGGCCATCCAAGACCATTGGCCACATACTGAAACTCCTCCTGCCCTATGAGATCTATTCCTGGTGACATCCAAACCATTCATCAGCAGAAGCCGTTGAATGGATCGTTAACCTCTATGTCAAACTATAATTGCTTCCCCAGCCATACAAGTATTTATAAAGCTCCACATTATATACACTTCCTGATAATCAATTGAAAACCAGCTTGCTTTACAGCAGAACAACTTCAAGACTTTTCCTAGTGAAAGATAGGTTCCCAAACCAAAAGTTTGGCAAAAGTTATTAATTAGGTTTGCTGCAGGTTTTATTTTTAGGTTGAGAAAATTTGGGAAGGGGCAAAGTCCCTTTGTCACGTAGAAATTGTAGCCCAAGAAAGATCATCAAGTTTGCTTTCTACTATCTTGGTGGTCACCAAAATAAAACAATAATAGAAATGTTGACTAATCATAGCTATCAATGTTTATCAGTTGCATAAATTGAAGAGTAAATCAAAAAGTAGTGGTTGAGTGACACCAAACTTGGGTTTTAAAAACCCGTAATGTGCATGGGTGGAAGCATGAAATCTTGGAAAAGAATGAGTTGTGGTTGCAGGAGCTCATTTGTGAGAAAATAGTGAAGTACAAGTGCTTCTAGGGAGTAGAAATTTATTTTGGGCAATGGCACAACATTGACAGATTCAGGCCAACTACCCATGATACAAAATGCCTGAGATTCAGTTATTGTAGTCAATGGAATTAAATATCAGGCACTTCCCTGTCCTGTCCTCAAGCAGTTGAGAGTTGTCCAGATTTTCCGTGGAAAGTTGAAGCCTGGGGATTCACCACTCGGGTCAGTTAGTATGTTGCGGCTCTGGAGTATAATGGCACTGATCCAATACTGAGCTCTTTGCACCACCACCCAAGACCAATTTCTACCCCTAAATCCCTTATCTTTCTGTAATATTGGAGAGAGTAAACTTCCTTTTTGTTGAAAAGCATCTCCCCAGGAAAGTTGTACAAACTGCTGATTTTGTTCTGTTGAAACCTGCATGAATAATTAAATTGGCAACCACCCATCTATAAAGACATGTTGGGTCTTGTATACAGTTACAATGACTTGCACCTTTAAGATGAAAACATCTTTGATGGTCATCTGTCTGAATATGGAATAAATTCATCCATTGTGCTTGGTCTAGTGTTGCATTAGATTCCAGTACGTGGCCAAGTCAGCATGAATAAAGCAAGCATTTAATATGTATGAGACAATGCAGATGTAGATTTTTTTTCCTTCATAGAGTAACAGAGCAATGAATATGTAGAATAGTTTCTCAATTAAAAATATATTTGGAATCAATGAAAGGAAATCAATACCTGAAACATAAATGTTGTCCACAACACATGCTAAATTAAATTAGAAGGAACCAAATTTAATACCTGGAGGCAAACATCAACTGTGTCTCAATGGTAGCACTCTTCTTGCCTCTGAGTCAGATGGTTGTGGATGTAAGTTCCACTGTGTGGACTTGAGCACAACATCTAGCCTGACATCCCAGTGAAGGAATGCTGCTCTGTTGAAGATGCCATCTTTTGGATGAGATGTTAATTGATACCACATTTGCCCTCTCAGGTTGATGTAAAAGATCCTGTGATATTATTTGAATAAGGGCAAGGTGTCCAGTGTTCTGGGCCCAATATTTATTCCTCAACCAACATCTAAAACAGTTTACCTAGTCATTATCACACTTTGTTTGTGGGAGCTTGCTGTGCATAAATTTGCTGCTGCGTATCCTACAACAGTGACTACACTGCAAAAGTACTTCATTGGCTTTGGATATCCTGAGACTATGAAAGTCACTAAATAAATGTAAGCCTTTCTTTTAACTGATTTCAGGCAAGGCAGCAGTCAAGGTGCTGCAATTCCCCTCAGTAGCCTAATAGATGGCCTGTCCATTGTAGAGCTGCTTGAGAAAGAGAAGAATCAGCCAGGCCCAAGTTCTAATCGCTGCCCAAGTGACTCCTGCTGGAAAGTAAATGGGGAAGTTATTTTGGTCATCTGACCTAATATCTCTTTATGTGCCATATTTTGTTTGTTGGTATGAAGATTTTTCCTCATGTTTGAGCCTCAGCTGAGACCAGGGTTAAATGTGGTTGTAATGCCCTCTAGAGGAAATTATTATACTGTAATGAGATAAACTATTATAAATAAGCTACGAATGAAGCAAGTATCAGAGACTTGCTGGCATCCATGAAATTGCATCCCTGAAAGTATTCGATACTTTCAGGGAAGGAGATGAAAAACCAATTTCTAACAGCCAGTTGGTGAAGTAGGAGACCAGAAGCTAATCTTTACTCAGTTTTGATTTATTCACAGAGTAAAACATTGTGTGTGGCTCTAACGTTACCACCCCATCAATGTCAATAAATGTCTCTTTATGTCTGCTCAAGTAATCATCTAATGAATGCCCTCTGCTGTATATACTTAACCTTAATTTATATAATTAACAGCAGAGGGGGAAAGGCCAAGAAGTATTAAAAAGACAATTTCTGATTAGGAATAGGAGTGAGGATAATTGCTTATTGTTCCTCTCACAATTTTTCTCCCTTTCTTTTCACCCTACCTCCCCATCACTCCCATTGGGTTATGGGTTCCACATGGGAAAAAATATAGAATCAAGTGCTATAAAGACAAGTATGGACAGAGATGATTCAATACTCTCTTCTTCATGCAATGCGGAAATTGCTGACAAGGCCAGCATTTATTGCCCTTGAGAAGGTGGTGGTGAGCTGCCTTCTTGAACTGCTGCAGTCTGCGTGGTATAGGTATGCCCACGGTACTGATAGGTAGGGAGTTCCAGGATTTTGACCCAGTGACTTTGAAGGAAAAGTGATGTATTTCCTGATCTGGTGGCTGATTTGGAAGGGAACTTGAAGGTGGTGATGTTCCCATGTGCCTGCTACCCTTGTCCTTCTTGACAGTAGAGGTCACAGATTCAGAAGATATTGTGGAAGCAGCCTTGATGAGTTGCTCCAGGGAATCTTGTAGATTGAACACATTGTGCCAGTGGTGGAGGGAGTGAATATTCAAGATGGTGTATGGAGTGACAATCAAACAGGCTGCTTGTCCTGGATGGTGTTAAACTCATGCAGGCTTTTCTAGTATCTCATCCAGACAGTCATTGTCCATGTGTGAATCTTGATAGTAAGCATTGGCACCAGCAACTTGCACTTACATAGTGCTTTCAACATAGTGAAATTTTCTCAGGCACTTCCCAGAAGTAAATCAGACAAAATGGACACCAAGCCCAAGAAGATGATATTAGATGAAAAAACAAAGTGCTGGAAAAACTCAACATATCTGGCAGCATCTGTAGAGAGACAGAGTTAACATTTCAAGTCCAATATCATAGGATATCATGTAACTGATATTAATACAGGTGACTATACGTTTGCTCAAGGAGTACTGGAGTTTTTAAGGAGCATGTTAAAAAAGGAGAGAGAGGTGAGAATTCCAGAATTTTAGGTCCAAGGTGGCTGAAGATACAGCTCCCAATATTGGATGAAGTGAGTGGAAGATGCACAGCAGGCCAGAGTTGGAGAAGTGCAGTGTTCGCAGGATGGTGTAGGATTGGAGAGGGTTATAGAGACAGGGAGGGGAAAGGTCATAGATGAATTTTAACACCAGGATAAGAACTGTAGATTTGAAGTGTTGCCAGACTTGGAGCCGATGTAGATCGGCGAGCTCAGGGGTGATTGATGAAGGGGACTTGGTGTGATTTAGAACACAGGCAGCAGCGGTATGCAGGTTTTATAACTATGGAGGGTATAGCATCTGAACCCAATCTTGCCCTCACTTAATAGCTAAACACTATCATTTCTAGCAAAAGTTGATAGATGTAGATTGAGAGTGATCCAATCTGTCCTGCCCATGGGTGCCAAGATATCAACTCTGATATGCAACCTGGGACCTTCTTGGTTTGTTTAGCTCAGTTACCTACATGAGCTATTGGAAAAAATATAGAATCAAGTGCTATAAAGATAAGTATGGACAGAGGTGATTCAATACTGCACAACTGCTGAAACCATGGAAGTGTCATATCACAGAAGACATAGAAATGCAAAGATATTTGAATTTTTATTTAACTGATCTGTTTGAGATAGTTTTGCCTCCAGAAATTAAATGAGTGCTATTATAGTCTGTTTCACACTTGCTTTTTTGCTTGATTTTTTGTTCATCCTTGAAGGCGAAGATAATGATGTTCATCATCTGGGGTGTTTGACAGAGTTCTGGTGGGTACTAAATTGACCTCTAAGGCCAATCTGTGCTGGAAGGATGTGCTGCAAATAGGACAGGATACCAGAGATGGCTGGGTTTTGGACGAATTGCTGGCTCACGATTTCCTCTCCTTGCGTTTTCCCTCTGCCTCTGGTGTGTACTTGCTTTCAAAGGAAGCTGCACCATTTTTTATTTGGCTGTGCTAGATGCATCAACTTTGCGTGAGCTTCTCCCAGGACTCAAAATCAATATTAAAACTCCTGAGTGAAGCCTTTGGAGTTCCCTTGTAGCGCTTCCTTTGACTGCCATGAAGGTATTCTGGCTACATGACCAGCCCAACACTGTTGTGACTGTCTCAATATGGTGTGGATACTTGGCATGCAAGCTCAGGTGAGCAAATGTCTGATATTTTGTCATGCCATTTGATCTTCAGAAGCTTCCAAAGGCAGCTCAGGTGAAAGTGGTTGAGCTCCTTGGCAAGACACTGGTACACAGTCCAAGTCTCGCATGTGTAGAGCAGAGTGGGCAGGACTGTGGCTCCACAGACTTTCAGTTGGGAGGAAGACTTACTCCTGTTCATTCCCAGATTGATATTCAAAGTCTGCTGAAGGCTACACTTGCTTTGTCAATTCTTGTATGCATCCCGTTGTCAATATAAACAGCTCGTGAGAGTGTGCTGCAGAGATAAGTGAACATATCCACTGCTGACAGGTTTTGGTCATGGACTGAAACCTTGGGCTCGAAATAGGGCTTCCTGAAGCAAGCTAGCACATTACTTCAGTTTTCTTTGTGCTATGCTTATTTGCTGATGCTATTAGAAAAACTAGCAGTCTATGACTGCTGCTAAACCCAAAACCCAGGAAAAGTCTAACTTTGGTTGACCAAAGGCTTCTTTAGCTTTAACATAATCTGACAGAGGGCTGAATTTTACATGCCCCCAGCGGGTGTTTTTCCCACATAGGGCACATAAAATGGTGCACATAAAATGGGGTGGGTGCCCATCCCACCATCTTCCCACCCACCCCCAAGCACACCCCCATAATATGTGGGGGTGGAGGTGCCAAAATCAGCAGCCAGCCCTCCATATTTAAATGAACAATTAAGGGTCATTTAGACTGGTTATCAAGCCAGTTGACTCTGATAATAAGTTGACCTCATAGTGCAGGTGCCCCTAGGTAGCATCGATCATAATATGATTGAATTTTACATTCAGTTTGAAGGAGAGCAAAACGGGTCTAAGACTAGCATTTTAAACTTAAATAAGGGAAGTTATGAGGGCATGAAAATAGAACTACCTAAAGTGAACTGGAAAATTAGGTTAAGGGATAGGTCAAAAGAGATACATTGGCAGATATTTAGGGGGATACTTCAGAATACACAGAATAGATACAGTCCAGTGAGAAAGAAAAATTCAAGGGGTGGACCCACCATCCATGGGTAACTAAAAAAGTAAAAGCATCAAACTTAAAGAAAGATCATATAATTGCACAAAGATGGGTGGCAAATCAGAAGATTTGACAAAATATTAAAAACAGCAAAAAAATTACAAAATGATTAATAGCGAGGGAAAAATTAGAGTATGAGAAAACTAGCTAGAAATATAAAGAGAGATACTAAGTGTTTTTATAGATATTTAAACAAGAAAAGAGTTAACAAAATGAGCATTGGTCCTATAGAAAGTGAATCTGGGGAATAAGTAGTGGAAAACAAGGAGATGGCAGTTGAATGAAAGGGTATTTTGCATCGGTTTTCACTATCGAGGATACAAGTATTATCCCAGAAAATGGAATGGAGGGAGGAACTCCAGAAAATTACAATCACTGGGGAAGTGGTACTGAGCAAACTATTGGAGCTGCAGGCTGACAAGTGACCGGGTCCTGATGGACTTCATCCTATGGTCTTAAAAGAAGTGGCTAGTGAGATAGTAGATGCGTTAGTTTTAATTTTCCAAAATTCCCTAGATTCAGGGAAGGTTCCATTAGATTGGAAAATAGCGAATGTAACTCCTTTATTCAAAAAGGGAGACAGAAAGCGGGAAACTACAAACCAATTAGCTTAACATCTGTCATAGGGAAAATGTTAGAAGCTATTATTAAAGATGTTATGGCAGGGCACTTAGATAAATTCAAAGTAGAGTCAACATGTGAGGGAAATCATGTTTAACCAATTTATTGAAGTTCTTTGAAGAACTAATATGTGCTGTGAATAAAGGGGAATCGGCTTTACATATCAAATGCCTTCTGGAAATCTAAGATGCCACATCAAAGGTTGCACAAAATAAAAGGTCATGATGTAGGGGGTAACATATTGGCATGGATAAAAGATTGGCTAGCTAACAAGAAACAGAGAGTAGGCATGAATGGGTCATTTTATGGTTGATAAGATGTAATGAGTGTTGTGCCACAGGGAGCAGTGCTGGGCCCTCAACTTTTACAATTTATATAAATGACTTGGATGAAGTGACCAAAGGTATGGTTGCTGATGACACAAAGATAGGTAGGAAAGTAAGTTGTGAAGTTGACTTAAGAAGGCTACAAAGGCATATGGATAGGTTAAGTGAGTGGCAAAGATCGGGCAAATGGAGTATAATATGGGAAAAATGTGAAATTGTCCATTTTGGCAGGAAAAATAAAAAGCATATTATCTAAATGGCGAGAGATCACAGAGCTCTGAAATTCAAAGGGATCTGGGTGTCCTAGTGAATGAATCGCAAAAGGTTAGTATGCAGGTATAGCAAGTAATTAGGAAAGCTAATAGAATGTTATCGTTTATTGCATGGGGAATTGAATACAAAAATAGGGAAGTTATGCTTCAATTGTACAGTGCGTTGGTGAGACCACTTCTAAAGTACTGTATACAGTATTGGTCTCCTTATTTAAGGAAGGATGTAAATGTGTTGTAAGCAGTTCAGAGAAGGTTTACCAGACTAATACTTGGAAAGGGCAAGTTGTCTTATGAGGTAAGGCTAGGCTCGTATCCGCTGGAGTTTAGAAAAGTAAGAGACAACATGATTGAAATATATAAAATCCTG
Organism: Carcharodon carcharias; assembly: GCF_017639515.1. Classification (NCBI taxonomy): domain Eukaryota; kingdom Metazoa; phylum Chordata; class Chondrichthyes; order Lamniformes; family Lamnidae; genus Carcharodon; species Carcharodon carcharias. The sequence continues at coordinate 125,220,515 of NC_054479.1, forward strand.
AGGAGTCTTGACAGGGTGTACGTGGAAAGGATGTTTCCTCATGTGGGAGAATCTAGAACTAGAAAATAAGGAGTCGCTCCTTGAAGACAGAGATGAGGAGAAATTTTTTTCTCTCAGAGTCTTTGGAACTCTCTCACTCAAAAGGTGATGGAAGCAGAGTCTGAATATTTTTAAGGCAGAAGTAGATACTTCTTGATAATAAAGGGGGTAAAAGGTTATCAGGGTAGGCAGGAATGTGGGGTTGAGGTTACAATCAGATCAGCCATGATCTTATTGAATGGCGGGGTGGGCTTGAGGGGCTGGGTGACCTACTCCTGCTCCTAATTCATATGTTTATATTCGTGATACTCATTTATTTCCTGTTACTGGATAAACTTTTGATTGGAGGCAGCTTGGAGCAGAGGATTTGAATAGAATCCTCCTGAATTTGATTCAATGAGGTTCCTCTATAGTGGGACTATAAATGGAAACAGTTTGCTGTGAGCAGCACTTTCTATTCATGATATTGTCGGAATACACATTTAGAAGATAGTGCTAAGAGGAACTTCACACTAAATGTTTGCTTCCAGTCTGACTCTGTCAATCACACATGGTGGCATAGGAATGCAATTGTATCCGTTGGTAGATGTGAATTCATGACTTAGTTAAAATTTTGCAGATATGATTTGATACAAACTTTTAACTGCCCAGCCTTGGTTCAGCAGTAGCACTCTCACCTCTTTATTAGCAGGATGTGGGCTTAAACCCCATCTCAAAGTGTTACGATCCCCATAGGCCTGAATTTTACCTTTGGCTGGCATGCTTGATCAGCAGACCCGGAAGCAGTTGGGAAACGGGCCCCTGACTACAATCGGCCCCTGACTACGATTTCACATTGGTTGACCAATTAACAGCCAGCCAGCATGAAACATGCGCTGAAAAGCTCAGCGCTGCCAGAATGGGGATGGGAAGATGGCAGGTGATGACATTTCCGCGAGAAAGCTCCCTGAAGACAGACAGCTGCCTCAGGGAGCCAGAGACCTGAAAAAGCTAAAGGTTTTAAAAGCTGAAAAAATTGTCCATGCATCATAATCAATCACCTGAACATATAGCTGATAAAAATGCTGTCCACAGTTATTTATTTTTATTTTATTTCATCACGGAAATTTCATTCCTTTGATGAAGTTTGATGAAAAATGCAAAGGCCGCCTGGCTGACTCGCCCATCCGCCAACCTTAAGATTGGACGGGCAATGAAAAGCCAGAGTCAATTACGCCGTTAATGGGCTTAATTGCTTTTTCAATTGTCAGCAGGAGCACTTCCGACATTTGCGCATGCCCGCCAAGCAAAATATCACACAAGTGCGTGATGACGTTGGGACACTCGCCTGACGCCTTGACGCATGATTTTACACCCAATCATTTCGGCCACACATCCATCTGTGGGGCGTAATATTCTGTTCATAAAGACCGATAACCTTTTAAAAGAGACTTGACTTCCCAGTGACCGACTTAAATGATCAATCAACAAGATTTCACATTTTAAGATTTAAGATGGAAGGCACGACCACCAACGGTGCAGCAATTAAAATTGGGGATGCTCAAGAGGCCAGAACTAGATGAATGCAGATAACTTGGAGGGTTGTGGGGCTGGAGGTGATTACAGAGATAGGGAGGAGGTGAGGCCATGGAGAAATATGTAAGCAAGGATGAAAATATTAAGATCAAGGCATTGCTTAACTGGGAGCTAATGTAGGTCCGTGAGCATGGAGGCGATAGGTAAACAGGATTTGGTACGAGTTAGGAATGGATGATCTCAAGTTTATGGAGGGTAGAATGTGGGAGACCAGTCAGGAGTTTCACTGGAATAGTTAGATTGAGAGGTGACAAAGGCATAAGTGAGGGTTTCAGTAGCAGATGAGATAGGGGTAATGTTGGCCTATGTTACAGAGGTGGAAAAAGTCAGTCTTAGTGATGGCACAAATATCTGGTTGGAAGCTTATCTCTGGGCCAAATATGACAGCAAGGTCCAAACAGACTGGTTTAATCTCATATTGTTGCCAGGGAGAGGGATAGGTTCAGTAGCTGGGGAACGTTATAACACTTTTGTGAAAATCCTTGGGACATTTTACTACATTAAAGCATTATATAAATGCAAGTTGTTGTTGTTTTAAACAAAAACCCCTTGACTCAGGTAGATGTAAAATTTCAAAGAAGATTGAGGGGGATCTCTGGTCATTAGTGATATCACCCACATATAATGAGGATTTAATTGAGCGTTGTCCCCTTTAGTCTCTACAAATGATCATACTGATAGCATATTAATGAAATAGAAAAGATATTCATTTTTAAGTTGTGGAGTGACAAAACTCAAAATTAGAATATCATAATTTTTACACCTAGTGATAAACTCATACATAATCAAAATGAGAGAAAGTGGGCCTCAGAGGAAATAAAAAGAAAAGAAAGATTTACATTTCTATTGAGCCTTTCACAACTTCAGGACTCCTCAAAGAGCTTTACAGACAATGAAGTATTTTTGAGTGTAGTCACTGTTGCAGTGTAGAAAAGATAGCAGCCAATTTGTCCACAGCCAGTCCCCACAAACAGCAATGTAATAATAACTGGATAATCTGTTTTTGTGATGTTGATTGAGGAATAAATGTTGGCGAAAACGCTGGGGATAACTCTCCTGCTCTTCTTCAAAATAGTGCCATGGAATCTTTTACGCAACCTAAGAGAGCAGACAGGGCCTCAGTCTAGCTCATCACCCGAAAAATGTCAACTGTGACAGTGCAGCACTTAGAACTGCACTGGAGTGTCAGCCTTGACTATTTTGTTCAAGTCCTGGAGTGGGACTTTAAACCACAACCTCCTGACTCAGAGGTGAGAGTGCTTCTTCTTGGTCAGTCCCTCAGGATTGGGGATGACTTGCTTCCATCCCGGTTCAATGAGTTCTGAGATGGCTGATAAGCCCAATGTGCAATCTGCAGACTCTACCATATCTAGGGCAGGCATGCTTGGAAGGTCGGGTAGATGAGTTGTTGGGTGTTGCGTGCGCTCTCTCTGGCACCTTGGTTTACCTTCTGTGTGTTCCGGACAAAGTCTTTTGATGTGTTCGGTGCCTTCCTGAATGAACCTTCTCCATTTTGATCTGCCACAAGCCAGGAATGCTCATGAGTTGCAGAGGGTGTTTGACCTCTTCAGGAATGCTTTGAGGACATCCCTAAGCATTTCCATTATACTCCCGGGAGTGCCTTCCACCAGATTCCAAGTTGAGCAGTTGCTTCGGGAGTCTGGTGTCAGGCATACATATATATCCTGCTGGCTGGAGCTGGTTTTGAGTGATTAGCACCCTGATGCTAGGCATATTGGCTTGAGAGACGAAAATGCTGTTGGACTTTATTGCCACCAGATTTGGAGGATCTTGCAAAGGCACTGTGGATACTACTTCGTCAATTCTTTGAAGTGCCTGCTGTAAGTTGTCCAAGTCTCCAAGGCACAAGGGAATGCGGGGATTACTGCTGCCAGGTAAACCACAACCTTAGTCTTGGGTTTGAGATCTTGTCCCTCAAATACTCTTTTCTCAGTTGGCTGAAGGCTGAGTTGGTACCTTAGAGACGATGATGAATTTTGTCATCTATGGCTGACTTTGTCAAAACCAGGCTTCCAAGATATGGAAAATGGTTGCCATTGATCTGAATCGATGGGGGATGTGTTGTGCTGTGGGAGCTGGCTGGAAGAGGACATTATTTTCCTGGGTGTATAGCAAAAGACCATTTTCTCATCTGCTTTGGAAAAGGAACTGGCAATGACCTGGAGCTCAGTTTCGGAGTGAGTGTACACACAAGCTCATCTGCATACTGGAGCTCAATCAGTTAAGTTGGAGTGATTGAAGTGAGAATGCTACCAACTGAGCCACAGCTTACATGACTAATCCTCTACCTCCATTCCAACAATGCATACCAACCTCCAAAGAGAAGTCAGTACTAACCAAAATGTCCTTACTTCCCATAACCTTTCTCCTTGTGGCCTCTCTGTGTGATGATGACACTCTGTTACCTCTTCCTCTGAAAGCACTTTATGCTGAAATTTTTGAATTGAATAGTCATGAAAGGTCTGATGATTCATTTCTGTGTTATTACTAAAATAAATTCTACAAAGTACAACTCATTTCATGTAATACTTTGCTTCCTCCTCTTCTTTGCTGTCTCAGACATCAAGTGTAGTAGACAAGGGCAGACAAACAATGTGTTCCCACTAACACCAAGACTGAGCCAGCTCAAAACAGGTATGTGTGTGTGCATATATATATATATATATATATATATATGTCTGTGTTTGCTTGTTCGTGTAGCACCTGGCTCCTGTACTTTTCCACAGAGACCATGGAGGAGACTGCAAGTGAGTGTGTGCAGTGTGTTGAGGGGTTGCTAACCCTCCAGGAATTGAAGATTAATTTTCAGGATACTCCTGTTAGCAACCTGGGAGAAAACCTTTGGCAGCATTAAAAAAATTGAGCATTGCTGAGAAACCTGTTGAAGCTTTTTGTCTTGCAGTCATTAAGACACTCTGCAAGAACACCAGTATAAGTGGAAAACAACAATTTATACCATATGAGAAGAAAGTGCTGATTGATAAATAGACTCTGATTGGTAGAGTTTTTGCCATGGAGAATGCACCAATTGATGTTGACTAACAGTTAACAGCCAAACATTGTTTGAAATTTAAACCAGGCAGCTTGACCCTGATTGGTCAAGGCATTGCCCTGCAGAATGAGTCAGCAAATGTCTGTCACTTATTTTGTTTAGCTGAAACAGGTGTAGTGTGTGTACATGTTCTTTCTGTCTGCAAAGACCAAGGTCCTGTGTATTAATATATGTAGCTTCCAATACATGCAAATGCACCAGACTGTGAACCTGACTGACAATCTTAAATTAGTTGTTGGTGTAATTCTTAGCACATTGAGGATTATTTAGCAAATGTTGTCCAATCGCGGAATCACATCTAATGTTGGAATCGGGGCGAACGTCCCGATGTCATCATGTAGTCCCATGATATTTCATTTGGCGGGCATGTGCCAGAGTCAGCAGTGTGCCCACCAACAATTAAAAGGCCTATTAAGGCCATTAAAAAGGTAATTACTTTCAAATTTATGCTGCCCACCCAACCTTACAGTTGGCGGGTAGGCAAAAACGCCAAGCGGCCTTTGCATTTTTTAGGAAACTTCATCCACAGGCGGGATGAGGTATCCTAAAGCAAATAAAAATAAAATAAAAATTTCACACTTGAATTAAAGGTATGTCTCTGCTCATGTGACAGAGTCTTATGTTTTATGACATTTTTATTTTGTTCATTAGGTTTTTTTAAAGAGCACTTCATCTCCCTGAGGCAGCTCTGTGCCTTAGGGAGATTGAAGCGCTCTTTCGTGCACATGTGCGAAGTTTATGCTAAGCCTGCTCGCCCTCCTGCCCCTGCCTGCACAGGCAGCTCTGAGCGCTGCCGCTCACATTCCACGCTGGGCAGGTCTTAATTGGCCCACCCGCATAAAATCACAATGTGGTACCGATCGTGGACAGCGGTTTGCTTCCCAACCGTGCCCTGCCCGCCCCCACCAAACACCCCAGCCAAGGGCAAAGGGCAAAATCCTGCCGTGTTTTGAGTTTTGCAAGCACGGCTGGGACATGCTGTTTGATATGATCCGCCAGTCTTTGGGACATATGGCCTACATACCTAGCATCACGCTGGCACTGAAATTTATAAACCACATTATTCATTTGTGTGATAGGCAGAACATCTTTTTGGTTGACAGCAGCATCCTTTTAGTGGCAAATACCTCTCGTGTTGCTATTGCATAGTAGCAGCATGAAACAGCCTTACCTGCTGCTCAAATCTTTGAGATACCTTGTCCTTCCAGGATAATCTGAGGTAGAGTGGGCACTTTTCAGGGCCGAAAGTGACAGCCTTTTGCCCATTCATGAGGTCGCATGATATACAGCATGAAATGATCTGATCAGGGTAGCTATTGTCCCGCAGGATGCCTTTGATGCGCCCTATTTCAGTATTAAGCTTGCATGGTAAGCAAATGGCTTAGGCCCTATTTACAAGATTGCCAAAATGACCAATCTCATAGCATGTGGAACTGTAAGAATCCCAGTGTATATATTGACCAGCAAAGGTAGGCTTGAGGTAGATCATGGTAGAGACCCTCCTGGCAGATGTCTCAACTAGTACATCAAGGAAGAAGAGTTCATTTGACTACTCTATTTCCAGGGGAATTTGAGCACAGGATGGAGCCCATTAAGAAAGGTAAAGAAATTATGATATGCAGCTGCAGATTTAAATATAACGAACATATCACCCACATAGCAAAAATATGTGAATGACAAGTGGATGATATGTGGAAATTGCGTGAATCAGTGTCCACTGAATTTAAGCACTTGGCAACTCACGCAGTTGAGTTCAGTTTTAATGATACCATGTATGCCCAAATAGATGGTGTTGCCATGGGATCTCACTAGGCCTAGCACTCACAAACATTTTTGTTGGGCTCCATGAGAAACATGCCTTCAATGGAATGACACCTAACCTCCTACCCCTCGCATATTTCAGATGATGGAGCATCAGTTGATGGTTGACCTTTGCAAGCCTCAATAAACAATTGCTTATGTGGCCAAACATGCTTCTTCAGAAAGATCTTGCACCTTCATTCTGACCTCTTGTGCATTCCCAATTTTAATTTCTCTACCACTGGTGGCTGTGCCTTTAGTTGCCTAGACCCCAAGCTCTGGAATTTCCTCCCTACACCTCACCGTCTCTCTACCTTGCTTTCCTCCTTTAAGACACTCCTTAAAACCTACTCCATTGACCAAGCTTTTGGTCATCTGACCTAATATCTCCCTATGTGACTCAGTGTCATACTTTGTTTTATAACACTCCTGTGAAGTGCCTTGGGGCGTTACATTATGTCAAGACACTATATGAATATAAGTTGTTTGTTTTGATTATGAAAATAAAGTGTACCTCAATCCCCAGTGTTTTTCTGTTAGTGTAACTTATTTTAATTTTATCTGAAATTAATTGAGCTGAGGGCTTTAACATTTTCAGAAACTATAATGAGAATTCCTACTTTGGATATTCCTTCAAAGTCTTACCAATAATTTAAGTACATAAATATTTTTTGCAAGATGATCCCCTTTAGTTCCAGATATGTCCACCTGTACACTCTTTTCCTAAGCAGCATCATCACTGTGTTGAAGTCAGGACATGTCACAATATCACATGTTCTTTCCACTTAGTGCAATCCACCCTGTTATAGATTCTGTCCAAGACATTGCATCCCCTGAGAAAAGGTTCTGCAAAGTTACTCCCTATTATCCAAAGGTAGATCAAAATAACATGCAATACTAGCTCAACTTTACATTCTTTGTTAAAAAATAGAAAAATCTGGAAATATCCAGCAGCATTGTCGTTTAAAAAAAGAGACATGTTATTGATACAATGATACAATTGATACAATGAGACATGTTACTGACCTTTCCTCGGATCTCTAATTTCTAGAATTTTCTGTTGCTTTTGCTGAAATGTTCAACATTTGCAGTTTATAAAAGATTTTACTTTTTATATTGTTGCATTCAAGTACGATTCCACATGAAAACCTGTGGAGGGCTAGTTCCTGGGATTTTCCCTTGTGTCTTCTCATAAGGCCTAGAAGCAAGTTCTCTGCCTTTCCCTGCTCCCCAGCACTGGCAGCTAAGGGGAATTTCAACACTGTGAATAAGAAAGCCAAAAGAGTGGAGAAGAAAAAGGAAGTGCTTTGATTGAGGAGGAGGAAGAAGAAAATGGGTAACAGAATAGACCCAGGAAGAAATTGAGACACTAAGGAATTTGAAGAAGCAAATCTAAGAAGAGGAACTTATTCAAGGGAAGAACTCAAAAGTGGAACTCTGTACAAAGCACGCTAACAGCTGCAAAAGACTAACAAAGAGCAAGTGTAATTATTAAAAAAATTAGACACAAGAGAATGTAGAAGAGAGCAGGCAGTCTTTTTTCTTCTGCATTCACAATTCTGGTCTCTGCATAATGAAAAAGAAATAGAGGCACTGGAGAAGGTGCAAAATAGATGTACTAGAACTGAGAGTTAACGCGTGGAGTTTTCCTGCCCCGCCCACCACCAGGATTGTCTGGTCCTGTCAAAAGTCAATGGACCTTTGGCTGGTCAGTCTAATCTCCCGTGGCGGATCCCACCACAACAGGGCCAGAAAATCC